>NW_028120103.1:0-322029 GCF_965119305.1 Pelophylax lessonae
CATCCAGCCTGTGTCCCCATCATCCAGCCTGTGTCCCCCCCCCCCCCCTCCCTCCCATCATCCAGCCTGTGTCTTCTTCTCCCCATCATCCAGCCTGTGTCTTCTTCCCCCCCCCCCCATCATCCAGCCTGTGTCTTCTTCTCTCCCCCCCCCCCCCCATCATCATCCAGCCTGTGTATCCTTCTCCCATCATCCAGCCTGTGTATCCTTCTCCCCCCATTATCCAGCCTGTGTATCCCCACCCCTGCATCATCCAGCCTGTGTCCCCCCCCCCCCCACCATCATCCAGCCTGTGTATCCTCCCCCCCCCCCACCATCATCCAGCCTGTGTATCCTCCCCCCCCCCCCCCATCATCCAGCCTGTGTCTCCTCCCCTCCCCCCCCCCCCCCCATCATCCAGCCTGTGTCTCCTCCCCCCCCCCATCATCCAGCCTGTGTCTCCTCCCCCCCCCATCATCCAGCCTGTGTCTCCTCCCCCCCCCCCCCCCATCATCCAGCCTGTATCTCCTTCTCCCACCCCCCATCATCCAGCCTGTATCTCCTTCTCCCACCCCCCATCATCCAGCCTGTATCTCCTTCTCCCACCCCCCATCATCCAGCCTGTGTCTTCTTCTCCCACCCCCCATCATCCAGCCTGTGTCTTCTTCTCCAAACCCCCATCATCCAGCCTGTGTCTCCTTCTCCCACCCCCCCATCATCCAGCCTGTGTCTCCTTCTCCCACCCCCCCATCATCCAGCCTGTGTCTCCTTCTCCCACCCCCCCATCATCCAGCCTGTGTCTCCTTTCTCCCCCCCTCCCATCATCCAGCCTGTGTCTCCTTCCCTCCCATCATCCAGCCTGTGTCTTCTTCTCCCACCCCCCATCATCCAGCCTGTGTATCCCCCCCCCCCCCATCATCCAGCCTGTGTATCCCCCCCCCCCATCATCCAGCCTGTGTATCCCCCCCCCATCATCCAGCCTGTGTATCCCCCCCCCATCATCCAGCCTGTGTATCCCCCCCCCCATCATCCAGCCTGTGTATCCCCCCCCCCCCCATCATCCAGCCTGTGTATCCCCCCCCCCCCCCCATCATCCAGCCTGTGTCCCTTTCTCCCACCCCCCATCATCCAGCCTGTGTATCCCCACCCCCCATCATCCAGCCTGTGTATCCTTCTCCCACCCCCCCCCCCCCCCCCATAATCCAGCCTGTGTGTCCTTCATCCAGCCTTTCCCCCCCCCCCCCCCCCATCATCCAGCCTGTGTCTCCTCCCCTCCCCCCCCCCATCATCCAGCCTGTGTCTCCTCCCCCCCCCATCATCCAGCCTGTGTCTCCTCCCCCCCCCCCCCCATCATCCAGCCTGTATCTCCTTCTCCCACCCCCCATCATCCAGCCTGTATCTCCTCCCACCCCCCATCATCCAGCCTGTATCTCCTTCTCCCACCCCCCATCATCCAGCCTGTGTCTTCTTCTCCCACCCCCCATCATCCAGCCTGTGTCTTCTTCTCCCACCCCCCATCATCCAGCCTGTGTCTCCTTCTCCCGCCCCCCCATCATCCAGCCTGTGTCTCCTTCTCCCACCCCCCCATCATCCAGCCTGTGTCTCCTTCTCCCACCCCCCCCATCATCCAGCCTGTGTCTCCTTTCTCCCCCCCCCCCCATCATCCAGCCTGTGTCTCCTTCCCTCCCATCATCCAGCCTGTGTCTCCTTCCCTCCCATCATCCAGCCTGTGTCTTCTTCTCCCACCCCCCATCATCCAGCCTGTGTATCCCCCCCCCCCCCATCATCCAGCCTGTGTATCCTCCCCCCCCCCCCCCCATCATCCAGCCTGTGTCCCTTTCTCCCACCCCCCATCATCCAGCCTGTGTATCCCCACCCCCCATCATCCAGCCTGTGTATCCTTCTCCCACCCCACCCCCCCCCCCCCCCCCATAATCCAGCCTGTGTGTCCTTCATCCAGCCTTCCCCCCCCCCCCCCCCCATCATCCAGCCCGTGTCTCCTTTCCCCCCCCCCATCATCCAGCCCGTGTCTCCTTCCCCCCCCCCCGCCCCCATCATCCAGCCTTTGTCTCCTTCTCCCCCCACCCACCCCCCATCCTCCAGCCTGTGTCTCCTTTTCCCACCCCCCATCCTCCAGCCTGTGTCTCCTTCTCCCAAACCCCATTATCCAGCCTGTGTCTCCTTCTCCCCCCCCCCCAATCATCCAGCCTGTGTATCCTTCTCCCACCCCCCCCCCATTATCCAGCCTGTGTCTCCTTCTCCCCCCCCCCCCCCATCATCCAGCCTGTGTCTCCTTCTCCCACCACCCCCCCCAATCATCCAGCCTGTGTCTCCTTCTCCCACCACCCCCCATCATCCAGCCTGTGTCTTCTTCTCCCACCCCCCATCATCCAGCCTGTGTCTTCTTCTCCCACCCCCCATCATCCAGCCTGTGTCTTCTTCTCCCACCCCCCATCATCCAGCCTGTGTCTCCTTCTCCCACCCCCCATCATCCAGCCTGTGTCTCCTTCTCCCACCCCCCATCATCCAGCCTGTGTCTCCTTCTCCCACCCCCCATCATCCAGCCTGTGTCTCCTTCTCCCACCCCCATCATCCAGCCTGTGTATTCCCCCCCCATCATCCAGCCGGTGTATCCTCCCCCCCCCCCCCATCATCCAGCCTGTGTCCCTTTCTCCCACCCCCCATCATCCAGCCTGTGTATCCCCACCCCCCATCATCCAGCCTGTGTATCCTTCTCCCACCCCCCACCCCACCCCCATAATCCAGCCTGTGTGTCCTTCATCCAGCCTTCCCCCCCATCATCCAGCCCGTGTCTCCTCCCCCCCCCCCCCCCCCATCATCCAGCCTGTGTCTCCTTCTCCCCCCCCCCAAAACCACCCTCCATCATCCAGCCTGTGTCTCCTTTTCCCACCCCCCATCCTCCAGCCTGTGTCTCCTCCTCCCAAACCCCATTATCCAGCCTGTGTCTCCTTCCCCCCCCCCCCCCCAATCATCCAGCCTGTGTATCCTTCTCCCACCCCCCCCCCCCCCCATAATCCAGCCTGTGTATCCTCCCACCCCCCCCCCCCCCCCATAATCCAGCCTGTGTATCCTTCTCCCATCATCCAGCCTGTGTATCCCCACCCCCCATCATCCAGCCTGTGTCTCCTTCCACCCCCCATCATCCAGCCTGTGTCTCCTCCCACCCCCCATCATCCAGCCTGTGTCTCCTCCCACCCCCCATCATCCAGCCTGTGTCTCCTCCCACCCCCCATCATCCAGCCTGTGTCTCCTCCCACCCCCCATCATCCAGCCTGTGTCTCCTCCCACCCCCCATCATCCAGCCTGTGTCTTCTTCTCCCACCCCCCCATCATCCAGCCTGTGTCTTCTTTCTCCCACCCCCCCATCATCCAGCCTGTGTCTTCTTTCTCCCACCCCCCCATCATCCAGCCTGTGTCTTCTTTCTCCCACCCCCCCATCATCCAGCCTGTGTCTTCTCCCACCCCCATCATCCAGCCTGTGTCTTCTTCTCCCACCCCCCATCATCCAGCCTGTGTATCCATCTCCCACCCCCATCATCCAGCCTGTGTCTTCTTCTCCCACCCCCCATCATCCAGCCTGTGTATCCATCTCCCACCCCCCATCATCCAGCCTGTGTGTCCTTCTCCCACCCCCCATCATCCAGCCTGTGTGTCCTTCTCCCACCCCCCATCATCCAGCCTGTGTGTCCTTCTCCCACCCCCCATCATCCAGCCTGTGTCTCCTTCCCCCCCCACCATCATCCAGCCTGTGTCTCCTTCCCCCCCCACCATCATCCAGCCTGTGTCTCCTTCCCCCCCCCACCATCATCCAGCCTGTGTCTCCTCCCCCCCCCCCCCCACCATCATCCAGCCTGTGTATCCCCCCCATCATCCAGCCTGTGTATCCCCCCCATCATCCAGCCTTTGTATCCCCCCCCCCATCATCCAGCCTGTGTCCCCTTCTCCCACCCCCCATCATCCAGCCTGTGTCCCACTGTCATCCAGATCCAGACGATTTCTCAGCATGTATGGGGTAATTCACTTAAGTTTTGTTCAGGAGAGACGGCTCTATAATTTTCATCGACCTCCCATACAATGTTATGCACAGACAACCCCAACCCCTCCTCTCCAAGCACAGAATTAGGCCCCTCCCACTTCTGCCAGCTCCGCTCTATCGCCTCCTCCCTCTTTCCCTCACTATATAGCTTAGCAGAGCAGTTCTATAATATTCCTCCACTGCTCAGGCACATTGTTGAGGTGATACCAGCTTTTTGTGATGGGGCCACACCGGAAGCGACGCCGTCAAGAATTTTCATGAGTTGAGGAAAACTTTAGAAAACCATCAGACGCACATAGTGAATGAGGGACGGGGCTAAGGCTAAGTTATGGCCGCCATCTTTAAGTAGGTGCAGCCCAGTGAGCCTGATCAAAAAAAGTATGGGGTAAGTTTGAGTCACTAAGTAGACGGCTATAGGTGGGGGGGGGGGAGATAATTATTTCAGTAGAAGTTACACTGGGGGGGCCTGTGCAGAAAGATATGGGGGTGGGGAGAGAACTGACCACGGAGAGGAGTTTATTACCCAGATGCCAAGTTTATGATCTAAAGAGACCTTCACAATGTGTGTGGGAATAGATTCTAATAAAGAAACAACCGTACACGTTTCCTAATGTTACACTTATTCATCTTCACTTTTATTACAATTCCACATTAAAACCTGCTTTTTGAACTAAATGTTTTTACTGTTTTCTTCTCCTGTGGGAAACCGTGTCTATCTCACATACCTACAACCAATCAATAACTTTCTAGTCACATGGGTAGATTCATCCAATAGATGAAATCCACATAGTAGGAGGTGTGGTTAGTGAAATAAGATGTTACCTGCGGAGAATTGTGTAATGTTCTTCCCAACAAAGTCCTCCAAGACCACCAAACAGTCCAGGATTTAGGGATGTCCAAGTTGTGTGAGTTTTTTTTTTTTTTTTTTTTTCTTCTAAATCCCTTAGGCACAGCTGGGTAATCCCTAAATGCTGGACAGGTTGGTGGTCCCTAAATGGCTGTGTTGGGGATCAGTGGTGGAGTGAACAAGTCCAAAGGTTGTGGGAACAGCACAGTTGTGTATTTTTAAATGTCATACAAGTAAGGTAGAATATCCAAAAAATGGTCCAATGGCTATTCGTTTTCCTGCACAGATGTTCACAAAACACACAGGTTCAAGGTGAGAGTTCACTAGGAGTCCAGGACACATGGAAGAATATTGGAGTCCTTTAACCACTTTACCACCGGAGGATTTTGCTGTCTTCCGTCCAGGCCACTTTTTGCGATTCGGCGCTGTGCGACTTCAACTGACAATTGCGCGGTCGTGCGACGCCGTACCCAAACGAAATTTACGTCCTTTTTTTCCCACAAACAGAGCTTTCTTTTGGTGGTATTTGATCACCTGTGCGATTTTTACTTTTTGCGCTATAAACAAAAAAAGAGCGTTTATTTTGAAAAAATAACAATATTTTTAACATTTTTTTATATGAAATTCCCCCCAAAAAAGATGTAAAAACCAATTTTTTTAAAAATTTTTGGCCAATTTGTTTTATGCTACATATGTTTGGTAAAAAAAATCGCAATAAGCGTATTTTGATTGGTTTGCGCAAAAGTTATTGCGTTTACTAACAAAGGGAAAGATTTCTGTCATTTTTGGTGTTTTTTTTTTAACGCGTAATGGCGGCGATCTGCGATTTTTTTTTTTTTTTGCGGGACTGCGACATTGCGGCGGACAGATCGGACCCTTGACTGACATTTTTGACACTTTTGGGGGTACCAGTGACATTACTACAGTAATCAGTGCTATATATATGCACTGTTACTGTAAAAATGACACTGGCAGGGAAGGGGTTAATTTTATTGGAGAGGGAGGGGTTAATGTATGCCTGGTGCTTACTGACGTGTAGGGGGGGAGGTGACTGTGTGAGTCATGGACAGATCGGATGTCCAGCTATGCTGAACACTCCGATCTGTCACTCCCTGTCACTATGGAGATCCGCCCGCTCTGTTTACACACAGCGGGCGGATCTCCAGACTCGATCCCCGACGATCGGGTAAAAGCAGCGGCGATCGCCGCTGCTCCTCCCCTGGCCCGACTCCCGCTGTGAATGAAAACAGCGGGAGCGAGCCTCCGGCGGCGCGCAAGCGCCGCCCAGAAGGAGGAGTGTCCAATCACGTTAATACTACGTGACTGGACGATAACGAACCACTCTGCCGCAGTAGTATTACTGTGAGCGGTTGTAGAGTGGTTAAAGGCCACATTAGTACCCAGGAGCTAAACCAAATGTATATTATGAAACCGCATGACAGAAACAAAATCAACAATGTTGCTGTCTTTTTTTTTTCTTATCTTAACCACTTTAATACCGAGCACTTTCACTCCCTTCCTACCCTCCCCCCAATACATGGCACTTTCACCCCCTTCCTGCCCACCCAATACCGGCACTTTCACCCCCTTCCTGCCCACCCAATACCGGCACTTTCACCCCCTTCCTGCCCACCCAATACCAGCACTTTCACTCCCTTCCTGCCCTCCCCCCAATACCAGCACTTTCACTCCCTTCCTGCCCTCCCCCCAATACCGGGCACTTTCACCCCCTTCCTGCCCCACAAATACCGTGCACTTTCACCCCCTTCCTGCCCACCCCCCAATACCGGGCACTTTTACCCCTTTCCTGCCCCCCCCCCCCCCCCCCAATACCGGGCACTTTTACCCCTGTCCTGCCCAGACTAATTTTTAGCTTTCAGCGCTCTCACGCTTTGAATGATAATATGTAATGCTACACTGTACCCAATCAAAAGTGTAATCATTTTTTTTTCACACAGATAGAGCTTTCTTTTCGTGGTATTTTTTTTTTAACAACTGTTTTTTTTTTTTTTTTTTTTTTTCTTGCGACATAAGTGAAACTTTTGAAGACAATAACACTTTTTTTAGTTTCTCTTATAACATTTTGGAAATAATTTTTTTTTTCTTCATACATTTGGGCCAAAATGTATACTGCTACACATATTTGGTAAAAATAACCCAAATTAGTGTATATTATTTGGTCTGTGTGAAAGTTAAGCCCCGTACACACGCAATGATTATCGGCCGACCGATCGTCCGTCTTTTGTCCAGAGTTGTGTGTTTTGTTGGTTGGAATGTGCCTAGACTGCACTCAAATTTTCTCAGCCAACAAAATTCTACTTCAGAAGTGATGTCATGTGTTGGTTTGTTTTCTTTGTGTTCTTTCTTCACTGAGCATGCCCAGACTTGCTCATTAGATTTTTCCCTGTCGAAATCTGTACTTACTGCACGAAAATCTGCCGTGTTTTGACGGCAGACAAAAATTTTATAGCCTGCACACCAGATTTTTTTCGGCCGAAAAGTCAGATTCGGTTGTCGGAAGCATCATACTAACAAGCCGAAAATCGGCAGACCGGTCGTCGGACGAAAATTCCCTGCCAATTTTCGACGCGTGTGTACGGGGCTTTAGTCTACAAGCTATGGTGCCAATCATTGAAAACTTATCACACCTGATATACTGACGGTCTATCTAATTTCTTGGTTCCCTGAAATCCCAGGAAAGTACAAATAACCCCCAAATGATCCTTTTTTGGAAAGTAGACATTTCAAATGTATTTAGTAACAGGTGTGGTGAGTTTTTTTTGCAGTAGTCCTTTTTTCCCACAATTCTTTGTAAAAACATTTCTCACACACTTTATAGGCATACTTGCATATACACCCCAAAATACATTCTGCTACTCCTCCCGAGTATGGTGATACCGCATGTGTGAGACTTCTACACAGTCTGGTCACATACAGTGGTCCAACATCCACTAGGTGTTCTGGGAGCATAAATTACACAAATAATTTCATTGCAACCGATCACATTTTTGAAGGCCCTGCAGCACCAGGAAAGCGGAATTACCCACAAAATGACCCCATTTTGGAAAGCAAACACCCTGATGTAAATTCTACAAAGCATAATGAGTCTTTTAAACATCATTTTTTTTTATGCACAAGTTTTTGGAAAATGTGGAAAGAAAATGAAAACTTATTTTTTTTTTCACACATAGTTGTCAATTTATAAGATATTTCTAACACATAGCATGTACATAGCAAAAATTACACCCCAAAATACATTTTGCTACTCCTGAGTATGGCGATACCACATGTGTGATGTGGGACTTTTACACAGCCTGACCACATACAGAGACCCAACATCCTCTAGGCGTTCCAAGAGCATAAATTACACATCTAATTTCTTACCTATCACTTTTTTGAAGGCCCTAGAGCACCAGGACAATGGAAACGCCCACAAATTGACCCCATTTTGAAAAGCACCCCAACGTATAATTTATAAGGCATGGGCTGCAGAAAGGTACTCTAATATAGGTACCCGGGTACTCTAAGGCAGTGGTCCTCAACACCGGTCCTCGGGGCCCACTAACAAGCCAGATTTTTAAGTATTACCTTGGGGAGATGCAGACTAGAATACTGCAATCACTGAGCAGCAAATGAGATCACCTGTGATGTAGTTTAGTTATCTTGCAAACCTGGCCTGTTAGTGGGCCCTGAGGAACGGAGTTGAGGACCACTGCTCTAAGGGGCTGTAGACAGGTACTTGGGTACTCTGGTGGGCTTCAGATAGGTACTCTGGGCTGGAGACAGATACTTTGATGGTCTGCAGATAAGTACTCTGGGCTGGTGACAGGTACTCGGCTACTCTGATGGGCTGGTGACAGGTACTCGGCTACTCTGATGGGCTGGTGACAGGTACTCGGCTACTCTGGTGGGCTTCCGATAGGTACTCTGGGCTGGAGACAGGTACTTTGATGGTCTGCAGATAAGTACTCTGGGCTGGTGACAGGTACTCGGGTACTCTGATGGGCTGGTGACATGTACTTGGGTATTCTGATGGGCTGGAGACAGGTACTTGGGTACTCTGGTGGGCTTCAGATAGGTACTTAGGTACTCTGGGCTGGAGACAAGTACTCTGATGGTCTGCAGATAAGTACTCTGGGCTGGTGACAGGTACTCTGATGGGCTGGTGACAGGTACTCGGGTACTCTTATGGGCTGGTGACCGGTACTTGGGTACTCTGATGGGCTGGTGACGGGTACTCGGGTACTCTGATGGGCTGGTCACAGGTACTCGGGTACTCTGATGAGCTGGTCACAGGATACTTGGGTACTCTGATGGGCTGGTGATGGGTCCTCTTTATTACTGGGGGTAATCGGTGTGTTTTACTTTGTAATGTGGGCGGTAACTAGCTGTTACTGCAATCTTCTTCTCACACTGGGTCGGTGTGTGAGGAGGAGAACCTGGTAACGGCTAGTTACCACGGCTTGTTTACATTCTGTGACAGCCGCTCACATGGTAAAGAGCTGTTTTTATTGGCTCTTTATACTGATCAAGGATGGACTGTGTCCCGAGAGATGCTCCTCATCCCCCTATCGTTGTGATGCATGCCGATAATGGGTGGACGTCACATGACGCCCGCCCGGAGCGAGAGTGTTCCTTCCGGCGTCATTTTACAATGCGGCAGTAGGGAACTGGTTAAAAACAGTGACAAGCAGATGTGTGTTGTATCCAATCACAGTGGCATATGTTCCCCCTTCCACTTTACAAAGTGTCAGATGAAATAAGCCCGTATCCTTTATTTTTCACAACGGTTCGGCTAACATGTCCTTATCAAGGTGTCCATAAAGAACACAAACCACTACAGCCAACTGAAAACAAACCACCATAGACCTCGCAAAGTGGCCACCCAGCCTATAAACAGTGAGCAATTGCAAAAGGAGTTTTTTTTTGTTAATATTTAAAAAATATTTTATCTGTAAAGCATATGGTTGACTTGGAAAAAGTTAATACTTGGGTAGTAGGTGGTACCATTTGCCGCCACAACAGGGGTAAACCCAAGTTTTCCACACAGGTGGTCTACAGACAGCCGGGAGTTTCTACAGCTCTGATAAAGATTGGGTATGAGTGAATTGTCACAGAGTACTGACCGCACAGTTGTAAGATCAAAGGGCATTTGTGGGGAATTTTAAAGATGGAGCTCACAAAAATGGCGCCTAATACTGGCACAGTCTTAGTGTGCGCCAATTTTATAACATTAGGTCATGACAAAAGTAGGGAGTTTGCACTATTTGTGCTGGTTCCCAACTTCCATGTTGCTCTGGTGATATTTGCAACATTGCTTCCCGTTTATTAAAGTCTAAAATTGCTCTAATAATCTCCACCAAACTGGGGGTGGCGGAGTCTCCATTTCAGAAGCCAATTGTGATGTATAAAACAGATGCAATGGATGTTATACAGTAAATCTTATAACAGCCATTCCACCTTTTCTCACTACCCCAAGACTCACGACTGGGACTCCCTGTAAAAATCACCCTGTATTGGCGTTAGAAACAAATCAGACCAGTACCCATGAACTAAACCATTCTAGGTATAAAATTATACTGAGAGAATATAAAGAGAAAAACTAAAATCTTAACATTAACAATGTTTTAGTGTTTCTGTGACTTTTATTAAAAAACAATGACATGAAGATGGGTGATGTATGTAATCACAGTGTCGTATATCCTCCCTCAACCTTCCACAGGTCTATATATTGCCCACTCTGTTTTCTCCAGTGTCCTTCACTTTCCACATTGCTGCAAATCCCCCCCCCCCATATGTGTGGTACCCCGCTTTCCACACTGCTACAGCTTTACAAAGGTGGGTGCAACTAAATCTCCCTACCTGGCCCAGCAGCATCCAGTGATCATGAGCCACAAGGCCTGCAGCAGGTCTATGTGTGTAACGTGCTCAGATCTCAGTGAGTGCCGTCTTGTGCTCCAGAAAAGATAAAATCATTCCCTTTATTTGCTGGAAAACTTGCAATCAATAAAGTTTAATTAGTAGTATAGGAACTAGGAATTCCTATCCCTATAAAGGACCATTCTTAGCTGGAGGTATAAAGGTCCTCTGAGTGGATAGGAACTAGAGTTCGCACTGTGAGTTGGCTAGTTCCTATCCTTTACCAGGACCCGACCACTATGGAGAAAAAGGTCCTTTCGCAGGATAGGAACTAGCTCTCTCACTGTGAACCGTCTAGTGCCTATCTCTGTAAAGGACCATCCTTAGCTGGAGGTATAAAGGTCCTTTAAGTGGATAGGAACTAGAGTTCTCACTGTGAGCTGGCTAGTTCCTATCCTTTAACAGGACCCGACATCTATGGAGAAAAAGGTTCTTTCGCAGGATAGGAACTAGCTCCCTCACTGTGAAACGTCTAGTTCCTATCCCTGTAAAGGACCATTCTTAGCTGGAGGTATAAAGGTCCTTTGAGTGGATAGGAACTAGCTCTCTCAATGTGAACCGTCTAGTTCCTATCCCTGTAAAGGACCATTGTTAGCAGGAGGTATAAAGGTCCTCTGAGTGGATAGGAACTAGCTCCCTCAATGTGAACCGTCTAGTTCCTATCCCTGTAAAGGACCATTCTTAGCTGGAGGTATAAAGGTCATCTGAGTGGATAGGAACTAGCTCTCTCAATGTGAACCGTCTAGTTCCTATCCCTGTAAAGGACCATTGTTAGCAGGAGGTATAAAGGTCCTCTGAGTGGATAGGAACTAGCTCCCTCACTGTGAACCGTCTAGTTCCTATCCCTGTAAAGGACCATTCTTAGCTGGAGGTATAAAGGTCCTCTGAGTGGATAGGAACTAGCTCTCTCACTGTGAACCGTCTAGTGCCTATCTCTGTAAAGGACCATCCTTAGCTGGAGGTATAAAGGTCCTTTAAGTGGATAGGAACTAGATTTCTCACTGTGAGTTGGCTAGTTCCTATCCTTTAACAGGACCCGACCACTATGGAGAAAAAGGTCCTTTCGCAGGATAGGAACTAGCTCCCTCACTGTGAACCGTCTAGTTCCTATCCCTGTAAAGGACCATTCTTAGCTGGAGGTATAAAGGTCCTCTGAGTGGATAGGAACTAGCTCCCTCACTGTGAACCGTCTAGTTCCTATCCCTGTAAAGGACAGGGGCGTAACTACAGGGGTTGCAGGGGTTGCAATCGCTACCGGGCCCCATGCTCCAGGGGGCCCGGTAGCAAGCCAGTGGGTGAACTTCTAGGATCTCAAAGGTCACACTTGCGACCGGGCCCTGGCATATCACCACTGTGGGGAGGCCCCAAGATTGCAGGAAGGGGGCCCACTGCAGAACTTGTGAAAGGATCCTGATGCGGGACCATAATAAAAGGCCATGCAATGAGATTAAAGAGCCCCAGGATTAGTGGGAAGAGCCCCGGGCTTGAAGGGAAGGGCCCCGGCCAGGGGTCTGGGGGGCCCTTCATGGTTTCTTGCATCGGGGCCCTGAAGGTTCTAGTTACGCCTCTGGTAAAGGACCATTCTTAGCTGGAGGTATAAAGGTCCTCTGAGTGGATAGGAACTAGCTCCCTCAATGTGAACCGTCTAGTTCCTATCCCTGTAAAGGACCATTGTTAGCTGGAGGTATAAAGGTCCTCTGAGTGGATAGGAACTAGCTCCCTCACTGTGAACCGTCTAGTTCCTATCCCTGTAAAGGACCATTGTTAGCAGGAGGTATAAAGGTCCTCTGAGTGGATAGGAACTAGCTCTCTCACTGTGAACCGTCTAATTCCTATCCCTGTAAAGGACCATTGTTAGCTGAAGGTATAAAGGTCCTTTAAGTGGATAGGAACTAGAGTTCTCACTGTGAGTTGGCTAGTTCCTATCCCTGTAAAGGACCATTGTTAGCTGAAGGTATAAAGGTCCTTTATCCACTTAAGCCCCGGAAGTTTTTACCCCCTTCCTGACCAGGGGGTATTTTGCGATTCGGCACTGCGTGACTTTAACAGACAATTGCGCGGTCGTGCGACGCTGTATCTAAACGAATTTGGCATCCTTTTTTTCCCACAAACAGAGCTTTCTTTTGGTGGTATTTGATCACCTGTGCGATTTTTTGATCATGCGCTATAAACAAAAAAAGAGCGTAAATTTTGCAAAAATAACAATATTTTTCACATTTTTTTATATGAAATTCCCCCCCAAAAAAATGTAAAAATCAAATTTTTTTAACATTTTCGGCCAATTTGTTTTATGCTACCTATGTTTGGAAAAAAAAAATCGCAAAAAGCGTATTTTGATTGGCTTGCGCAAAAGTTATCGCGTTTACTAACAAAGGGAAAGATTTTTGTCATTTTTGTTGTTTTTTTTTTTAACGCGTAATGGCGGCGATCTGCGATTTTTTTTGCGGTACTGCGACATTGCGGTGGACAGATCGGACCCTTGACTGACATTTTTGACACTTTTGGGGTTACCAGTGACATTTCTACAGTAATCAGTGCTATACATATGCACTGTTACTGTAAAAATACACTGGCAGTGAAGGTGTTAACTTTTTTTGAAAGGGAGGGGCTTTATGTGTCCCTAGGGGCGTGCTTTCTACATTGATTGGCTGTGGCTTCAGATGTATGAACGGTGATCAACGGTTCTACATAGTAGAACCGTATGATCATCATTCATACACAGGGGAGAATGACAGGCAGCTTGTTTACACAAGCCGCCTGACTTTCTCCCTCTCCCCCGCCGATCGCAGAGTGACCGGCGGACATCGAGTCCGCCGGTCACACGCGCGGGGGGGTCCGTGACCACGCGGGAGCGCGCGCTCGCTCCCTAGACCCTCACAAGCAAGCGACGTAGACCTACGTCAGTTTACCTGTGAGGGGCTGACCGCCGACGTAGATAGTCGTGCGGCGGTCGGCAAGTGGTTAAGTGGATAGGAACTAGCTCTCTCACTGTGAACCGTCTAGTTCCTATCCCTGTAAAGGACCATTCTTAGCTGGAGGTATAAAGGTCCTTTGAGTGGATAGGAACTAGCTCTCTCACTGTGAACCGTCTAGTTCCTATCCCTGTAAAGGACCATTCTTAGCTGGAGGTATAAAGGTCCTTTAAGTGGATAGGAACTAGAGTTCTCACTGTGCGCTGGCTAGTTCCTATCCTTTAACAGGACCTGACCACTATGGAGAAAAAGGTCCTTTCGCAGGATAGGAACTAGCTCTCTCACTGTGAACCGTCTAGTTCCAATCCCTATACAGGACCTGGCCACTAGGGGGCCAAAAGGTCCTTTAGCTGGGTAGGAACTAGCTCTCTCAATGTGAGTTGGATAGTTCCTATCCTTATACAGGACCTGACCACTAGGGGGCTAAAAGGTCCTTTAGCTGGATAGGAAATAGCTCACTCACACTGAGCAAGCTATATCCTACCCTGAGAAAGGACAGGGTCCTTCTACTGGCTAGGAACTAGTCGCAACCGTTTCAATAGGTTTCCCTAGCAGGTGTCCACACACAGGCTCTCTTCTATACACAAAAGAGGACGGCTCAAGTATCTCGATGTTTCCTGAAGAAATCCTTTCTGTTTGGGCGGAAGTTGTGTTTGTAGCCTGAGTGATAGAGAGATGGATGCGGGGGGAAGGAGGACGCTGCTGGTTCGGCATCTCCCTGCTGAGCTGAGTCCCCAGGAGCAGAGAGAGCTGCTGGAGAAGAGCGGAGCATGCAGTGTGCGCATGTGTTGTGGGAGGACGAGGGGGAGCCTGGTAAGAGGGAGCACAGATACCGTGTATGAGCCCCTGTGTGCTCCATGTGTACAGTGATCGCTGTGTGTAATACTAGTACACTCCGGTTAGGAATAAATAATATTGAAGCTGATATGTTGGTATGATTTGTATTGGATAGTTCCATTGGTCCAGCCTGGCACAGTGTACTTACCTGAGGGATCCCTGGGGAAGCTGGAAATGCCCCTCCTCCACTGATCACCGCAGTCTTCTGGGTCCAGTGCCTGAGCAGCTGCATAGTGACCACATGGAGAGGTTCGCTGGCCACCGCTACCATTTACAGAATGTGTTTTTTTTTTTTTCATATTAACCACTTCAATACAGGGCACTTTCACCCCCTTCCTGCCCAGGCCAATTTTCAGCTTTTAGCGCTGTTGCATTTGAATGACAATTGCGCGGTCATGCAACATTGTACCTAAACCAAATTTATGTCATTTTCCCCCCACAAATAGAGCTTTCTTTTGGTGGTATTTGATTACCGCAAGGTTTTTTCTTTTTTGATACACAAATAAAAAAATACACCGAAAAGCTTGAAAAAATATGTTTTTTTTGTTTGTTATAAAATTTTGTAAATACGTTTTTTTCCTGCGCAGAGCACTGATGAGGAGGCACTGATGAGGAGGCACTAATATGCAGCACTGATAGGCGGCAATAATGGGGACTGGTGGGCGGCACTTATAGATTAGAATTATGGGCACTGGTGGGCGGCACTGATAGATGGCAATCATGGGCAGCTCTAATGGGGAGGGCACTGAAAGAGTCCCTGAGCCCTGATTGCCATCCCTTGTGGACATGGGTGGGCATCCCAATTCTCTGATTACCAGCACAGACCCCCACCTGTCAGGAGAGCCACAGATCGGGTCTCCTCTACTCGTGCCTGTCAGGTACGAACTGAGGAAAGCCGATCAACGGCACTTCCTATTTACTATGTGACTGGACACAGCTGGTCACATGGTAAAGAGCCTATGTCATTAGGCTCTTTACCGAGATCGGAGATGCGGTGTGTCAGAGTGACACAGCACCGATCGCCGCTCTGCGCACCCCCTGGGGGAGCACAAAGCACTCTATCCTGCTGGAAGTCATATGACTGCCAGTCAGGATAGTACAACCACTTTGCCACTGTCAATCT
Source organism: Pelophylax lessonae (assembly GCF_965119305.1). Lineage (NCBI taxonomy): Eukaryota > Metazoa > Chordata > Amphibia > Anura > Ranidae > Pelophylax > Pelophylax lessonae. Next base: position 15,735 of record NW_028120103.1, read on the forward strand.
GTTATAGGGCGGGTGGCAAGTGGTTAAACAATACAAGACATTCTCTGATTGGATGAGGTGAAGGGGTGGTGATGTCCTGATCTACACCTCATCCAATCAGAGAACGCCCTGTATTTATTACCACTTGCCGACTGTGCTATTAGCTAAAAGACGGCTACAGCATGGTCCTCCCAGAACCCCCCCCAGCGGCACATATCGGGCGCGCTCTGTGGCTACAGTGTTCTTCAGACACATCTGAACACAGATCAGCATAAAGGGCTTAAAATAAGATTTAATTACCTTCCTGTCATGTGTTGACCAAACAATGCAGTAAAGAAAATAACTGGCAAGAGTATAGACCTGGACCTACTAGTCTGTGCTGGAAATAAGGTGAAATTACCAGTGATCAGAAAGGCAATGCTAAAAATGTAATATCAGATCTGTCAATGGTCTAAACTTTCTGTCTTTGTTCTTATTTCTTTTCAGAAGCATGTGGCTTTCGTAACATACCCAGATTAATTTGCTACTGCAAAGGTATTATTTCATATTTTTTTATGCTGCACGTCTTGTTCAAGGACTAACTAGTGGATGCATCATATGAAGTGTGTTAGCAATGCATACCATAGTGTACACTATTCTGGAACAAACAGGCAGAAGAGAAAATTGTGAATGAAATGAAGGATTCTGATTTTTATATTTGGTTCAAATTGCTGCAGCCATGATCATATTTTAAAGCCGGAGATTTTCAGGTAAAGGTGATCCGAGCGGCTCTATAGCTGTGACTAATGAAGCCGCAAGCGATGAGTTTTGTCACTTGAGGTTTTGGTGCCATTTCCCTAGCAAGTACTGCCAGTCAAGCAGCTGATAAAACAGATCTATTTGATGAGTTGCCTTGGAGGGCAGAAGAGTGGTCGTGTTCAATAGGCCTCCGATCTCTCTGTAATGGGTACCTGTCACTACAAAAGCTGTCACAACGGGTGGTGTTCACCCCTTGGGAAAGCAATAAAAGTTGACCCCCCCCCACCTCCACCTTCCCCATGCTAACCTGCAAATGCAACACGCACATAGGTCCCACATAGGTAATTGGTGATTGCACCACGCGTTTGAGGTATTGCCTTAAACTGCAAAGTGAGAGCAAAAATTCTAGTACCAGAGCTCATGGTTAATGCTAAAATGGTACCTGTAAGGGCTTTTAAAGCATTGAATATGTATAATTTTAGGTACAACAGTTTGTCGCCATTTCACAGATGTGCGCAATTTTGAATCTTGACATATTTGGTATTTACTTCAAGCAATACTCCCTTTTATATTTTAGCAAAAAAATATTATTGATATTATATTTGTGCTAGTGTGCACTAAAGTGTATTTTTTTCCTGTGTGTTTGACATATGGCTGCACAAATATTGTATGACATAAAAAAAATTGCAAAAGCCACCGTTTTACTCTCCAGGGCCTTTGCTTTCATAAAATATAAAACGTTTGAAGGTTAAAAGTCGTTTTATAGCACAAAAATGCTGATTTTTAACAAGCATGTAAGAAATGTCAAAATTGACCTGGATGGTAAGTGGATAAAACCCTGACAAGAGTTTCTTGCTAAAGATGAGATGTAATACATACTCTTCAACGGCTCCTTTGTCCTAGCTTTGCTCTGCAGAGGCACTACAGCCTCCATCAGAATGTAATTCTAAAGACTATTTTTTTTTAAAATTAAAATCAAGGTTTATGTGCTTGCCTGCTCTGTGCAGTGATATTGCACAAAGGGGCCCCTTACCTTTTTTGGCAGCCTAAACCTTTTTTTTTTAACCTTTTTTTTTTTTTTTCTTCAGGTGTCCCTATAGCAAGCCTTGTGCTTTTTGGACATATGTGCGGGAGCACTCCTTAGCCAAGCTGTGTGCGCACATATAGACACAACATGGCTTTGCCATGGCCCCGTTTCTTCCTCACAGAGGTTGATTGAGCACAGCAAGAGCCTACGGCTCCACTGCTGCCTGTGTGTTTTGTGAGACCAGGAAGTGAAGGGAGCTGCAGCCTGGGGAGAGAGCTGGATTGTGAGAGGACACAGATAAGTGTTCAGGGATAATGGAGAGGAACAGTTAGTGGGTGTTTCTTATCTTACCGGGAATGCATTAGGGTAAAAAAAAAAAAGCTGATAGCTTTTCTAACCACTTTAGGCATTTAACATTTCAGAATTGTGGATGCCTGTGTCCCCTTCTGTGCATTGTGGTTACATCCTCAGACACCTACAGTATCTCACAAAAGTTATTACACCCTCACATTTTTGTAAATATTTTATTCAACTCATCACTCAAGACATGACACTTTGCTACAATGTAAATTAGTGAGTGTACAGCTTGTATAACAATGTAAATATTCTGTCCTCTCAAAATAACTCAACACACAGCCATTAATGTCTAAACCGCTGGCAACAAAAGTGAGTACACCCCAAAGTGAACATATCCAAATCGGGCCCAATTAGCCATTTTCCCCTCACCAGGGTCATGTGACTCGTTAGTGTTACAAGTTCTCAGGTGTAAATGGGCAGCAGGTGTGGTAAATTTAGTGTTATCGCTCTCTCATACTGGTAACTGTAACTTCAACATGGCACCTCATGGCAAAGAACTCTGAGGATCTGAAAAAAAGAATTGTTGCTCTACATAAAGATGGCCTAGGCTATAAGACGATTACCAAGACCCTGAAACTGACCTGCAGCACTGTGGCCAAGACCATACAGCGCTTTAACAGGGCAGGTTCCACTCAGAACAGGCCTCACCAAAATAGAACAAAGAAGTTGAGTACATGTGATCTGTGTCATATCCAGAGGTTGTCTTTGGGAAATAGACGTATGAGTTCTGCCAGCATTGCTGCAGAGGTTAAAGGGGTGGTGGGTCAGCCTGTCAGTGCTCAGACCATATGCCGCACACTGCGTCAAATTGTTCTGCATGATGTTGTCCCAGAAGGAAGCCTCTTCTAAAGATGATGCACAAGAAAGCCCGCAAACATTTTGCTGAAGACAAAGAGGCTAAGGACATGGATTACTGGAATCATGTCCTGTGATCTGAGGAGTCTAAGATAAACTTATTTGGTTCAGATGCTATCAGCGTGTGTGGCGGCAACCAGGTGAGGAGTACAAAGACAAGTGTGTGTTGCCTACAGTCAGTGGGAGTATCATGGTCTGGGGCTGCATTAGTGCTGACATCACTGGGGAGCTACAGTTCATTGAGGGAATTGTGAATGCCAACATGTACTGTGGCATATTGAAGCAGAGCATGAGACCCTCCAGTTGTAGACTGGGCTGCAGGGCAGTATTCCAACATAACGGCCTCAAACACACCTCCGAGATGACCACTGCCTGCTAAAGAAGCTGAGGGTAAAGGTGATGGACTGGCCAAGCATGTCTCCAGACCTAAACCCTATTGAGCATCTGTGGGGCATCCTCAAAAGAAAGGTGGAGGGCACGGTCTCTAACATCCTCCAGCTCCGTGATATTGTCATAAAGGAGTGGAAGAGGACTCCGGTGGCAACCTGTGAAGCTCTTGTGAACTCCATGCCCAAGAGGGTTAAGGCAGTGCTGGAAAATGATGATGGCCACACAAACTGACTCCTTGGGCCCAATTTGGACATTTTCACTTAGGGGTTTACTCTCTTTTGTTGCCACCGGTTTAGACATTAATGGCTGTGTATTGAGTTATTTTGAGAGGACAGCAAATTTACACTGTTATACAAGCTGTACACTCACTACTTTACATTGCAGCAAACTGTCATTTCTTCAGTGTTGTCACATGAAAAGATATAATAAAATATTTGCAAAACTGTGAGGGGTGTACTCACTTTTTGTGAGATACTGTAAATCTCAACAGGACCAGTAGTGATGTGTGGGCAGGTGCATGGAAACTGACAGCATTGAGGGCTGAGCCAGCTAGGCAAGTGGCATTTTAGAAGGTCAGCAATGATGTCAGTACAGGTTTTCTATAGGATGTGTAGTTGGCTTAGCAAGGTAAGTTGAAGAGCATCAACCTTGAAAAAAAATTTGCAGCCATTATTATGGAAATAAAGAAAAATGCCTACTTTCCCTCTTATAGAATATCGAATTATTCAACAGGTTTTTTTTTTTTTTGGACTTCTCCTAAAGTCTCTAAAATTTTATCGCAAGCAGATAAATGTTTCATGCAGTTTAATTTTATTTTTAAAACATACAAGCACTCTGAAATGACCTCACACCATTCATTCACAGGCTGTTTCAGTACTTCACCAGCTCACAGTGTTGGGTCACACCCTTGTGGTTGAATATGCTAAGGAGAACCACGTTCACCTCCCAGACCAGCCATCTTTCTCTGAAAAAAAGAAAAGGTTTGTGTGTTTTGTTTTTTTGCTCTCTCTGTAGAGTAAAACTTGACTAAGCTATAGAAATAATGTGTGCTCATCTTTCTGGTATTTTGCTCTGGAACATACATGCACTGTAGGTGACAGCAGTACAAGGGTATTGTTTTTTCCATGACCTCCACTTACGCACATAAAAATATATTTTCTCTTTTGTTCATTGACGAACACAGCTCCATATCTTCTTTGACCCTTGGGTTATGCTGCTCTCTGTAGGACACTAGGGTCAAAGAAGATCTGGAGCTGTGTCCGTCAATGAACACCAGAGAAAAGGATTTTACGGTAAGACAAAAATCCAGTCCCCCCCACACTTATCTTTTTACTTGCCTGCCCAGTGACTTTTAACTACAGGTAAGCCTATAATAAATAAGGCTTACCTGTAGGTACAATTAATATCTCCTAAACCTGCACGGTTTAGGAGATATTTGCACTGCATGCAGCCACTGACGCGAGCGGCGCATGCGCTCTGAAGGTCTGGCGGACCTTCAGCGTTCCTTGCCGGGAAGTGCCGAAAAATGACTCCCGCGCGCATGCGCGGGAGTGACGTCATCGCGGCTCCAGCCACTCACAGCGCCGGAGCCGCTGAACCCGGAAGAGACGCCAAGGGATCATGTCAGCTCCCACAGCGGTGTCCTAGGGTCCGTGTCGGGGCTTCATTCTAAGGTAAGTATTTCATAATGAGCTAGTATGCGATGCAATACAAGAGATATTATCACAATAATAAAAAAATATACAATGGAAGTGTTGCGCTAAACCACATAAATGAGCATGTGTAAATAATGAAAATCCGAATGTAAACCGTCTCTTTCATAGACTAAACATTCAAACGGGATGATAACAAGTGAAGATACTCTTGCACTTTTAAGATCAGATGTAAAATCTCCACCAAGTGAAATCACTGCCATCACCAGTAAAGATGGACTCTTACCAAAGAGCCTTGACCCTCTATTAGGCCCCGTTTACACTTGTGCGCTTTGTCCTGTGACTTGGGACTGCAAAGTCGCATGACAATGTCATACCTCATGATTTCAAATCAGTACCATGCATATCGGTGCAACTTCAAGTCACAGTGACTTCAAAGTAGTCCCTGCACTACTTTGGACTGATCTTGATGCGATTTGAGGGCCAGAGACATAGGCATTTCTTTAAGTCCAATCAAAATCGGAGCAAAATAATTTGCCGTAAAATCACACGACTTTTAGGTTGCACAAATGTAAAAGGGAACTAAGGGAAGGTCATATCGGCTTAAGATGTTATCTCCAGCTCTTTAACACAGGTGGGAAACCGAGAAATCAGCTCAAGGCAGACCCCAGGACGATTACAAATCCTGTTACGTCTGGCTGGCTGATTGCAGACACTTTGGTACCTTTTGGCTCACTGCATAAAGTTTAGTAGAATCAAATCCTTCTCAGGTTGCTGGTTAATCATCATTAAGTCAAGGCAATGACCACAGTCTTCAGTATCTTCTCAAGTCCAGATGAAAATAAATGTGGCTTTAAAGCATACAGTTTGAAGGTCAGGAGCAGATAGACCCAAAGTGGAGTCATTGACAACACCTACATCAATAGGTGACGTTTGAACCACGCAGCTGTAGAGCAGAGCAGAACAAACGATACAACGGCAAGTGACCGATAAACGTTATGCAGCAAAAACTGCCATAGATGTGGTCTTACTGGTAAATCCCATTGCAATGGAGACTGGAGAGATAGCCTAGAGGTACATGGCTGCAAGGATGAATTGTGCGGTGTATCTTGCAAAATGTATACAGCCAGGGTCTGTGAATCCTGCAGTGCTGCTCTGTGGAAATCATTAAGCCACATGAAAGCTAATAGCTAAAAATCCATAGAGTTGTCTAGTACCTGAGGATGTGACTAAAGTTGCACAGATAAGTCCTGAAACCAGGTACATCCTGGGGACTGGCTTGATCACTCAAGGATATTCAGTTTTGTCCCATAGCTACTCTTTTGTTACCTTGGCTTTGTGCTTAGGATCATTGTCCTGTTGAAAGATGAACCTTCGCCCCTGTCGGGTCCAGAGCGCTCTGGAGCAGGTTTTCATCAAGAATGTCTCTGTTCATTGCTGCATTCATCTTTCCCTCAATCCTAAATAGTCTCCCAGTTCCTGCTGCTGAAAAACATCCCCACAGCATGATGCTCCCACCACCATGCTTCACTGTAGGGAAGGTATTGGCCAGGTGATGTGCCGTGCCTGGTTTTTGCCAGACATGACGCTTGCTATTCAGGCCAAAGCATTCAATCTTTGTTTCATCAGACCAGAGAATTTTGTTTCTCATGCATGATCTAAGAGTCCTTCAGATGCCTCTTGGCAAACCCCAGGCGGGTTGTCATGTGCCTTTTTACTGAGGAGTGGTTTCCGTCTGGCCATTCTACCATACAGGCCTGATTGGTGGAGTGCTGCAGAGATGATTGTTCTTCTGGTGGGTTCTCCTCAGAGAAATGCTGGAGCTCTGTCAGAGTGACATCTTGGTCACCTCCCTGACTAAGGCCCTTCTCCCGGTTTGCTCAGTTTGGCCGGGCAGCCAGCTTTAGGAAGAGTCCTGGTGGTTCGCAACTTCTTCCATTTTATTGATGATGGAGGCCACTATGCTCATTGGGACCTTCAGTGCTGCAGAATTTTTTTTTTTTTTTTTGTACCCTTCCCCCAGATCTGTGCCTCGATAAAATTCTGTCTTGGAGGTCACAGACAATTCTTGGACCATCCAACAGTGTATAATTTCCTATGTTACAAAAACATCTGTCTTTTTATAATAATTTCTTGTCTTCTTTCAACAGTGGAGAGAAAGCTGATGAATGTAAAGACTCAAAGCTTCCAAGCCAGGTTTCCATTGAGCGAGGAATAGCTCCAAATCATGGGTATGCGTTATGAAGTTTGACTTATATGTAACATCTACTATTTTGATTACTTTTGTAGAGCATTTGTATTGCAATGTGTATGCTTGCCTTAATTAAAATAAGGTCTCTCTCGGCAGTTGAACTGAAACTCGACCAATTTTTTTTTTTTTAAATGGTTATTTAACCTCTTCAATATAGGTCACTTTCACCCCTTCCTTTTTTTGTTATACAAGTGAAAAAAGAGCGAAATTTTGAAAGAAGAAAAAAAAAAAACACCTTCTTTTATGAGCCTTTGGGGGGGGGGGGGCATTCCATTTCAGAATAATTTCCCTCTTGGCAGATTATAACAAATAATTTAGCAGGGTTTTGGTGCACCTAGGCCTCTGCACATTATCCAGGATTACCAACAGAGCAAGCTCCGGGGAAAGAGGAAGTGAGAGCTAGAGGCGGTAGATGATGTGCTCCAAAACCTCAGTCCAATACTGAAGTATAACTGAACAGGTCCAGAACATGTGAATATATGTGCCCTCCTCATTTTTCACATCTGGGACACTCTTGTGATCGTTGATATATTCTGCGCATCCTCTGGAGGGGTATACTACACTCTGTAGAAATTTAACCTGTATCAATTTATCTTTCGAGGAGATCAATAACCTAACGCTATCCTCAAGGCAACTCTCCCTATCCAAATCAGGTAGATCCGCCTTCCATGAGTCCCATAATCTTTCTACCTTAGGACAATCCATTTTTAACAGATCTAGGTAGAAAGCAGAAAGCTGCTTGGCAAGCGACTCCTCGGCCAGTAAAAATAACCCAAATTAGTGAATATTATTTAGTCTGTGTGAAAGTAATAGTCTACAACCTATGGTGCCAGTAATTGAAAATTGATCACACCTAATCACACCTGATGTACCAATGGCCTATCTCATTTTTTGAGGTCCTGAAATGTCAGGACAGTACAATTTTCCCCAAAAATTATTCCTTTTTGGAAATTAGACATTCCAGGCTATTTAGTAAGAGGCTTGGTGAGTTTTTTGGAAGTTGTAATTTTTTTCCCCATAATTCTTTGAAAAATGAAGAAATACATATATATAATTATTTTTTTTTGCACAAAATTGTCATGTTATTTCTCACACACAGCATATGCATACTTGCAATTACACCTCAAAATACATTCTGCTACTCCTCCTGAGTATGGCGATACCATATGTGCACAGCCTGGTTACATACAGAGGCCCAACATCCAAGTAGCACCTTCAGGCGTTCTAGGAGCATAAATTACATATCTAATTCCATTACAACTTATCGCACTTTTGAAGGCTCAGGAGCACCAGGAGAATTGAAACACCCACAAAGTGACCCCATTTTGGAAAGCTAACACCCCAATGTATAATCTACGAGGCATGGGCTGCAGATAGGTACTCGGGTACTCTGATGGGCTTCAGAAAGGTACTTGGGTACTCTGATGGACTAGAGACAGGTACTCGGGTACTCTGATGGACTAGAGACAGGTACTCGGGTACTCTGATGGGCTGGAGACAGGTACACGGGTACTCTGATGGGCTGGGGACAGGTACTCGGTTACTTTGCTGGGCTGGAGACAGGTACTCGGCTGCTCCAGTGACAGGCACTCGGGTACTCTGAGGGGCTAGTAACGGGTCCTATTTATCTGTGGGCAATCAGTGTGTTTTATTGAGCACTGTAGGTGGTAACTAACTGTTGCAACAATCTCCTCCTCACCCAGGATCGGTGTTTTGGGAGGAAAGCCCAGTAACCGCTAGTTACCGCGGTTTGTATACATTTTGTGACTGGCTGTGATTGGACACTTTACCCTGATTAGGGATGGAATGTGTCAGAGTGACGCACTCCATCACCGCTCTGTGCACCCCATGAGCGGCAGATACAAGTACAGTGCATGTGGCCGGCTATGATTGGACACCGCCGGTCACATGGTAAAAAGCCATTTTTTATTGGCTCTTTACACTCATTGGGGATGGTCTGTGTCCCGAGGGACACGCCTCATTACCGATCGCCGTCATAATATGATGTCCGCCCAGGGGTACAGAGCATTCCTGCCGGCGTCATTTTACAATGCACCGGTAGAGAAGTGGTGAAAAAACAATGTCAAGGAAAACTACGGTATTTCTGCAAAGTAAATAACTTTTTATGGTGCTCAATTGCCCTCACCTGTGTGTGTGATTGGTCTTCGTCCTCTCCATCACCAATGACTTTTTCTAATCCTTATGCAGCTGACCTTAGTAAATGGATATGATAGTATATCATTTAGCTTAAGTTCACACTAATGTGGTGCTGGAAACCCATTAATTTGTGCGCGTTTCCCACACTGCATTTAGATCGCACTGTCCTTGTGATCTGCAGTGGGTGTCAGTGCAATCTTAACGACACCCCATGCTCCAGTAGCAAACAGTGGATTTGCCTTTCCCAGGCCCACTCCGAATATACGCTTCACTGCTGAACCTTTTAGTTGTGCTCATCCCTACTATGTGTCCAGTGAGTGGGGACACGAGAGGGGAGCACAGAGTGAAGGTCACAGATTGTCTATTGCCGGGGTCCTCAATAGGCGGACTCCGGGCCGCCTCCGGACCCACACGGATTAAAATCTGGACCGCCGAAGCGGTCTCCTTCCTTCTGTCTCAGCGGGGGGCAGAATGGAGAGGATCGGAGTGGCTGTGTTTAGCGCTGCATGATTACAAAAAGCCGAGTACAAGTTCTTCTGCAGCGGAGAGGATGTCCTACAAAGTCCCGCCTCCTGGGCCGGCTCTTACCTATTATAGACAGAACACTGGTGACGTCTATCATAGGAGCCGGTGTCCAGGAGGCGGGACTTTGTAGGACATCCTCTCCGCCGCAGAAGAACTTGTACTCGGCTTTTTGTAATCATGCAGCGCTAAACACAGCCACTCCGATCCTCTCAATTCTAACCCCCCCGCTGATGACAGAAGGAAGCCGACCGCTTCGGCGGTCCAGATTAATGGGGGCACGCACACTGGTCACTCTGCAATATTGGGGGCACGCACACTGGTCACTCTGCAATATTGGGGGCACGCACACTGGTCACTCTGCAATATTGAGGGCACGCACACTGGTCACTGCATTATTGGGGGCACACACACTTGTCACTGCATTATTGGGGGCACACACACTGGTCACTGCATTATTGGGGGCACACACACTGGTCACTGCATTATTGGGGGCACGCACACTGGTCACTCTGCATTAATGGGGCACACACACTGGTCACTGCATTATTGGGGGCACACACACTTTTCACTCTGCATTATTGGGGGCACACACACTGGTCACTGCATTATTGGGGGCACACACACACTGGTCACTCTGCATTATTGAGGGCAAACACACTGGTCAATCTGCATTATTGGGGGCACACACACTGGTCACTCTGCATTAATGGGGGCACGCACATGGTCGCTCTGCATTAATGGGGACACGCTCTGCATTAATAGGGGCACACACATGGTCGCTCTGCATTTATGGGGGCACGCACATGGTCTCTCTGCATTAATGGGGACACGCTCTGCATTAATAGGGGCACACACATGGTCGCTCTGCATTAATGGGGGCACGCACATGGTCGCTCTGCATTAATGGGGACACGCTCTGCATTAATGGGGGCACGCACATGGTCGCTCTGCATTAATGGGGGCACGCACATGGTCGCTCTGCATTAATGGGGGCACGCACATGGTCACTCTGCATTAATGGGGGCACGCACAATGCTCGCTCTGCATTGGATGGGGGCAAGTTTTGGGGAATGCCTTTTTTTGTTGTTGGCGTTCTGTATTTGGAATTTGACGGTCACTTTTCCGGACCTCGGACTGAATGGAAAATTTGTAAGTGGACCTTTCAAGTTTACATTTGAGTACCCCTGGTCTATTGTTTCACAGTTTGAGCACTTTTGGAATATCTACCTCACCAAATAGTTATTATTAATTACCAGGACTGTCTTCACTTTGCACTTATATATATATATATATATATATATATATATATATATATATCATTGTAGACTATAAGGATGCTTTTTCACTTGGCACTTTATGCATATTCATTTGGCATTTAATGTATATGAATGTATCTATTTATTTATGCTTTTTTGCACATCAAGAAATTGCACAAGTTTTTGAGCTGATATTTTGAGGATTTACACACATTAATTGCACATAGGATTGGCACATATAATAATTTGAACATACAATTTTAGTAATCCAATATTTATATATTTATTTTAAGTAGGCACCGAGCACTTTATATCGTTTAAATAAGGGAGCAGCGCTGATACACATATCATATATCTGAAACAAAAGGATCACCTTGTTTTATCAACAGCAGCCCACATTTATAATTTATCATGCACGTTGATTTTGATACATTTTTTCATATTGTGGAAACACAATATATATTCCTAAGCGCGGGTTCATTTATATTTCTATACCTAGACGATCTGCTTCTGTGTGCAGAGTCTTCATCGGCTCTAGAAGTTGATTTGGAAATTTACTGTGTGAACTCTACAAGGGTTCGGATAGACACTGAATTTTCAGAAATCGGCTCTGACTCAGTCTACCAAACTGGACTACTTGGGTCTGACGCTGGATTCAGCCTCGGCCCGGGTGTTTCTTCCGCAGGCAAAACTCTCTGCTCTTGTTGTCCAACCGTCGGTCGTTGCTCAGGACATGCATACAAGTGCTGGGTCTGATGGTCTCCACCTTCGAAGCGGTTCCGTTTGCTCAGTTCCATACCAGACCCCTGCAAAGAGAGATTCTTGCCAAATGGAACAAGGACCGCAGTTGCTGGAGAATCTGATCCTGCTGATCCGGGGTACGCAATGGTCTCTGATATGGTGGCTCCGCTCTCCGGCACTTCGCCTGGGGAAGTTCTTTCTTCCCCTGTATTGGACAGTGATTTCCACGGATGTCAGTCTGTCCGGATGGGGAGGTGTCTTTGGAGTATACTCCACTCAGGGTGTTTGGACTCGAGAGGAGTTCAGTCTACTGCTCAATATCCTGGAGATTCGGGCGATCAGGCTTTGTCTATCCCAGTGGATGGATCGTCTGCAGGGATGCCCGGTGAGGATACAATCGGACAATGCTATGGCTGTTGCATATGTCCATCATCAAAGGGGCACAAGAAGTGCCTTGGTGGCCCGGGAAGTAGCCAGTATCCTCAGGTGGGCAGAACGATGTGTTCCGGCCCTCTCTGCTGTGCACATTCCAAGGGTAGAGAATTGTCAAGCGGACTATCTCAGTCAGCAGACGTTGGATCAGGGAGAATGGTCTCTCCATCCGGAGGTGTTTCATTAACTGTGTATCCGGTGGGGGACTCCCGATGTGGACCTGTTGGCCTCCTGTCTCAACAGGAAGATGCAGAGGTTCGTGTCAAGGTCTCGGGATCCTCTCGCCGATGCCGCAGACGCCCTGGTGGCCCCCTGGGCTCAGTATCATCTGATTTTACGCTTTTTCTCCAATACAACTTCTGTCGAGATTGCTACGCAGAATTGAGGTGGAAGGGATTCCAGTCATTCTTGTGGAGTCAGACTGGCCTCACCAGTCTTGGTACGCAGGCCTGGTAAGGCTGGTAGCAGACATTCCTTGGAAACTTCCACTCAGGGAAGATCTTCTGTCTCAGGGACCAATCTTCCATCCTGCTTTACAGTTGCTGGCTTTAACGGCCTGGCTATTGAAAGCCAGGTGCTGAAGGACAGAGGGCTGTCTGAGTCGGTGATACCTACACTGTTGAAAGCTAGGAGATCTACTTCTAGGAAGGTTTATCATCGAGTTTGGAAGGCGTACATTACTTGGTGTGAGTCTCAGGGGGAGGGGGGGGGGTTTCTCCCTGTTCCTTTTTCTGTGTCTCGCCTGTTGGAGTTTCTGCAACTTGATGTAGATTAACGTTTGGCTCTCGGCACCATCAAGGGCCAAATTTCCACCTTGGCCATATTTCTCCAAAGGCCGTTGGCGGGGAAGTCCTTGGTTCACACTTATGTGCGGGGGGTTCGCAATCTGGCTCCTCAGGTGTGATCCCTGGTACCTTCCTGGTAACTCAATTTGGTACTGTCGGTACTTCAAAAACCTCCTTTTGAAAATATTTTAACTTCCTCTGCTCAATCTGTTGCAGAAGGTGGCCTTTTTGGTCGCTATTTCTTCTGCGCGTGGGGTGTCTGAGTTGGCTGCGTTGTCCTGGTGGTTCACAGGGACAAGTGGTGTTACGACCCTGTCAGTCGTTCTTTCCTAAAGTTGTCTCCCTAACGGGGGCAAAGACCACAATAAGAACTGACAGGTCTTCTAATCCATCTTCACTCTATCCAAAACTTAAAGTTTTGCCTTTTTAGTTTCTCTTTAACCAGTTTACGACTGCCTACCGCAGATGTACTGCGCTCGCTCTCGGGAGTCAAGGGGGCGAGCACGCGCCGCCGATGCGTGTGTTGGGCGGCTCCGATTGCTGCCTGACACCTGCGATCGTTCCCCGCTGAGAGAGGGCGGTCAGCTGTTGTAAACACAGCCGACCGTCGTCCTCCCTGGGATGATCAGAGAGCTCATGTGATCCTGCTATATAGGATCACATATCTCTATGGTCATCCCGGAAGCCACGCCCCCCCCCCCCACAGTTAGAATGACTCCCCTTGGCTCACATTTAACCATTTGATTACCCACAGGGTTAACCCCTTCCCTGCCAATGGCATTATTACAGTAACAGTGCATATTTTTAGCACTGATTACTGTAGTAATGTCACTGGTACCCACAAAAGTGTCAAAAATGTCAGTTAGTGGTCCGATCTGTCCGCTGCAATGTCGCAGTCCTGCAAAAAATCGCAGATCGCCGCCATTACTAGTTAAAAAAAAATAAATAAAAATGACATAAATCTTTTCCGTAGTTAGTAGACGCGATAACCTTTGCGCAAACCATCAAAAATACGCTTATTGCGCTTTTCTTTTTTTTTTTTTTTTTTTACCAAAAATATGTAGCAGAAAACAAATTGGCCTAACATGTTAAATTTTGATTTTTAAATTTTTCTTTTTTCTTGGGAATGTTCTATAGCAGAATGTGAAAAATATTGTTTTATTTATTTTTCAAAATTTCAAAATTTTTTTTTTTTTTTTTTGTTTATACCGCAAAAAATAAAAATCGCACAGGTGATCAAATATCAGCAAAAGAAATCTCTATTTGTGGGGAAAAAAGGGACGTACATTTTGTTTGGGTACAGTCGCACGACCGCGCAATTGTCCGTTAAAGTAACGCAGTGCCGAATCACAAAATAGGGCCTGGTCAGGAAGAGGGTAAATCTTCCGGGGCTGAAGTGGTTAAGAGGATATTTTCCCTGCATTGAAGTACTATGCTTTCAGTTGCTCTTTGAGTAGAGAAGGGGAGGTGCTGATGTCACTTGAGAGTTCAATCTCCAGTGCACTATGCTGCCATAGTGCCAAAAGTGCTGCCATATTATTGTGGTTCCATAATAACAGTCCATATAAACGAAAGAAAAAACACAATGTAAGGAAAGCACTGTACCCTGGTACAATCATGACATAAATCTCTGGATGAATAAAACATTTCAATTTATTAGAAATGATCCAAAGCATACAGTGGCAGGGAACATCCCATGATATAACGTTGTAGACCCAGTTAAAAATACCTGAAGATGTAACTGCATGAGTGACAGATATGCTCCAGAGAGAACAGTGGGGCTGGTTCAGCTGGGGTCCTGGGGAGGCAAGGCGTGCTGCAGGAGTCCAGATGTGATCCTGATCTGGCTGGGAAACTCAAAAGGAGCATGATGGAGATGCTCCAGTCAGCGAAGGAGCTGACCGGGGGCGTCTGGCTGAGGTGAAACAGCCGAGACGCCTGGGAATAAAAGCCCTCTCGCAGTGAAATCCGGACTGGTCGCCTGGATATAACGTCACAAGCTGGCGGAAGTAGAAGATGGTTAGCCGTAAGGCATGGGCAACGCTGTATCGATTGGGAAGCTCAAGCGGCTCTGTTGCAAAGGAAACATGGGATTAAAACCCAGTAGCCAAGACTACATGTTTCGGGACGTGGCCCCTTCTTCAGGTCTTAATGCCACAGGGTGGTGTCAGCTCCTGTTCAGTTTTCGAGCCAAATGATGGTCACATCTGGAGTCCAGAGATTTATGTCATGACTGTACCAGGGTACAGCACTTTCCTTACATGTGTTTTGTTTTTTCTTTGATCTCATTGGTTTATGAGTTTTGGACAGCAGCGACCCCCCCCCTCCCCCCCACAGCAGGCTCTTTTAATTTCCCCAGTAGTGATTCGAGCGCTTTGACATTTGTGCATTTAAAAGAAAGAGCTTTGTCATCAGCAGATCATGGCTGTAATCTGAAACAGAAAAAAAAAATTGGAAAATAATGAGCAAATTCATGGTGAGAAAGGAAAAAGTACAATGAATCTAAGGAATTTTTTTAATTTTTTCTTTATCCCCATATGAATTCTTGGAGTATATTTTTTTTACTTTTTTCTTTGGAAAGAATTGGGTATTTCTCTATGAGAAGAAAAATCTTTGTCAAAATGTATTATAGAAGGTTATTGAAAATCAATTACACATCTTATATATTGTGTAAAGGCACAGGAAAATTCCAAAAGATATATTTTTATATCTGATTTAATAAGTAAACTATAAAAAACATTATATGATCTTTATAAACTAAATTAATAAACATTAATAAAAAATGAAGAAAGTTAATGTGTAAATCCCCAGAATGCACTTTTCTTATTGGCTTTCGTTTGGTCTGGTAAATATACCTTTTGCAAGCATTTTGTTATATCTGTTTGATAACTGCAAAAAATAAAACAAAAAAAGGTTAATCTTGTCAGAAATTCTGAGCTGTCCTGTCGTCTGTACACTTGCTGTGTTATCTTAAAGAGCCATGTTAGTTCTTATCTTGTAAACAAAGCGTTCTGTATAGGTCACAGAAAAAAAGGAAGGTTATTTTGTCAGCAATAACATAGCGGGCTCTTTAATTCGGTGAACATAGACATTTATTTTGAAAAAATAGGGGATGTGATAATAACATCCGTGCAAAAAAGATGTCAGTGGGTACAATCAGTGTTGGGACAAGAAACAAGACATACATAACATGTGACAAACAGTGACAAAAATCGGCCGGCAAAATAATGTTGCATCAAGAATCTAAATAATCATATAATCAATCAAATGTTAGTTGCAATAATGGTGATTCTTGAAGAGGCTCCTTGGGGGGCTGTGGGGTCGCCAATGGGGCTGATGGCCGTACTGCACAATTGTATGGAGTGTTGGATCCAGTGAAGTCACTCTTTTTTGTGTGCTATTAGTCTTAGCTATGACTTTATGGGGAGAGGGCTGGGGGTATCTCAGTCAGAGAGGTAGCTTTGGGGGAGACAGTATATGTTTAATGTTGCTGCCATGTGGTAAAGCATCAATCGTTAGCATATAGGGTTCTTTGACGGGGACTAGGCAAAGATCTGACAATTGTCTTGATCACTGACGGTAAAATTACCGTTTCTTCACCCCTATCTTGTGACAGAGTGTCGCTCTACGTTTTAACCTTGTAGCTAGTATTGTTGTGGGGGGTATAAGGTGATAAAGGGGACTTGTGCAGAGCAAAACCGATCGGGTATGTGCCTCCGATTCCCGCTGACCGCATGTAATGAATGGCGGTTCAGTGCGGTAAGTGGTATCTCACTTACTCTGACGGCCCTTCGGCCGTTTCTTCACCCCTGTTTAAGGAGCACACAGTACCTCATAGATGATCCGTAGAGCGATTACTTGTGTCCTGCCGCTGCCGGTCTCCGTGCGTGCTGCCCTCGGCTTCTGCTCTCCCGAGCGATCCGTCGCCTGTTAGGAGTGGTGAGGGGATGTGCCGCCGGGCTGTGACGTCGACGCATTTCGCTTCCTGTTGCGTAGCTTCGTCTGGACGTGGTTGAGTCGGTCAGCTGATCCCTTATATGTAGATCTTCTCAGCTGTACTGACTTGGGATTGATTGTGACAAGGGAGTTTCTGTGTGTGCATTCTTCACACAGGTGGGGGTTGCTGCAAGGGCATTGTTGGAGAAAAGGATTTGGAATAAGTTCACGGGATTTTGATTGCCCGATTTTGATTGGACATGTATTGGGTCTAGAAAACATCAATATTATTTTCAAGATGTATAAATCTGAAAATTCGTGGGTTGGAGTGTGGGTTCATTACAGTCATAAAGCCTTTTATATCTATTAAGTATATACATAAATACAAGGTTACCCTTTGGTATAAGGCAATAGATGTATCAGATATACGTTTACTTTTTCTGAAAAATGGGTATTTATCTTATTTAATTTAATAAAGATGGAGTCCCATTTAGAGATCTTGTCCAAAATTTGTGTTTATACAAATTTTGGACAAGATCTCTAAATGGGACTCCATCTTTATTAAATTAAATAAGATAAATACCCATTTTTCAGAAAAAGTAAACGTATATCTGATACATCTATTGCCTTATACCAAAGGGTAACCTTGTATTTATGTATATACTTAATAGATATAGAAGGCTTTATGACTGTAATGAACCCACACTCCAACCCACGAATTTTCAGATTTATACATCTTGAAAATAATATCGATGTTTTCTAGACCCAATACATGTCCAATCAAAATCCCGTGAACTTATTCCAAATCCTTTCCTCCAACAATGCCCTTGCAGCAACCCCCACCTGTGTGAAGAATTCACACACAGAAACTCCCTTGTCACAATCAATCCCAAGTCAGTACAGCTGAGAAGATCTACATATAAGGGATCAGCTGACTGACTCAACCACGTCCAGATGAAGCTACGCAACAGGAAGCGAAACGCGTCAACGTCACAGCTCGGCGGCACATCCCCTCACCACTCCTAACAGGCGACGGATCCCTCAGGAAAGCAGAAGCCGAAGGCAGCACGCACGGAGACCGGCAGCGGCAGGACACGAGTAATCGCTCTACGGATCATCTATGAGGTACTGTGTGCTCCTTAAACAGGGGTGAAGAAACGGCCGAAGGGCCGTCAGAGCAAGTGAGATACCACTTACCGCACTGAACCGCCATTCATTACATGCGGTCAGCGGGAATCGGAGGCACACTCTGTCACAAAATAGGGGTGAAGAAACGGTAATTTTACCGTCAGTGATCAAGACAATTGTCAGATCTCTGCCTAGTCCCCGTCAAAGAACCCTATATGCCAACGATTGATGCTTTACCACATGGCAGCAACATTAAACACATACTGTCTCCCCCAAAGCTACCTCTCTGACTGAGATACCCCCAGCCCTCTCCCCATAAAGTCATAGCTAAGACTAATAGCACACAAAAAAGAGTGACCTCACTGGATCCAACACTCCATACAATTGTGCAGTACGGCCATCAGCCCCATTGGCGACCCACAGCCCCCCAAGGAGCCTCTTCAAGAATCACCATTATTGCAACTAACATTTGATTGATTATATGATAATTTAGATTATTGATGCAACATTATTTTGCCGGCCGATTTTTGTCACTGTTTGTCACATGTTATGTATGTCTTGTTTCTTGTCCCAACACTGATTGTACCCACCGACATCTTTTTTGCACGGATGTTATCACATCCCCTATTTTTTCAAAATAAATGTCTATGTTCACCGAATTAAAGAGCCCGCTATGTTATTGCTGACAAAATAACCTTCCTTTTTTTCTGTGACCTATACAGAACGCTTTTATATGCTGTTTTGGGTTAAGCCAGCCAAACACACACAGACAACACGGGCACGTACATAGACCACGCTAACAATACTCAAAACAAACTACCTTGTATAGTTCTTATCTTGGACTACAGAATCATTTAACTGTTGTGTTGAGATCTGGGAGCGGGAGTGATTTGAGCAGTTTAGCAAAGGCACTCGGTAGGGCTGACCTCACTTACATCACAAAAAAGCCGTGTGTTGTCAGTCCACAAAAGGACTTTAGAGAGGAGCGCATTTCTGGCAAATCTACAGGTACTTTACTGTACTTGCAGAGTCTTTAAAGGGTAAGTTCACTTTTGTTTTTTTTGTTTTTTCAAAAAATTAAAAGGTGAACTAACTAAATATGCAGGCCAATACCCCATACACCATTGCACATAGCTGGCAAGATGCCCTGTAACGTCAGTTTAGTAGTCTGTACACTTCAATACACAATCTCCGAGTGAGTTCCCATCATAATCCTCATAATGGCAAACACTCTTTGGTCTTTACATTCATGTGACCATCCTGACCAAGGAGAAGCACATCTGAGGTTTCTTCTTCTGGTATGATGTCCCAGAAGAAAGAAACATTTCTAATTGGTCAACATAGCTATGTGGTTGTGCTGAATAATGAGTGTTTGCCATTGCAAGCATTCTCATGGGCACTCACTCCAGGCCTGTGTATTGCAGTATACACACATGCTACACTGGCAGCATGGCACATCAGCCACTAGGTGCAGCGGTGTCTAGATAGGTAGCTAAGATATTATTTTTTATATTTTTGAATGGAGCCCTGCTTGTACTGTCTGCTCATTACTGGACAGGTATAATGAACATCCTGTCAAGAGCTGAATTATGGCTGAATGAATAATTTGTAAACTTGGGATGGTAATTTATGGTTAATAAATGAAGAAATGGTTGACAGTAGACTAAATTCCATAGTAAACACTCGGGGCATACCTGACTCCTGTAACAATATTATTTGCTATCACATTATTTTTTACATCTTCACATTAATACGGTCAGAATGGAAGTGTGAAAATGGCAAACTAGTGGTTCAAAAAAAAAAAAAAAATCATTGTATTTTACATGCTTTTATTATAATATTTTAGGATGTGTACTGTATTACAAGCTTATTTAGTTCTGCATGTGCCGATAAAATGCCTTAATGAAAACCTTTTTTTTTTTTTTTTTTTTTTTTTTTTTTTTGTAACAGGCTAGTTTTCCCAATAAAATCCAGCCTAAAGTACCTATATCCACCTCCTACAAGCACAGTTTTGGCAAACATTGCAAATGCCCTAGCAAGTGTCCCAAAGTTCTATGTTCAGGTAAAACCTGTTTTAATACATGTATTTAAATTTAAAAAGTAATTTAAGTTTATAGTTAATGTGACACTACCACTATAAATACAGACAAGGACACAAGAACAAGAGGGTAGGGGCTATGTGTTTTCATTGAACATATTGAATGTAAAGGCAGAGATTATGCATTAGGCAAAAGCCATTCAAACTTTCTTGTCAGGGGTTACGTTGGCTCTGGTGTGGGGGAAAAAAATGCATGCTGCTGGGTTTTCTTTTCTTAAAGGCTAAGATAACTTTATTAAAAAAAAAAAAATATATATATATATAATATATATGTGTGTGTGTAAGTGTAGGAATTACAACAGTTTGTATATGTGCCTCCCACTTTTTAAAGGACCAAAAGTAATGGTACAGATTAACAATCATACATCAAACTTTCACTTTTTAATACTTGGTCGCAAATCCTTTGCAGTCAATTACAGCCTGAAGTCTGGAACGCATAGACATCACCAGACACTGGTTTTCATCCCTGGTGATGCTCTGCCAGGCCTCTACTGCAACTGTCTTCAGTTCCTGCTTGTTCTTGGGGCATTTTCCCTTCAGTTTTGTCTTCAGCAAGTGAAATGCATGCTCAATTGGATTCAGATCAGGTGACTGACTTGGCCATTGCATAACATGCCACTTCTTTCCCTTAAAAGACACTTTGGTTGCTTTCGTATTATGCTTTGGGTCATTGTCCATCTGCACTGTGAAGTGCCGTCCAATGAGTTCTGAAGCATTTGACTGAATATGAGCAGATGATATTGCCCGAAACACTTCAGAATTCATCCTGCTGCTTTTGTCAACAGTCACATCATCAATAAATACAAGAGAACCAGTTCCATTTGTAACCATACATGCCCACGGCATGACACTACCACCACCATGCTTCACTGATGAGGTGGTATGCTTTGGATAGCAGTTCCTTGCCTTCTCCATACTCTTCTCTTTCCATCATTCTGGTACAAGTTGATCTTGGTCTCATCTGTCCATAGGATGTTCCGGAACTGTGAAGGCTTTTTTAAATGTTTGGCAAACTCTAATCTAGCCTTCCTGTTTGAAGCTCACCAATGGTTTACATCTTGTGGTGAACCCTCTGTATTCACTCTGGTGAAGTCTTCTCTTGATTGTTGACTTTGACACACATACACCTACCTCCTGGAAAGTGTTCTTGATCTAGCCAACTGTTGTGAAGGGTGTTTTCTTCACCAGGGAAGAATTCTTCGGTCATCCACCACAGTTGTTTTCCGTGGCCTTCCGGGTCTTTTGGTGTTGCTGAGCTCACCGGTGCGTTCTTTCTTTTTAAGGATGTTCCAAATAGTTGATTTGGCCACACCTAATGTTTTTAATATCTCTGATTGGTTTGTTTTGTTTTTTCAGCCTAATGATGGCTTGCTTCACTGATAGTGACAGCTCATTTGATCTCCCATTCAGCGTTGACGGCAACAGATTCCAAATGCAAATAGCACACTTGAAATGCACTCTGGACCTTTTTTATCTGCTCCTTGTAAATGGGATAATGAGGGAATAACACACACCTGGCCATGGAACAGCTGAGCAGCCAATTGTCCCATTACTTTTGGTCCCTTAAAAAGTAGGAGGCACATATACAAACTGTTGTAATTCCTACAAATTAAAGCTGAGAGTCTGCAGTTAAAGCACATCTTGTTTTGTTTTTATTTCAAATCCATTGTGGTGGTGTATAGAGCCAAAAAGATTAGAATGGTGTCGATGTCCCAATATTTATGGACCTGACTGTAGGTCTGGTTTACACTGATGCAGATCATAGTCCATGCATTTTTGATGCAGAATAAAAGTGTTTAACATGGGTTCCAGTGGCCCTAGTTCACACCAGTGTCGTGCGTTCCAGTGTAATCAACAAAAGTAAAGTGTGGCATTTTCTCTTACGTCCTCCGACAGTCGCCGACCATTCACACAGTCTTCACTAATGGGGTATTGCTTCCTCTCCACAGGAGTTTCTAGGCATAAGACTTGTAAAAGAACAATACATCTACATAGTCACACCTATGGGGGCTGTCCTTCTAGTCCAATACCCCACTGCAATAGCCATTCCAATTCAGTTTGTCTTCTGCCTAGCTTAGGAGTGGATAGGCTTCCCTGTGCTGAGGCTACAGTCTCAGCCTTCCTCTTTTTCTTTTATGATTTATTTTCAAAAGATGTAATTTTTCTTTACATTGTTAGCTGTTTATTTTACCAGCACTAGTTAGTGGATCTTCGGATGGAGACGGCGTTTGCGGAGCCGGGAATCGGACTGACCGTCCTGGTTCTCCAGGACAGAGGGTCAGATGGAATCCCAGCCCGCCATCGAGCGTTTCGCAGGCTATGTGTTGGCCCTGGCCTCACAAGCGACCCATCCCAGTCCATCAGGGATGCAGCCGTGTGAGGTGGCTACCTCACTGGACACAGCATAGGTTCATCCGTGCACTAATGGTGTCCTGCGTTCTGGCTGGCGGCACTCCCCTGCCATCTGAGGGTGGGCGATTTCCCGCTTGATATGAGGCACCCCACGCCATCAGGTACAGGTAAGTACATTCTGTGTGGGGCCTCTGTCTGGGGTCGGCAGTCCTGTGTGTCTGTGGTGTCCCCTATGTCTGTGCGTTTTTGGGCTTCCTGATCCGGTCACTGCGGGGGTTTTATTCTCTCACAGCAGTGCTGTGTGGGGTTTTGGGGGTCCCTCTCCTAAGGTCACTTTGGGTGCTTGGAGGTGCAGACACATGCAGCGGCCGCTGCGGGGTTAAAAACCGCCGGTCCGCCATTTTAAGTGTGGGCAGCATGTCTGGCTTCATTATGGGCGTTTATACAGCATGCTATGTAGTGATTTTGGCGCCTTGCGGAGCCATCTTGCGTGTGGCATTCGATCGTTCAGAGCACATGTCGGCGGCCATCTTGCCGAAGCCTCCCATTAGGTCTGGTCAGTTTTGTGCCTGCGGGGGGTCTGTGTGTCAGTCTCTATAGCGGTGTGCTGTGGGGGTCCGCGCCGCTCTTAAAGGGCCAGTTCAACAAACAAAACAAAAAAATAACTTTTTATTTCTGTTATGGAATCCCAGGACAGCAAATTCCCTCCAGCTTTGGTGGGGGATTCAGGGTCCTCTGAATCTTCTACCGTCACTAATTTTGGCTGCTGTTGTGGCAACTTTGGTGTCAAAAATGGATGTGCTGATATCTGAACGTGCTGCTAGGAAAAGGCCTAGAATTTCCTTTTCTTCTGATTCTGAGTGTGACATGGTTGCTGTAGGTAGCGTGGCCCTTTCGGGGTCTCGCTCTTCTCAGGACCCGCAAGAGTCTGAGTGGGAGGCGGAGGTTGCAGGGGTGGATGATTTCCCCCCCCCCCCCGGGTCACCCGAGGAACGCACAGCTATGAATGAGTTGATCCTAGCAGTAAAGGATACACTACATTTGGAGGATGAGACCACTCCGGGCGTTGTGTCCTCTTTTGGTACACACAGGACCCGCAAGACGGCGCAGGTTTTTCCTTGCCCTGCAGAGTTTCACCATAAGGTGAATGAGCTATGGCGTAATTTAAAACACACCTTCGTGGTGCCTAAGAAGTTTCAACTTCTCTACCCTTTTGCGGCTACTACGGCTGCGCGCTGGTTTGTGCCTCCTCAAGTGGATCACACGGTGGCCAGGTTGAACAGAGCTACCCTTCTCCCTGCCGAGGACTCCCCGGTGTTTAGGGATCCTACTGATAGGAGGCTGGAATCTCTTGCCTGACATTCCTACATGGTGGCGGGTTCCATGCTCAAGCCTATCTTTGCCTCTGTGATGGTGGCTCAGGCTGTGGCGGATTGGACCAAGGTGCTCAAACGCACCCTTGTGGCCGACTGCCCCTCCCACTACAGTGGAGATGGTGGATCAGATTTATCGCGGGGTCATGTATTTGTGCGATGCGGCTCTAAATGAGGCCCCTTTGGCGATACGCCTGTCCAGTGTCGCTGTGATTAACCGTCGCTTAATCTGGTTAAAATGCTGGTCGGCTGACCAAAAATCCAGGAAGACGGTGGCTGACATCCCCTATGCGGGGTCTCGCCTTTTTGGGGAATCCTTGGATGAATTAGTTAAAGGAGTCACTGGGGGTAAGAGCACTCTGCTGCCCCAGAATCCTAAGGGCAAGTTTTTCCGCGGTAAGCGGGGCCCCTCCTTTAAACCTACTCAAGGGTCCTTTCGTGCCTTCAAGGCGCAGAACAAGGGTAAACCCTTCAAGGGCCAAGGTGGTCAGAAAAAGCCCTGGTTTGGCAAACAAAAATCCGGCCAGGCTGGGGCGGCGGCTGCTTGAAGGGGCGCCCTCACCCGTTACAGGGGTGGGGGGACGTTTGCGCAGTTTCCTCCAACCTTGGCTGCTCCGAATCACGGACAGGTGGGTTCAGGAAATCATTCGGTCAGGGTACAAGATCAAATTTCTTTCACGGCTGGCGAACAGATTCTTTCCCTCAAATCTTCATTTGACCCTAGGGCGGGTACAGGACCTACATCAGGCGGTGCAGGATCTTCTCGCTCAGGGGGTGATCGTCCCGGTGCCTCATCGGGACAGGTTTCGGTGTTTTTATTCAAATCTGTTCACTGTGCCCAGAAAGGAGGGCAAAGTGCGTCCGATTCTGGACTTAAAAGAGTTTAACCGCTTTGTGCGAGTTCGAAAGTTCCGCATGGAATCACTCCGCTCGGTGGTGGCCTCCCTAAATCCGAGGGAGTTCCTGGCCTCTATAGACCTGAAGGATGCGTATCTACACATCCCCATTTTCGAGGGTCATCAGAGGTACCTCCGATTCGCTATCGCGAAGGAACATTACCAGTTTGTGGCGTTACCTTTCGGTCTCGCTTCGGCTCCAAGGGTCTTTACCAAAGTGTTGGCGCCTGTTCTGGGCCTGTTGCGGGCACAGGGCATTGTGGTCTTTGGATATCTGGACGATCTCCTGTTAAGATCGAGTGCCAGTCAGAGCCTGCTGCGCGATCTGTCTACTACAGTCCAGACGCTTCAGGAGTTCGGTTGGACAATCAACATTCAGAAGTCTCCTTCGGTTCGTCTCCCGTATCTGGGAATGGTTCTGGACTCTGCTCAAGCAAAGGTGTTCTTACCGGAGGACAAGCTCCGGACCCTACAGAACGAGGTCAGGTCCCTCAGGGACAACAAATCCTCGTCACTCAGGACCTGTATGCGGTCCCTGGGGTTGATGGTGTCGGCCTTCGAGTTTCACACGCGACCTCTTCAATCGGAGATCCTGGCCAGGTGGGACAGACTACCTCAGTCCTTGGACCTGAGAGCGTCTGAGTCGCCAAACCAGAATGGATCTCTTGTGGTGGCTTCAGTCCCCGGCGGTGTCGGACGGAAAATCCTTCCGGCCAATTTTGTGGACGGTAATGACCACGGATGCCAGCCTGTCAGGCTGGGGTGGCGTTCTGGGCAACCTGTCTGCCCAGGGCACCTGGTCAGAGGAGGAATCCTCCCTCCCAATCAACATTTTGGAATTGAGAGCGATCAGGCTGTGCCTGATCCACTGGTCGGATCATCTTCAGGGCCGTCCTGTACGGGTGCAGACGGACAATGCCACTGCGGTGGCTTACATCAATCACCAAGGGGGCACCAGGAGTGCCCGGGCGGCCCAGGAAGTGACCAGTATTCTGTCTTGGGCCGAGACTCATGTCCCGGCGTTATCGGCCGTTCACATTCCGGGTGTGGAGAATTGGCAGGCCGACTATCTGAGCCGCCAGACCCTGGACCAGCTTGAATGGTCCCTACACCCGGAGGTGTTTCAGATGCTGTGTGCGAAGTGGGGATCCCCGGATGTGGATCTGTTCGCGTCTCGACTAAACCACAAGGTGGAAAGGTTCGTGGCAAGAACGCGCGATCCTCTGGCAGACGCCTTGGATGCGTAGTGGTGCCTTGGCGTCAGTATCGACTGATCTATGCCTTTCCTCCGATTCAATTGTTGTCCAGGTTCCTTCGCAGGTTGGCCTCGGAACAATCACTGGTGATTCTGGTGGCACCGGACTGGCCTCGCCGGTCCTGGTGCACGGACATCGTTCACCTGGCTGTAGAGCCTCCGTGGCGGCTGCCAATGCGAGATCTGCTGTCCCAGGGACCGATCTTCCATCCTGCTTTACAGTCGCTGGCTTTAACAGCCTGGCTGTTGAAAGCCTGGTCCTGAGAGACAGGGATCTCTCCTCAGAGGTCATTCCTACTTTGATCAAGGCTAGAAAAGCCTCTTCTGGTAAAATTTATTACCGTACATGGAAAGCTTATTTTGCCTGGTGTGAGTCCAGGGGTTTCTCTCCTCATTCCTATTCGGTGGCGAGGGTGTTGGCTTTCCTTCAGACTGGTGTGGACCAGCGTCTTGCGTTGGCCAGGATTAAGGGCCAGGTCTCTGCACTGGCTATTCTTTTCCAGCGCCCTGTGGCGTCTTAATTCCTTGATTCGCACCTTTATTCAAGGTGTGCGTCACTTGGCTCCTCCTAGAAGGGAGCCTTTACCTCCATGGGACTTGAACTTGGTTCTGTCCGTGTTGCAGCGTTCCCCTTTTGAAAACATCAGGGAAATGTGACCTAATCCGTCCTTTTTGCCAAAGGTGGTTTCGGAATTCCACCTGAATGAGGACAATGTTTTGCCTTCACTTTGTGCGAACCCTAAGAATCCAAAGGAGGTTGCCTTGCATTCCTTGGATGTTGTCCGGACGATCAGGGTTTACCTGTCGTCGACTGAATCCTTTCAAAAATCGGATTCTCTTTGTCTTTCCTGAGGGACCTCGGAAGGGTATGGCTGTGTCTGCAGCAACCATTGGCAAATGGATCAGACAGACCATTGTACAGGCTTATTCGTTGCAAGAACGGGTTCCTCCCTTCCCAGTCAAGGCGCACTCTACCAGATCGGTGAGTACGTCCTGGGCCCTCCGGCATCAGGCCTCAGTGGCCCAGGTGTGCAAGGCTGCGACTTGGTCGTCGGTGCACACCTTTTCCAAATTCTATAAAATTGATGTTCTGGCGTCAGCTGATGCCCTCCTTTGGCCGCAAAGTTCTCTGTGCGGCAGTGCCATAGGGAACCCTGGGTTGTACGGGTCCCTGGCTGTCGGGGTTGTTTTTTCCCCTTGGTTATTTGTTTTCCTGGGTTGTTGCTCATGTTGAGCCCTTTCTTGTTACCCAGAAGGTCACCTTTCTGTGCATGTAAGGTTCCTTTCTCTGTCGGTACTGCGTTGCTTTTCTGGCGGTTGCGTTGCCCACCCCTCATGTCTACACTGCTTTGGGACATCCCCATAAGTGAAGACTGTGTGAATGGGCGGCGACTGTCGGAGGACGTAAGAGAAAACTGAATTTTTGTAAAATCTTACCGTAAAATTCCTTTCTCTGAGTCCTCCGACAGTCGCCGCCCCGCCCCTCTTTTGGGGTTTTTTATACACTATCACTGCTTGCGACCAAACTGAATTGGGATGGCTATTGCAGGGGGGTATTGGACTAGGACAGCCCCCATGGGTGTGACTATGTAGATGTATTGTTCTTTTACAAGTCTTATGCCTAAACTCCTGTGGAGACGAAGTCAATACCCCCATAAATAAAGACTGTGTGAATGGGCGACGACTTCGGAGGACTCGGAGAAAGGAATTTTACGGTAAGATTTTACAAAAATTCTGTTTTTTGCATTAGTTGTTGGGAGCCGGCAACCAGTGACTCATCCCGGATGTCATGGAGAAGTCACTGGCTGTTAAGATGCTGGTTGGTGGCATCTCCTAACAACCAAAGCAAAAATGGACTGTTGGTCCGTTTTACATCCATTTTGGTCCGCTTATGTTTTTTAAACATGTAAGAATGTATATCCCAGCTAAATGAAAGATTGGAGGTGGTTTGCCAACATCCCTGGGCTGAACAAGCAAAGTGGGGGGTCCCCCTAGGGTTGGGACTTTACCGGCAAACACACTTCCACGATATGTAAAAGTTAAATAATTTTATTAACAAAAGATAAAATAGATCATACATTGATCTAAGTTGTAGCATAGATATGTACAGAAAACATAGATTATATGGTATTCAAAGCATAGGTGTAAACAAAATGATTGAAAAAGATATAGTGATGCATATACTCGAAGGTATATGTAGGTTACTTGAAGGAAATCCTCCCACCCGACGCGTTTCAGGCACACAGGCCTTTCCTCAGGGGTCTGAAAGTGGGGAGGTTTTTTGATTTCCTATATAACATAATAGATATTATATAAATTAGTTATATGGAGTATTGCGTCAATTTCAATATAGATAGATCTCAAACATTCAATGTTATACCTATAGAAAAGTTTAGGATAAGGAAGTTTCTTATACCTGTGAGTATGTAGAAGGTGTGACAAGTGAGTCACTGCTGCTAAAAGAAAGAAAGAAGGGAAGAGGGTTCCGCTGTGTCGAGTGTCGATGTACCGCACCTCTTGGTCCCCGGAGGTGTGAGTCTTTCCAGGTGTGGCCCCAGCGAGGATGCTCAAAAGAAGGGGTCCGCAGTTTGTCTCTGTGTGGACGTATATATAGGAAGGTTGATCGTTTTAGTAAACTCAGAGAAATAGGTAATGTAATTTTAAAATGACTGCGGTGGTACAAAAGAAGGGGTGAGAAAATCACCTTATGGCAATTGTCGCAGCATATATATTGTTGAGAATATGCCTGTTGTGCTGAAGTTCGAGGAATGGTTGGTTTAATCTTCTGAAAGAAACACACATATACGTATATACATATGTATGTATACATCCGCATGTATATATGTATGCTATTTGTTTGGGACTGGGTCGTATCAAAAATTTAATCAAGGAGAATATATATGTTTTCATACCTTAGTTTGTTGGTATATATGTTCCGGAGAGGTTTAGTGATAGGAGATGTATTGTTGGTTCTCCGTCAATAACGAGGGGAAAGTGTGGTCCCTGGGTGAATATTTAGATGGAAGCACATTAGATAAAGGGAGGAGGAATAGAGAGTATTTATATTTGTAAATATTGATTAGGATATACCTAAGTAAATTCAGTCAGTCCATATTTGGTTCTCCCCTCTATGTTGCTGAAAAATGCATCTAGGGACCAAACATATGACATCTATGTAGCATACAATGAGATGATGAGGGGTAGACAAGGAGGGGGGGAAAAAAAAAAAAAAAAAAAAGTGAGGTTTAGGAAGTTCCAGGGGTGAGTCTGGATGGTAAAGTACCTGGTGTTAGGGATGGTGATGAATATTCAGGCTGGATTCCGTTGTCTTGTGGTATCCCTGAAATGGTATGTTACCTATTAGGATCATCTAGTAATAGTAGTAATAAGGATGGCTTGAAGGAGTGGTAAGGTTCCGGATGTTTACCTGGGGTTCAGGGGGTCCTCTGTGCGATCACGGCAGCGGGTGCTATGGTAAGCATCTGCCGCTGTTTAAATGTCGGTAAGGGACGCCGGGGCATGCGCAGTGCAAGCCGCAGGCACGCTGTTGCGTCCTTTGTGCGGCCAATGGCATCCCCCGCCGATGGAACGCAGGACACGCCCCCGGATGCGGAAGCGCGGCCTGCGTTCCAACGGCACCGACGCAATGATTGGTCCCAGCGTTGCGGGCGGGGATGATGTCTTCGCCCGTCGTCCGTAGGCGGGGCCAAAGTCCGGGGGAGGCCCGCATGGAGAATGCGTCTCCCCCCGGGTGCGCCGGGTGGGGCCACGAAGGGAAGAACAGCCCCAGGGGATGGAGAGATGAGAAGGGGCGGGGCCGACCTCGACATCTGGGAACAAGTGGACAAAGCAAGGAAGTGGTAGCTGGAAAGGAGGGGAGTGTGTGAGGGAATGAAGGAGAGAAGGAGGGGGGACAGAGGAGGAGAGATATGAATCTAGGATGGGGTGAAGAATGTTATAGAATGTTAGAAAGGTATTTCCATACTTAAAGTATCATACATTGGTCCATATAGAGTAATATGAGGCAATATCTAGCAAGACTAGAGGCTTATAACTGTATATATATATACCGAGAAGAATATATACTTAAAAAAGCTTATTAGTAGTTAGGTTATTGTCAAAAGAGATATTGATCTATACATTCAATATTAAATAAACAAAACAGAACAAAACAAAATATATCTTCAAAGATCTATGTATATACTGTAATTGTATATATAAAGTAGCCACATATGTCTATATCCTCTGGTACAACGGTATGGAAAAAATGAATAGAGAGAAGGAATTGTGGTGTAAAACCTGAGAACAGGAACCTCTACTGGTCTGGGAACAGCAGGCCTAGTTAGTACGAGAAGGAGCAATGGACAGGTCATATAAATATTCATATTAAGATGTTCATATAAGTTACATCATTTTTTATTTTACACTGAAAAAAATATATATAATATAAAATAATAATAATGACGACTGAGGAGAAAAGATGGGGTGGGCTGGGTTTACTTTTCCCAACCTCCGGAAGAGAACCCTTCCAAGAAGGGTCTATAGCTGAGGGAGTCGTTAAGGCCTGGGGGTGAAGTGGCGTTAAGTTCCACTATCCAGCGTGTTTCACGCTGTAATAGTGTTTTGTTCCAGTCTCCCCCTCTTGTGTTTGGGTGTATTCTATCTAAGATGATGAATTGAATCGCAGGGAAATGGCCATGGTGGAAATCTCTAACGTGTCTGCCTAGTGGAAGATCGGGGTTGGCCGTCTTCATGCTTAAAATATGTCGATAAGCTCTATTGTGGAACTCGAGTTTGGTTTTACCGACATAGTACCCGCCACATGGGCATAGTAGTAGATATACTACCCCAGCGGTTTTGCAGTTGGCATAATGTCGTGGTAGGTATTGTTTGCCATTGGGTAGGGTAATATTGGGGGTAGTGCACATATATTGACAATAAGTGCATCCACCACAGCGGAAGGTTCCTGGTCTTTTACAGGGGTCTCGTCTAGATTTACCTGTATACTCGCTATGGACTAGCATGTCCTTTAGTGATTTTGTTTTTCTAAAGGTGATTGCCGGGTATTGTTGTATGTGTTGATTGAGCGTGGGGTCAATTGTCAATAGGTGCCAGTATTTGTTAATAATTTTCTTGACTGTGGCATGCTGTTTGGTGTATTTTGTAATAATACGGATGGTATCTGTCTTTGCTGTTGTTTGTTTTTGTGGCTTAGGAAATAGTAGGTCTGATCTGTTTTTTGCCGCGGCCCGTTTAAAGGCTCTTTTTAGGCATGTGTTAGAGTATCCTCGTGTACGGAGTCTCTCTCTTAGTTTATTGGCCTCAATTTGGAATGTTTCATTGTCTGAGCAATTACGGCGAGTTCTAAGGTACTGACTGTAGGGGATGGATTTGAGAAGGGGGGCTGTGTGTGAACTGGTAGCATGTAATATTGTATTCCCGGCAGTGGGTTTGCGGTATATGGAGCTAGTAAGTAAGCCTTCGGCATTTTTTTCAATGGTTACATCAAGGAAATTTATTGTCTGTTGGTGATATGTCATAGTGAATGATAAATTAAAGTTGTTTGTATTCATGCGTGTTATGCAATCGTGTAATAGATCCAGGGATCCCGTCCATATGATGAACACATCATCTATATATCTATACCAGGATAAGATATGGTCTGTGAAGGATGCAAGTGTAGGATCTAGTAGAAATGAACGTTCCCATTCCCCCAGGTACAAGTTGGCATAGGATGGGGCGCAGCCTGTTCCCATTGCCACGCCTTGTACCTGGAGGAAGTGGGAACCGTTGAAGGAAAAGGCATTATGTGTCAGAATATACTCTAAGGCTTGGATGAGGAAGTCATTGAAGGGGGTGGGTGTGGGATTGGATTGTTGGAGGACACGTCGGATAGCCGCTATTCCTTGTGCATGTGGAATGGAGCTGTATAGAGCCTCTACATCCACTGCTACTAAGAAGGCTTCCGGAGGTACGACCAGACCTTCAATTATTTGCAGAAGGTGAATGGTATCCTTTACATATGACGAAAGGTCTTCTACGTACGGTCTCAGTTTCTCGTCGATGAGTTTGCTTAGATTCTCAGAGATACTACCTCTGCCTGATACAATGGGTCTTCCTGGTGGGTTTTCTAGATTTTTATGTACCTTCGGTAGGCTGTAAAATGTAGGGATTTTGGGGTGACTTATACGGATATATTCCCAGCATTCTTTGTCTATGGTGTTGTAGTAATATGCTGTGTCTACTAGTGAGTAGAACTCCTGGTGATATTTGTCAATGGTAGATTTAGTAATCGGTCTGTACCAGTCGTAGTTTTGTAGAATTTTGTTGCACATTGATGTATATTGGTTATTGTGCATAATCACAATGTTGCCCCCTTTGTCGGAGGGTTTAATCGTGAGTTCTGATTGTTGTAGTAAAGTGTCTAGTGCTTTTTTCTCTGAAGGTGAGAAATTGGAGCTTAATTTAGATGCTTTGAGTTTTTTGATATCTTGAGTAGTGGTTAGGAAGGCATTGAGATTGGGGTTGAGGGAGGGGGAGGGGAACTTATCCGATTTCTTCTTAAGTGTTGTTGTGTTGGTTGTATTTGTTGGTGATGAGTCTACGTGTGCGTTTAGGAGAGATTCTAGGTCGATCTTGTCAATCAGATCCAGACCTTCCTGTTCCTCTAGTAATGACATCAATGTGTCTAGGGCTAGATTTTCTGCTGGCATTTTTTCTTTGGGTTTAGTATAGAAGCTTTTTAATAAAAGTTTCCTAGCAAAGATTTGGAGGTCTTTTATAACTTCAAAATTATCAGTGCTCGAGTCAGGGCAGAAGCTTAGGCCCTTGGTAAGGAGGTTTAATTGATCTTCGGTTAAGGTGTAGTCGGAGAGATTAATGATGTTCATAAAGTTAGTTATAGGTTCAGGGCTTAGTGTATGTCATGTTTGATGTGAAGGTGCTTGGGGAAGTGTGGAGGGTGGTCCTTCTAGTTCGTTCGAAGGAGTGATGGGGGGTGCTATGGTGCTCGTGGTTTTAAAGATGGGTGCTGTGGTCGGTCTACTGGTGCCGTTGCGTAAGGTACCTGTATTGCGTGAGGAGGGCGTCCCTGTCGGTGCGCGTGGGAGTGATTGTGAAGGGGCGTGCGATTCGGTGATGTGCTTCTTGACATGTTGGTCCTCGTTGTCTTGAGGGGTCCTCTTCGTTTTTTGCTTTCTGTTTCCGTGTGATTGCTGTGAGGATGAAGAAATAGAGGAGTTAATGGATGAATCTGAACCGTGAAAATATTTCCTGTCTCTAGTATTACGAGTTTGGGGTATTGTTTTCTGCCATTTGTAGGCTTTTTGTTTATCTAATGTGCTTCCATCTAAATATTCACCCAGGGACCACACTTTCCCCTCGTTATTGACGGAGAACCAACAATACATCTCCTATCACTAAACCTCTCCGGAACATATATACCAACAAACTAAGGTATGAAAACATATATATTCTCCTTGATTAAATTTTTGATACGACCCAGTCCCAAACAAATAGCATACATATATACATGCGGATGTATACATACATATGTATATACGTATATGTGTGTTTCTTTCAGAGGATTAAACCAACCATTCCTCGAACTTCAGCACAACAGGCATATTCTCAACAATATATATGCTGCGACAATTGCCATAAGGTGATTTTCTCACCCCTTCTTTTGTACCACCGCAGTCATTTTAAAATTACATTACCTATTTCTCTGAGTTTACTAAAACGATCAACCTTCCTATATATACGTCCACACAGAGACAAACTGCGGACCCCTTCTTTTGAGCATCCTCGCTGGGGCCACACCTGGAAAGACTCACACCTCCGGGGACCAAGAGGTGCGGTACATCGACACTCGACACAGCGGAACCCTCTTCCCTTCTTTCTTTCTTTTAGCAGCAGTGACTCACTTGTCACACCTTCTACATACTCACAGGTATAAGAAACTTCCTTATCCTAAACTTTTCTATAGGTATAACATTGAATGTTTGAGATCTATCTATATTGAAATTGACGCAATACTCCATATAACTAATTTATATAATATCTATTATGTTATATAGGAAATCAAAAAACCTCCCCACTTTCAGACCCCTGAGGAAAGGCCTGTGTGCCTGAAACGCGTCGGGTGGGAGGATTTCCTTCAAGTAACCTACATATACCTTCGAGTATATGCATCACTATATCTTTTTCAATCATTTTGTTTACACCTATGCTTTGAATACCATATAATCTATGTTTTCTGTACATATCTATGCTACAACTTAGATCAATGTATGATCTATTTTATCTTTTGTTAATAAAATTATTTAACTTTTACATATCGTGGAAGTGTGTTTGCCGGTAAAGTCCCAACCCTAGGGGGACCCCCCACTTTGCATGTTTTTTAAACAGAACAAAAATAGAGACTTGGACTTTGAATGAACGCAGATGTAAACAGATGATTATCTGTTTGCCCATAGGAATGCATTGCTGTCGCTTTTTTCATCTGTCAACGGATAAATAAAGAATGGACATACAGAAATCCCATGTGAAAGAATCCTAAGGAATATGCTTCTGTTTTACTGTCAGTCAAAAACTGGCTTATTGGATAATGGGTTTTTGCTTTGTTTTGGCTGAATGAGTTCAATTTTTACAATCAGTGATACAGTGGTTGGTATCCTTGCTATATCTAATGAGAGACATTTTATTTTAGGTGTTGCATTTAATGAACAAAATGAATCTTCCAGCTCCTTTTGGACGTCTCACTGCACAGCCTCCTTTGGTGAGCAGATATTTGTATCATACATGTTTTACAGCACTTGAACTAAAATAAAAAAGATTATATATGATCAAAATTGGGGAAAAATGTATGTGCACTTGATTGTTTTTGAATTAATGCAATCTTCATTTCTTAACGTTTTGATGGAATTTTTGCTGTGGCTATACCATTCTAATAGAACCGTGTTTTCCAACCAACAAGACACTTGCTTTTCAATAACCAAGACACTTTAACAAAAAAAACTTTGGTGGAAAACACAATGATCAAAATTGGAGAACCATAATGACTGTAGCATGGAGAAAGAATACAACTAAGTTTACAACAATGAACAATTTGTAGGAAGTGTACGGGCTCTTGCTTTGAATGACTTCAGCACATCTGCGGCCACAGGACATTACTAGTCTATCACACTGCTTTGGTGTGATTTTTATTCCACTCTTCCAGTCCCTTCCACAGTTCGGTGACTGTAGTGGGTTTCTTGGCCATAACTTTGCCAAGGATTTTCCAGAGATTTTCTGTTGGGTTTAGATCAGGACTCTGGTCTGGCCATTTAATTATTTTCAATGTTTTCAGCTTTAAGGAACTGCTTTACCAGTTTTGCTGTGTGACAGGGTGTATTGTCATGTATAGAAATTGCTGCCGGATTGGGTGATGAACGCAGAGAAGAAGGTTCTGATTAACATTTACATTCACTCTGCCGTGTAGCTGTATAAGAGACCAAAATCCTGCTGCAGGAAACATCCACCATACCATGACGGGCTCCCTGTCCACCTTTCAAGGACTTCTTTACACACTTTGGGTTCAGTCTTTCCCCAGTTTGACAACGAACCTTGTTTCCCATCGGACCCAAATAAGTTTAAACTTGCTTTCATCACTAAAGTGAACTTTGGACCAGTTCTTCTCTGTCCATACAGCATGCTCCTCAGCAAAGTTTAGTCTAGCTTTTTTTATTCTTTCTGCTAATGAGGTTTGGTCACTGCAGAGTGGGATTTCAGTCCAAATGTAAACGTCGAGACACTGTATGACGAGACAGATCCTTACTCTGGTCAGTATGAACTGGCAAGCAGCTGCAGTGTTGAACCGATTGCCCATTGAGTTTCTCTGCATTTATCTTGTCCTCTCTTGCATTTGTCTTTTGTGGAGGACCAGCCTTCTTGGAAGACTTGAATGAGTTTGTGACGTAAAGATGTAATCTTCTAGAAATCACAGACTTAAAATAACAAACTTCTCTTGCTATGGTTGAAAGGATCATCCCTTCATCTGGACAACCTGTTGCTGGAGGATTTCAGTCGCTTTAGAATGACTCACCATCTTGCAAAGTCAGTGAAAACTGGAAAGTTAGGCTGCCAGTTAAATAGGGTTTGTCATAAAATTAAAGAAATTAGCCCAAGATTAACACCAATAACTGGGAGGTATCTGAAAGTGTTCTCTAATTTTCATCAGCGTTCTTTTTCAAATCTCATTGAAGTTTTTTATTCTGTGCTTCAAAATATATGTAACTCATGAAATATGCTTAACAAAACTGCTCTCTTACTTCTGTTTTACATCCTTTCAAATAGGACTAAGCAGTGACTTTGAAATTTAGGAACTTGTAGGTTGTTCTCGTGTGTATGTGTATGTATGTATGTATGTGTATGTATGTATGTGTGTATGTGTGTGTATATATATATATATATATATATACCGTGTGTGTATATATACAGGTCCTTCTCAAAAAATTAGCATATTGTGATAAAGTTCATTATTTTTCTGATCGTGTGTATGTATGTGTGTGTGTGTGTGTGTGTGTGTGTGTGTGTGTGTGTGTGTGTGTGTGTATGTATGTGTATTGTATTAGCATATTGTGATAAAGTTCATTATTTTCTGTAATGTACTGATAAACATTAGACTTTCATATATTTTAGATTCATTACACACAACTGAAGTAGTACAAGCATTTTATTGTTTTAATATTGATGATTTTGGCATACAGCTCATGAAAACCCAAAATTCCTATCTCAAAAAATTAGCATATCATGAAAAGGTTCTCTAAACTAGCTATTAACCTAATCATCTGAATCAACTAATTAACTCTAAACATCTGCAAAAGATTACTGAGGCTTTTAAAAACTCCCAGCCTGGTTCATTACTCAAAACCGCAATCATGAGTAAGACTGCCGACCTGACTGCTGTCCAGAAGGCCATCATTGACACCCTCAAGCAAGAGGGTAAGACACAGAAATTTCTGAACGAATAGGCTGTTCCCAGAGTGCTGTATCAAGGCACCTCAGTGGGAAGTCTGTGGGAAGGAAAAAGTGTGTCAGAAAACGCTTCACAACGAGAAGAGGTGACCGGACCCTAAGGAAGATTGTGGAGCAGGACCGATTCCAGACCTTGTGGGACCTGCGGAAGCAGTGGACTGAGTCTGGAGTAGAAACATCTAGAGCCACCGTGTACAGGCATGTGCAGGAAATGGGCTACAGGTGCCGCATTCCCCAGGCCAAGCCACTTTTGAACCAGAAACAGCTGCAGAAGCGCCTGACCTGGGCTACAGAGAAGCAGCACTGGACTGTTGCTCAGTGGTCCAAAGTACTTTTTTCGGATGAAAGCTAATTTTGCATGTCATTCGGAAATCAAGGTGCCAGAGTCTGGAGGAAGACTGGGGAGAGGAAAATGCCTGAAGTCCAGTGTCAAGTACCCACAGTCAGTGATGGTCTGTGGTGCCATGTCAGCTGCTGGTGTTGGTCCACTGTGTTTTATCAAGGGCAGGGTCAATGCAGCTAGCTATCAGGAGATTTTGGAGCACTTCATGCTTCCATCTGCTGAAAAGCTTTATGGAGATGAAGATTTCATTTTTTAGCATGACCTGGCACCTGCTCACAGTGCTAAAACCACTGGTAAATGGTTTACTGACCATGGTATTACTGTGCTCAATTGGCCTGCCAAATCTCCTGACCTGAACCCCATAGAGAATCTGTGGGATGTTGTGAAGAGAAAGTTGAGAGACGCAAGACCCAACACTCTGGATGAGCTCAAGGCCGCTATCGAAGCATCCTGGGCCTCCATAAAACCTCAGCAGTGCCACAGGCTGATTGCCTCCATGCCACGCCGCATTGAAGCAGTCATTTCTGCAAAAGGATTCCCGACCAAGTATTGAGTGCATAACTGAACATAATTTTTTTTGAAGGTTGACTTTTTTTGTATTAAAAACACTTTTCTTTTATTGGTCGGATGAAATATGCTAATTTTTTGAGATAGGAATTTTGGGTTTTCATGAGCTGTATGCCAAAATCATCAATATTAAAACAATAAAAGGCTTGCACTACTTCAGCTGTGTGTAATGAATCTAAAATATATTAAAAAGTCTAATGTTTATCAGTACATTACAGAAAATAATGAACTTTATCACAATATGCTAATTTTTTTAGAAGGATCTGTATGTATGTATGTATATGTGTATGTGTATATATATATATTATGTATGTATGTGTGTGTATATGTATGTGTATATATATATATATATATATAGTAGCAGAGCGTCCCAGAGAGAGCTGGGAAAAGTCCTGTTCGGGGTTTATACATCCCCAGGCACCTTTCATACACGTTTAGGGATCTCTGATCCATGATCCAGTTCAGATCTTGGTCCTCTCCCCCAGGCCAATTTAAACTCCCCTGAGACAGCCAGTGCTCTCTCAGCCTGGGAAATCAGACAACGTTTGTCTATGAGAGCAGAAGGTTGTTAAAACTGTCAGATTGTGTCTGTGGAAGCTGACAAGCTGTAGGCTTGCTCAGCCTGTAAGTGAGTGCCTGCATTGTGTACAATAAGTGCCGGGACACAGCTAGGTTTTTGTTTTGTTATTATTTCTCCTGCTTTTTTCTTTAAAGCACTGTACAGCACTTGGATATAGCACCAATAAACACTGCACTGTTTGTCACTACCGCACTGGATTTGGTATCTGTGCCTGAAAGACTGCTTTTTCCAGGGAGCTTTGCACCTGCTACCTGTTCCCCAGCTTACATATGGTGGAGGCCTGCGGGCAGTGGTAGTAAGTTACTACTTAAAGGGCCAGTACCTGGAGTGACTGAACATGGAGGAAATTCTCAAACAGTTGGTTTTATCCAACACTGCACAGCAGCAAGCAAAAGCAGCGCAGCAGCAAGCAAACTCTTTGCTTCAACAACAGATTGGTGCTGATTGGTGCTGTACAAGAGCAAGCCCAGTTAATGTTTGAAAAACTGGCAAGTGCTGCAGAAACAAACAGAAAGGCGCTGGTTGAGGTGGTGCAGACACTTGCGCAAGAGTCTGCTGCTAAAACCGAAGGGGTTAGAGACAGCTCCTCAGCCATCTATGTGGGTCGCTTCCTGTCCAAGATGACTGCTAACAATGACCCAGAGGCCTTTCTGGTTAAGTTTTGAGAGAACCGCTGAAAGAGAAGGCTGGCCCAAAACCCAGTGGGCAGGATTGATCTCTGCCTTAGTGGGGAATCGCAGAAGGCCTTTTACAATTTGGAGTCCATGGATGCAGGACAGTATGAGAAGGTCGAGGAGGAAATCCTGGCGCATCTCAGTGTCACCTTGGCCGTTCAAGCCCAGCGGGTCAACAGCTGGTCCTTCCGAGATGAGAGGCCCCCAAGATCACAGATGTTTGACCTAATCCACCTGGCATGAAAATGGCTACAGTCGGAGTCCTTGTCTGGTCCACAAATAGTGGAGCGTGTGGTCATGGATTAGTTTCTGAGGTCATTACCAAATGCTCTGCAGAAGTGGGTGAGTCGAGGAGACCCGAAGTCGGCAGACAACCTGGTGGAGCTCGTTGAGAGGTACTATGCTGCAGAGAGCCTGGTCACCACCCTTACAGCCGCACAGACTTTCCACCCAAAGCTACGACCTCCCCAGGCAGCCGATAAGACTGTTCCAGGGGAAGTGGGTGGTCAGCATGGCAAGGAGACAGGGGGGAGGATTTTGGTGCCAGAGCTGAAGCTTGGTGTCCCAAACAAGGGAAGCCACTGCCTGTCGGCAAACTAAACTGGGGCAACATCAGGTGTTTCCCTTGCCAGGAACTGAGACATGTTGCAGCAAACTGTCCATTGACAGATGAACCCATGCAGTGTAACATATCTTAGAAGGCAGTCTGTTTGCTGCTGTTTCATGCGCTACTGCGTCAAGTGTAGGAAAACGCATATGCCAAATGACTGTTAATAGCCTATTACGGCCTTGCTGGACTCGGGAAGTCTGGTGACTTTGGTTAAAGCGGAAATTGAAAGCAGAGTTGAAACTGTGAATTTCAATGCTAAAAAAGTTTCTGTGATCTGTGTACACGGTGATACTCTGGAGTATCCCATAGCTACTGTTAGCTTTAAAACTGATTTAGGTCCTATCCGTTCGGACTTGTGCCCCACTTAGTGCATGAGGCCATCATTGGTAGAGACTTCCCTAAGTTTTGAGAACTGTGGGATCGTCCTGACTCGGTCACAGTAACTGACTCCGTGGCGAAGCCAGAACCCCTGGCAAGCACTGACAATGTGGTTTCAATGGATTCTTTTCAATGTTCCCCGGGTTTTCCTTTCTCAGTTATGGCAGGAGAACTGGAGGAGCCTGAGGAAGTCCCCACAGCCAGTGAAGGTGGACAACCTTCTGCTGACCCTGAGGCTACATTGGAGTTTGCTGATCTTAATGTGCACAAGGAAAACTTTGGTAGCGAGCAGAGAAAAGACCCTACTCTTGCCAGGGCCTGGGAGAATGTAGGACAGGCCCTGTTTTCCCTTTTTCAGCAGCAATGAGGATTTATTGTATTGTGTATATAAACAGAACGATTAAATTGTTGAACAGTTGGTGGTCCCTAAGCCTTACAGACAAGTGGGGCTGGAATTGGCTCATGGACACTTACTAGGAGGTCATTTAGGGGTTGAAAAAAAACATTGAAAGGGTGTTATGCAGGTTTTACTGGCCTGGGATACAGAAAGATATTGTCAATTATTGTCAATCCTGTCCTGTTTGTCAGATGTCAGCCCCACAACCCCACTTCCGTAGTCCTTTTAGTGCCCTTACCCATTATTGAAGTGCCCTTTGAGAGGATCGCCATGGACCTCGTAGGTCCACTTCCCAAGTCTGCCCGGGGTCATCAATACATTCTTATAATCATGGGTTATGCTACTTGTTACCCCGAGGCAGTTCCCTTATGCACTGCATCCGCTAAGAACATTGCTAAAGACTTGTTCATGGTGGTCAGTCGCGTTGGGATCCCTAAGGAGGTTCTTACGGACCAGGGCACCCCATTTATGTCACAAATAACTAGAGAGTTGTGCAAGTTATTTAAGGTGACCTCGTTGCGAACCTCTGTATACCACCCTCAAACTGATGGCTTGGTAGAACGCTTCAATAAAACAGAGTATGTTAAAAAAGGTTGTGGAGAAGAATGGAAAAAACTGGGACTTCTTGATTCCATACTTGATGATCGCCATCAGGGAAGTACCCCAATCCTCTATGGGATACTCTCCTTTTGAGTTGCTTTATGGGAGACACCCTCAGGGACTCTTAGACATAGCCAAGGAAACCTTGGAGGGGAGCAGACACCCCCCAAAATTGTCATTGAGCACATCTCTCAAATGCAGGACAGGATTTCAGCGATCATGCCTATGTTAAAGGAACACTTACTGCAGGCCCAAGCAGCCCAATAGAGAATATACAACAGGGGAGCCTGACTCTGTGTCTTCTCAACTGGTGACAGGGTCCTGGTGTTAGTTCCCACTGTTTAGAGTTCCTGGCTAAGTGGCAGGGTCCCTTCGAAGTAGTGGAAAGAGTTGGGGAGGTCAATTATAAAGTGTATCAACCAGGTAAAAGGAAGCCAGAGCAGATATACCATATAAATCTGTGAAAGCCCTGGAAGGATAGGCTAGCCTTGACTGTGAGGTCCGTCCCTGAAACACCTAGGGGTACTGAGTTCCCTCTGGTCCCTGAGGTCACGATTCCAGACCCCCCTGTCTTATTCTCAAAAACAAGAAGCTAGAGAGTTCCTGATAAGGAAAAGAGAAAAATGTTCAGAGTTACCTGGTACGACTTCAGCGGTTTAGCATGATATATTGTTACTGAACCTGGGGTCCGTGTCAAGCTCAAACCGTACAGAATTTCCGAAGCTAGGAGAAAGGACGCTATTGATTAAGTAAAAAGGATGCTGGAGCTAGATGTCATTGAGGAATCCAATAGTGACTGGTCCAGCCCCATCATTTTAGTCCCAAAACCGGATAGTACTTGGAGTTCAATGACTTCAGAAAGCTTAATGCAGTGACAAAAGTTTGACACGTACCCAATGCTCAGGGTTGACAAACTTAGACCGACTTGGCAAAGCCTGCTACCTAACTACTGTGGACTTGACCAAATGATATTGGCAAATACCCCTGACTAGTAGCACCAAAGAAAAGACTGCGTTTGTGACCCCCAGAGGGTTCGTTTCAGTACATAAAAATGCCTTTTGGGTTGCAAAATGCCCCTGCGACATTTCAGAGGGCCATGGACAAAACCCTAAGACCTCACCGACAGTATGCAGCTGCCTATTTGGACGATATAGTGGTACATAGCACTGACTGGAAGTCTCACTTGCTCCCTGTCCAAGCTGTTCTGTATTCCCTCTTTAAGGAAGGTTTTACAGCAAATCTAAAAAAAATGCCATTGGTTTAGAGGAAGCCAGGTATTTGGGCTACACTATTGGTCGTGGAGTCATTAAACCTCAGTTAAACAAAGTAGAAGCCATCCAAGAATGGCCATGTCCTGCAAACAAGAAGCAGGTCAGAGCCTTTCTTGGGATTGCAGGGTACTATAGGAGGTTTATCCCAAATTTTGCAACTTCTGCCCCACTGACTGACCTTACAAAAGGGAAAGAATCGGTAATGGTGAAATGGTCCCCAATAGCAGAGGAGTCTTTCCAAGTCATAAAGAAGGCTGTTTGTGCACAGCCAGTGTTGTACTCCCCTGATTTCTCAAAGGATTTCTTGGTTCAGACAGATGTCTGATGTAGGTATTGGGGCAGTATTGTCACAGGTACACAATGGGGAAGAACACCCTGTGGTGTACCTGAGCAGAAAGCTTAATGAACACGAGAGAAAGTATGCAGTTATTGAAAAGGAATTTTGAGCTATAAAGTCGGTCTTGGATGCGCTAAGGCAGGGCTTGACAAATTTTCCTGAAATCTAGGAGCCAGCTAAAAAAGTTAGGAGCCAGTTTTTTTTTTTTTTAAACTTAACAACCAAGCTTTATTTACACATAAATACGACTAGAACCCCACTCTCCTCTATAGCACAATTGGATGAAAACAGACTGTCTCTTTCCATCCGATGCCATCTGATCCGATCCACGGGATGGATAGAAAATAGAACCACCATCTGTCTGCTTTTGGTGGACAGGATCAGATGGCAGCAGATTACTGCTTCATAGAGGAGAATCAAGGGTCCGATCAGGTCTGCCTGAAAAACTGACAGGCGGACCTGATCAGACAGCCCGTGTGAAAGGGGCCTTCGGCTGTGGCATGGCGATGAGGAAAAAAAAAAAAAAAAAAGTGTGTGTGTATATATATATATATATATATATATATATATATATATATATATATATTTTTTTTTTTTTTTTTTACATTTAAAAAATTAAATAAATAATAATAACCACACTCCCTGTCAAAGGTAACTAACTGGACAGGGGGATGGTAATGAATTGAGAACAAAAAGGCAGTGGAAACAGTCATTACAACAGTCATTACTCCCCGGCCTCCACAAGAGGGCGCCAGTTCCCCATTGGAAGCCTGTCA
This sequence comes from Pelophylax lessonae, assembly GCF_965119305.1. NCBI lineage: Eukaryota > Metazoa > Chordata > Amphibia > Anura > Ranidae > Pelophylax > Pelophylax lessonae. The sequence goes on from NW_028120103.1 coordinate 59,467, forward strand.
TCTCAAGTAGGCCGAAAAGCCGGGGCCTCAATTTTCGGACGGCCCGGAAGTCCGTGCACTCTGTGCGCGGAAGTCCGGGCAAAAATGACAGGACACCTTCTGCAGGGCACCCCTAGGCGCCAGGTCGCTAATTCAAGTCGCAAATGCGACCTGGCGCCCGGGATTGTCGAGCCCTGCGCTAAGGTACTATCTGTTAGGGCACCAGTTTGATTTGATAACTGACCATGCTCCTCTAAAATGGATGGCCCAAAAGAAGGCGACTAATAGATGGGTGAACCAGTGGTTTTTGGCTCTACTAGATTACTGTAAAACACAGGCCAGGTGTTGAGATGGGGAATGTAGATGCCCTGTCCCGTGTCCACTCCTGTTGGGCCACAGGTGTTCCAACCCTGGGGTTGAAACAAGGCGGGAGGGGATATTTTGCAGAGCGTCCCAGAGAGAGCTGGGAAAAGTCCTGTTTGGGGTTTTATACATTCCCCAGGCACCTCTCATACACGTTTAGGGATCTCTGATCCATGATCCAGTTCGGATCTTGGTCCTCTTCCCCATGCCAATTTAAACTCACCTGCCTGCCTGCCAACGTTGGGGCATGCGCCTAATGAGACTACGGATGGTGTCCCAGATCTGGACCAGGGCATCACTGAGCTCCTAAACAGACTGAGCTGCAACCTGGTGGCGTCAGATGGACTGAAACATAATGTCCCAGAGGTGTTCTATTGGATTTAGATCAGACGAGCATGGTATCAATTACTTCATCCTCCAGAAACTGGCTGCATACTCTCACCAAGCATTGTCTTGCACCAGAAGGGACCCAGGACCCACTGCACCAGCGTAGGGTCTGACAATGGGTTCAAGGATTTTATTCTGATACCTAATGGCAGTCAGGATGCCATTTTCTAGCTTGTGGATGTCTGTACGTCTGCCTCCCCAGGCCATCACTGATCAACCACCAAAACCGGTCATGCTGAACGATGTTGCAAGCAACATAACTTTCTCCAAGGCTTCTCCAGACCCATTCACGTCTGTCACATGTGCTCAGGGTGATCCTGCTCTCATCTGTGAAAAGCACGGTGTGCCAGTGGCGGACCAGCCAATTCTGGTGTTCAATGGCAAATGCCAATCGAGCTACACGGTGCCAGGCAGTGAGCACAGGGCCAACTAGATGGCTTCGGGCCTGTGGAAGTCTGTTTTTGATTGTTTAGTCGTAGACATTCACACTAGTGGCCTGCTGGAGGTCATTTTGTAGGTCTCTGGCAGTGCTCATCCTGTTCCTCCTTGCACAAAAGAGCAGATACCGGTCCTGTTGTGATGGGCTTAGGACCTTCTACGACCCTGTCCAGCTCTCTCCTACAGTAACTGCCTGTCTCCTGGAATCTCCTCCATGCTCTTAAGACTGTGCTGGGCGATGCAGCAAACCTGGCAATGGCACGTATTGATGTGCCATTCTGGAGGGGTTGGACTGCCTTTGCAACCTCTATAGGGTCCAGGTATTGTCTCATGCTACTAGTAGTGACACTGACCCTAGCCAAATGCAAAACTAGTGAAAAACAGTCAGAAAAGATTTTGGACCTTGGTGACCCCATTACTGTATCCCTTGGTTCAGATACTTACTATGTATTATTTTTGTACATTGTTGACATTTTTTTTATGTCAATTTGCATCCTTGATTTTAATGATTGATCATTTTGATAATAAAACTATACCTTTTTAACTGCTTTGTCTACATTTATCTATATTTTGCCATATAGATCCCTGCCTCCAAAGTCCCATGTTTGGCGGTTCTATCACTGTATGCTTCCCCTTATAGGGGCTAATCTGTGGATTAGTACAGATGAACACCCTTTTACATTTTCTCCTATATTCAATTAGGAATGTGGCAGTGATTATTGGCTGAAGGTGAACCAGTGTCGGCATTTTATTATTCTATAGTCAGAAAAGATGAGTAGGGAAAAAACTGTCAGTGGCCACCACTTGTAAAACCATTTCTGTTTTGGAGGTTGTCTCATTGTTGCCCATCTAGTTGCACCAGTTAATTTCATTAACACCAAAGCATCTGAAACTGATTAACAACCCTCTCGGCTACCTAACTGACCAGATCAATATCCCAGGAGTTTAATTGGCTTTAGGATTGACTTGACTTTGACTCTGATTAAAAAGTGTTTGTTATTTTTGAGCAGTGTATATGTATGTGTGTGTATCAGTGATCGACCAATATCGTTTTTTTTTAATGCCCATACCGATATTTTGGTCATCGGATATCGGTATCGGCCGATATTGGCCGATTTATTTTCGGGCTTTATAAAAAGTTTTTCTCTATCGCTCATTGACAGACGTAGTCCTCGGTGATACAGCACCTTCGGGTTATGTTGCCTCCACAGGAGTAGGACTAGACAGGAAATAAAATGCTCTGGCCACACCCTAGGGGCAGTCCCCGAGGGTATATCCTCTCTCTCTCTGCCACAGCAAATCAGTTTTTTTCTGTCTAGTCAGGAGTAAGGACCTAGATACCTTGCTGGGATCTTCGGTCCTGGCAGGATTTTTTTCTTAAAAAGATTTTTTAGACAGCTTTTTTTCTCCAGTGTTCCTGTGAGATCTTCAAGCAAGAAAGCTGAACTGGGCGACGGGCTGGATGTTGAGATCCGGTGGTCACCCCAGTTCAGCCTACGAGCGCGTGCAGGCCATAGCTCCGCGCTGGGTCGGCCGCGAAATAGTCCCACTGGAGGGACTGACCCTGCGAGGTAAACGTCTCGCTAAAACGCCAAGGACCATGAGTCACGGCGTCCGTATTGGTCGACAGCCCTCCCGCCCCGGTGGAGAGGGGTACTGTCAGGAGTTGGTGCCCGCCTGGTTCCGGTATGGTGAGTAGTATGTTCCCCCCTTCCCCTGACGGGTCTTGTGGTGAACGCGGGCCCCTCTCTGTATGGTAAGGATGAGTTCCCCTCTATCCTATAACATGGCACAGATCCCCCTACTTTGAGTGTGATTTTTATGTGCAAAAAGCCAGGAGGCTTGGTTTGGGAGCTGACAATCTAATTGTAAATATGTTAAAAGATTGTAATCAGTGGCAGTATGGGAATCTTACTGTAATAATATAAGTATCCTACCAGTCAGAAGCCACGGACATATAGACTGCTTTCCAAGTCAAGTCTCCAGCAATAGCAGGCCTTCCGACGGCCATGCGGTCCGGTACCGCCGACCAGGCTAAATCCCCATGTAGAGAAGGTGTTGTGATGCTCTGCAGTCACGCCGCTATTCGGTACAACCGCCGCCATTGTTTGCTAGATCGCACGAGGCCGCCATTTTGGCGTAGCCTCGTGTCTCCAGCATGGGGGCGGCCATGTTTGAGGTGACCCAAACACCTCGTGGAGCTAGGGGAGGCGCCGGAAGGCGTGCAGAGGGGCGGAGCCGCCTCCTTTCTTCCCGGGCAGCCAGCCAAAAGACTTCCTGTTTGTGAAGACAGCGCTGTAACCTGTTGCAGTGAACTCTTGAGCATCAAGTGGTGAGCCTGGGGGTCTATCTCTCTCTCTCTCGATCGATAGGGATCCCTAGCAGGTAACACTGAGGGGCTTTTGTGGCGCTGGGGGTCTGAAAAAAAAAAAAAAAAGTTTTTTACTTAAGTTTGGATTGTATTTTCCGGGTAGTTACTGGAATAATCATGGACCCTGCCACACAAGTACCCCCACCTGTTTCCCTCGAGGGGGCCACGGGACCCGTCGGTGCACAGAGTATGGATGCATTTACAGCAGTTTTGGAGTCTATGGTGGCTCGGGTGGAGGCGGCCTGTCAGGGACGGGGGTCAAGAAAGCGACCCCCGCCTACCCCTATATTATCTGACACCTCTGACTCAGATTCAGAGACGGTCACTGCAGCTGCAGGTCCCTCTGTAAGGGCTGTTATCTCAGGTAAAGCTCCCTCAGACAGTGAGGAGGACGTTCATTCTTCCGCCATAATGCAGGAAGAAGCACTGGTGGACGCACTAGTTGTGGCGGTGCGGGAAACCTTAAGACTTGAGGTTTTACCGGCAGAGGCAACTGAAACATAGATTCCCTTTGGTACTAACAAGCCCATCAAAACGGTGAAGGTTTTTCCTGTACCCAAGTGTTTTGGTAATAAAATTAAAGGAGAATGGGAGCATTCTAAGCGTACCTTTACTATTTCCAAGCGTATTGCTAGACGCTATCCGTTTGAGGAATCCCTCATTAAGAAATGGACGGTACCACCAGTGGTGGATCCACCTATTTCCAGGCTGAATAAAGCCACGGTTATCCCAGTGGAGGACACTTCGTCCTTTAAGGATCCGGTGGATCGAAAGATGGAAGCAGAGTCCCGCACTATTTTCTCCCTGATAGGGTCAGCATTTAGACCAGTAATTGTTATTGGTCTAGTTTCCCAGACACTAACGGAATGGGCGAGATTGGTACGCCAAGACCTTAGGGGAAAAGATATTCCCCAGGGAACATCTGATTTGATGGAACAGATTATACAAGGGCTACAGTTTGTCTGTGCCTTGGATGCTACCCCCCTATTAGGGCATGCATCTATGTCAGCGGTAATCCTCAGACGTGTGCTGTGGTTAAAATGCTGGTCAGCTGACCTAGGTTCCAAAAAGACCTTGACGAATCTCCCTTTTTTAGGGGAATCGCCTATTTGGAGCCACCCTAGTTGAAATCATTAAGGATGCCACTGGGGGCAAGAGCACTTTTTTGCCACAGGCTGCTAAAGCTAAGGGACCTCGCAACAAGCGAGGACCTTTCTTTACCGCCCATAAAGGGCGCCCGGCTGGAACAAGCGGGAAAGGCAAGACTCCTCCAGGAGGGTTTAAGAAGGGCTGGTCGGACAAACAGAGGACCAACCCAGCCAAACCCGAAGCAAAGGAGTACACAGCCTGAAGGTGCGCCCCCACCCGGTTTCAGGGTGGGGGGACGTTTTCACCGGTATTCAGGACATTAGATCGAGCATCGACTACTACTACCGGTGCGATTCTTCCCTTCCAACATTTAAGTACTACAGGGAGCGGTAGTCACCGTTCCCTGAACAGATCTTTTTCTTTACCTTTTCCTAAGATTAGTCTCAATTCCCCACAGGAATCGGATCTGGTTGACCAGACAGACCAAGAAGCCTCTAGCCGGGTGACTTCGGTCCCTGAGATTCAACCAGGAGAGATCACCATTCCTGATAGGAATCAGGTGTCGGATAAATGTGTGGGAACAGAAAACGACCAGACTTTCTCGGATGGTCGGGGCCAGATAGCTCTAGGGACGCCTGGTTCAAATCCCGTCAGTGCCAGTGGTCCTAGAAATTCTAGGCTGGCCTCGTCAAGCCGGTCTGGCCGACTTGGACTTGCTAGTCGCGGACGTTCCGTGGGAACTGCGTCTCAGGGAGTATCTGCGGTCTCGAAGACCAATCTACCATTGTGCTTTACAGTCGCTGGTTTTAATGGCCTGGCCATTGAGACCCAAGTACTGAAGGACAGAGGGTTGTCAGCTTCAGTCATTCCTACCCTTATTAAAGCAAGGAAAGCGACTTCCAGCAGAGTCTATTATCACACATGGAAGACTTATATTGCGTGGTGCGAATCTTTAGGATTTCCTCCACGTACCTATTCGGTGACTCGAATATTGGCCTTTTTGCAAAAAGGGGTTGAGCAGAAGCTAGCCTTGAGCACCATCAAGGGTCAAGTTTCAGCATTAGCAATCTTCTTTCAGAAACCTTTAGCTACCAAGTCCTTGGTGCGGAATTTCATCCAGGGGGTGCGGCACCTGGCTCCACCAGTCCGCGCGCCCTTACTGCCCTGGGATCTTAATTTGGTTTTGTCGGTTCTACAGAAACCTCCTTTTGAAAACATCAGGGAGATTCCCTTGCTTACTTTATCCCAGAAGGTGGCCTTCTTGGTGGCTATCACTTCTGCACGCAGGGTGTCAGAACTGGCTGCTTTATCATGCCAGTCCCCATACTTGGTGATTCATAGGGATAAGGTAGTACTCCATCCTAAGCCATCCTTTCTTCCAAAGGTGGTTTCAGATTTTCATCTGAATGAAGATATTGTACTACCTTCCTTGTGTCCTCAGCCCAATCATCATCGGGAACATGCGTTGCATTCCTTGGATGTGGTTCGGGCAATCAGGGTATACCTGAAGGCTACGGAATCGTTCCGTAAGACGGATTCACTTTTTGTGATCACTGATGGACCCAGAAAGGGGTTGCCTGCATCTGCCGCGACTATTGCCAAATGGATTAGACAGACGGTGGTACAGGCTTATTCTATTAAGGGTCAGAGTCCTCCGTTCCCTGTTAGGGCGCACTCCACTCGAGCGCTCAGTACTTCCTGGGCCTTTTGCCATCAGGCGTCAGTGGTCCAGGTATGTAAGGCGGCCACCTGGTCGTCGGTACATACCTTTACAAAATTTTATAAAATTGATGTGATGGCATCGGCGGATGCCTCATTTGGCCGCAAGGTTTTGCAGGCCGCAATTTGAGGAGATCGGTGGTCTACCTCGAGGGTTTTTTTCTGTTTGAAAATTTTTTTGTTGAGTCTCATCATTAAGGATGAGCATTGTAAACTTCTAGTTGGCACCGGTTGGGCCTTCTAGATTTGGATTTGATTTCCATTTTCCCACCCCTCATTTGTGATACTGCTCTGGGACGTCCCGAAGGTGCTGTATCACCGAGGACTACGTCTGTCAATGAGCGATAGAGAAAAATGGATTTTTGTAAAATCTTACCGTAAAATCCTTTTCTCTTAGCTCATTGACAGACGTAGTACCCGCCCCTCTGTTTTTGAGTTGGGTTGGGTTAAATTCTCTAAACACTGCTTTTGTGACATAACTGATTTGCTGTGGCAGAGAGAGAGAGGATATACCCTCGGGGACTGCCCCTAGGGTGTGGCCAGAGCATTTTATTTCCTGTCTAGTCCTACTCCTGTGGAGGCAACATAACCCAGAGGTGCTGTATCACCGAGGACTACGTCTATCAATGAGCTAAGAGAAAAGGATTTTACAAAAATCCATTTTTTTTTTTTTTTTTCACAGGTACTCTTGGGGAGGGATCTGGGGGTCTAAAAGACTCAAAACCCCTCCTCTGCACTTAAAAGCATTCAAAACTCCAAGTTTGGCTGTTTTGAATGCTGTCTTTTTTTTTTTTAATTTGGCGCAGAGTACCCGGAACTGATGTCATGACATCACTTCCGGGTTTTTTACATGTAGACCGGTCAGAGCCGAATGTGACCCTGTCAAATCTACTAACTCCTCCAAGAGCTACAACCCCACCCCCCAAAAAAAAAAAAAAAAATATTCTGGTAAGCCAGCTCCTTGGAAGAGTGCATCTCCTGTGTCCTCTGCAGCTCTTACTGCTTTCTTGCTCTGACCTCAACAACATTAAATAGTAGTGAAGTGGAGGTCTGCTGTAAGAACCAGTGGTTATTCCTAATCAGAGGACATTGGTAGTGCATGGAGTTGTGTAAGTACTTGCAGATGTATGTGTTTTTTTTTTTTTTTTTTTTTCTAGAGGGAGCTGCTGAATTTTTTTATTTTGTTTGTGTTTGAGTCAGCAGGTGATGTGTGAGATAAAGTTTCTCAGTACTTGTAAGTGTAATAGGCATTTGAACTGTCATAAGGTAGTTTTTTCACGTCTGTTGTATCAGTATGCAGATCATTTTGCTGCACCGTCACTATACCCACCAGTCCCACCCGACCTTCCAGAGAACCCTCCACTACCAGAGCTGGATGATGACTATGATATGGATGTGTCAAGCCGAGAAGAGTCAGAGTATGAAAGTGGAGATGATGAAGAAAAGGATAGGTAGGTCTTGGGTGTAATGAAAGAACATTTCATAAGCTATAAGCCGATAAAGAATATAACATTTTGATACTAAGTAGGACATGGTAGCAACATTGTAGTTTTCCAGTACACCCTGTCAATATTCTGACCCTCATTAGTGGTCAGTTAGGAATGTCCTTTTTCTAAATATTGTCAAATTCTTGCAGTTGCAATATTCAGAACTTATTGACAATTGTATTTTTCTATTGAAACGTGAAACTCTCCCTACCTGTCAAATTTGCTAATCCAGAGTAGCTGTTGGTGAATTTGGGCTGGGCAGGTATCTTAATTTGTAATCAGGCCAAGTCAGGTCATGTAATTTTTCATACAAATGTTGTTTTTTTTTTTTTCCTTTTTTGAAGTCTCAGTAAAATGAATCTGGCTGTATATTAGCATACACAGCTGTTGGTAGTTACTCATCTTTAACTGCATTTGGGGCTGGTGAGTTCCTTTTTAAAGCTGCACTCTGGGAAACTTAAAAGTTCTCCCCTGCAATGTTGCTGCATCTTACATAGTTACATAGTAGGAGAGGTTGAATAAAGACAATAGTCCATCCAGTTCAACCTGTGTAGGTGTGTGTGGCTGTAATCATCTCACATACCCCTGAATGTTCTGATCCTTGAGATGTAAGTCTAAGAGTCTTTTGAAAGCCACCATACTACCCGCAGAAACCACCTCTTGTGGTAGAGAATTCCACAATCTTGTAGCCCTAACAGTAAAGAACCCCCCACGTTGCCTGAGGTTAAAACGCTTCTCCTCTAATCGCATTGTATGCCCTCGAGTCCTCATGCAATCCCTTCGAATGAACAGCTTTTTTTCTAAGCTGGGATCCCCATTAAGATATTTATAAATTGCTATCATGTCCCCCCTCAGACGTCTCTTCTCCAGGGAGAATAAATCGAGCGATTGTAGACGCTCTTCATAGTCAAGGTCCTCCAATCCCCTAATTAGTTTAGTTGCCCTTCTCTGGACTCTCTCCAGCTCCAACACATCCCTCCTGAGGACTGGCGACCAGAACTGGACAGAATACTCCAGATGCGGTCGGACCAGAGTTTTATAAAGTGGAAGGATTATAGTCTTATCTCTGGAATACATCCCTTTCTTTATGCATGCCAATATTCTGCTGGCTTTGGCAGCTGCCGCTTGACATTGCATGCTGTTGCCTAATCTATCATCAACCAAGACTCCCAGATCCTTCTCCATTTTTGATTCCCCCAAGGGTTCCCCTCCTAACGTGTATTGTGCTTTTATGTTTTTAGTCCCCAAGTGCAAAACCTTACACTTCTCCACGTTAAACCTCATTTGCCATGTCGTTGCCCACTCTGTAATTTTGTCCAGGTCATTCTGTAAGATATCTGCTTCATGCTGTGCAGTTATTGCTCTGGCCAATTTTGTGTCATCTGCAAAAACTGATATCGAACTACTGATCCCGACCTCAATGTTGTTTATGAATAAATTGAACAAGGTTGGTCCCAGGACTGAGCCCTGGGGCACCCCGCTTACTACCTCAGACCAGTCTGAGTATGCGCTGTTTATTACCACTCTTTGGACACGCCCTTTAAGCCAATTCCGTATCCAAGAGCAAACCCTGCTGTCGATACCTGCAGATCCTATTTTATAAATTAAGCGCTTGTGGGGAACTGTATCAAACGCCTTAGCGAAATCCAAGTACACCACATCCACTGGTCTCCCCCTATCTAGCTCACAGCTCACCTCCTCGTAAAATGTTAATAGATTGGTTTGACAAGAACGCCCATTTGTAAACCCGTGCTGATTACTGCTGATGATGTTGTTGTCTTTAGCAAACTCTACGATATAGTCCCTTATCATCCCCTCCAGAAGTTTACATACTATTGATGTCAAACTGACAGGCCTATAATTTCCCGGGATATGCCTCTGGCCCTTTTTGAATATCGGAATCACGTTAGCTTTCTTCCAATCCCCTGGTACATCTCCTGTCCTAATACTGTCAGCAAAGATCAGGAACAGTGGTCTGGATATAACCTTACTGAGTTCCTTGAGTACTCTCGGATGTACGCCATCCGGGCCTGGTGATTTGTTTGTGTTGAGTTTATCCAGCCTTTCCCTGATTTCACCCTCTGTTAGCCATAGTGGCAAGTCCTGTGTATTACTACTAACCAAACAGTCATGGTCAGTGTACCCCTCCGTTTCCTGTGTAAAGACTGACGAGAAAAAAGCATTCAGCACGGTTGCTTTTTCAGTGTCCTCTGTAACCATCCTCCCATCATTGTTAATTATGTGTGCAATATGCTCTGCCCTAGTTTTTTGCTGTTGATATATTTAAAGAATTTCTTTGGGTTTTTTTTACTATCCTCCGCTATTTGTCTCTCAAAGTTGATTTTAGCCATCTTGATTTCTTGTTTACTTTTCTTATTTGCCTCCTTGTATTGCTCGAAAGCCGATACTGTGCCCTCTGATTTATACTTCTTGAAGGCCAATTTTTTTCCCCTAATAAGTTTTTTGATGCTACGGTTTAGCCAGCCAGGTTTGGCTTTGTCTCTTCTAAATTTATTTCCCATAGGAATGCACTGCAAGATGCCTTTGCCTAATATGTTCCTAAAGCATTCCCATTTTTCCTCTGTGGTCAGGGATCCCAGGGTTTGGTCCCAGTTTACCCTTTCCATCAATGAGTACAATTTTGGAAAGTTTGCCCTTCTGAAGTTTAGGGTTCTTATGTTCCCCACTTGCCTTGTTATATTGTTATTTATACTAAATGTGATCATCCTGTGATCGCTAGCACTGCAAGGGTTAACTGTTTGTGTCTGGGAGGAACAGGTAAAGTTTCTGCTCCTGCAGACTGGTCCCTGCAGACTGTTTTCCCCTGTAGGTCCTCTGACATCATCAAGACCAATGCAGGAACCTTAGTCAGCCCTGCCCAGTGTCTTTTGTTAAACTTTCTAACCATTCCTCCTCACAGATCTACACAATTTTAAATTGTATGTTCGCTGCCAAAAAGAAAGCAAATAAATTCCTTGCATAAGCGTATTTACACGTTTGCAGTCACATATACATGCTTATTCATTTTTTTTTCCATGTGAATGAGAACATCTAAAAACTGTAGTTGTAAAGTAGGTGTTACCTCAGTTTGGCTGCAAAAGTGGAATCGCACTAGGCCATCTTCACACTTGAGCGTTTTGTAGCTCGAAGCTCAACAAGCAAAAACCTATTGTTTACAATAACCCTTGTTCGCATCTAAGTGTCCTGTTGCTTGTACCAAAATGCCTGTCCTGTAAAAAAAGTACGAGCTACTTTTCAAGCAGAATTGAGCATTTTTATCCCCATAGACGTCAATGAAAACTCCTAAAAAGCTTTTTTTCTAACATTTTTTTTAATTGTTTTTGTCATGCTTTTTCTACTCAAACAGCAGTTCCCGACACATTTTAGTTGAAAAACGCTTGAATAAACATCCAACAAAAGCTGCAAAAACATGCAGTTCTGCTCCAAAAATGCTTAAAAATGTGATGCTGTGATGTAGCCATGGGGTTTGTATATGCTCTTAACCATCAGGGTCAGGAACTTTAGCTTTTGGGGGGGGGGGGGGGGGAAGTGACAGTTGTTTTTAACTAAATCCATTGATTTAAAATTAACAGTTCCATGGCTAAATAAACATTTGTATCCTTGTGTTAAAGTATTACGAATCAAGCCTTTTGCAAAGTGTGTGAGAGTATATGTAGGTGCCTTTTTAGATTGCCAAAAATCAAAGTTGGTAATCACTGCTCATTAAGGCTCGGTTCACACTGATGCGATGCGGGAAGGCTGCGAATTCGCAGCCTATTCCCGCATCGCACACGCACCCCCGGCAGTTTACACTGCCATATGCGATCCGCTGGGGGTGTCAATGTAATCTTAACGACACCCCCAGTTTGATCGCATATCGCAGTGCGATCGTGCAGTTCGCACAGGATCGGATCGCACAAGTGTGAACCGCTGTGCGATCCGATCCTGATGCGGCAGCAAAAATGCCTCCTGTGCGTGTTTGCTGCGGGTGCGATGCGAATTTAGCCATACAAACTGTATGGCTAAACTCGCACCGCACAGCTGATCGCATGTCATGTCGGAGCAGTGCGCTCCGACATGACATGCGAACCCCGCACACGCAGTAGTGTGAACCGGGGCTAATGGGAATGTTTTTTAGATGGGAAATCTGATTTCATGTAGTATTAATGAGGAAAAAAAAAATAAAAACCTAGGTTGAGTGGCTAGAATTGCATGGTAAGTTTTCAAATTTGCAGCCTGTTTATAATGCCTGATTTGTTCTTTTGAAATACTCAGGGTTGCTCGTCTAAAAGAATTGGCAGACATGCTGCCCAAGAGACCAAGTCAGAAGAAACAATCTCGTCCTCGAAAAAAGATGAAGATTAAGGACCTTATAGGCATGCCTGCGGCACCCCAGTGAGTCCCAGAAGCATGTACTGTATACTAGGAGTGTGACGATAGAAGGAATTTATAAACGTATAAAATTACCAGACGTGTACACTGTCAAAACTGTGTGTTAGGGAATTAGCCAGAGCAACAATACACTTTATTGATGTCATTTTTCAGTCAGTATGAATTTATCTGTTAGGCTTGATTGAACTCTTGCCATTGCCCATTACGTGGCTGAAGTCGCCACACAGAAAGGAAATTCTAGACAAGATAGCTATGTAATGTGTTAAAGTTTTTGTGTCAATTAATCTAATTTCTTGTCTTTTTCAGACATGCACATGCACCGCTGTTACCGTCTGAGGTGTTTGAACAGCCGTGTATTGTAGGTCCTAAAAAAATGGAATTCCACATTCCTGCAGATGTACCTGCTGCTGCTGATGGTAAGCTTGATATAAATAAACAAACCCATTCCCTTGCGCACACCAATGTATTCAGTGTGACAAATCAAGTAAAGTGCTGCTGCTGAAATTTAGGAGTGCACCACTCACTCCTGTGAGGTAAAATATTTTAAAAATAAAAGTGATCATGCGCCCCACTCCTATAAAAAAAAAAAACACAGACAATTCTATATTTGTGTGAATTTACAAGTCCAACTGTATAACAAACTCCATATATTATCCCACCATTAGGAAGGTGCTGCGCTAGAAACAAAGTGAGTAGATTTCAGTCCTATGAAACGGTAAATCCATCTATCCACCAGGGTCAGCTGTTAGGGCAATTAGGTGCTCCCACCACCAGATCACCTCCAACCACACTGCCTCTTACCATCCTGATGTTAATGCAAAGCATCCAAATCCCAGGCTAATCCCGTATTCAGATCCACACCCAGGGATGGTTCAGGTTCAAACAGGCTCTCAGGGGAAGATCACACAAAATCCCCAGACTCCGAGTCCGGTCCCCAGGGAAGAGGTGTCAGGAGACCCCAAGAATATAAGAACACTCAGAGTAGTATGTAAGGATTAAAGGTCAAGAAATGTTATTAAGCTGTTACTCGCATAACAAATGCAGAACAGGGTCAGTAATCTGTGTGTAGTTCGGTTTCCCACCGACAAAATGGCCGATGCGTCCTCGGCGAGATGACGTCACACCCTCCAGTCCCGCCCCAACATAGCGTTTCGTCAGCAAATGACTCGATTCCTAGAGGCCAGTAATTCATTGCAATCTCTACTACCAGCATCCATCAATGCACGATCTAACGCTTGAGGGTTAAAACCTTTTTCACAAAAGCGTGATTTCAAAACTTCCGATTCACTCAAAAAGTCATCATAATTTGTACAGTTTTTCCGTAACCGGAGAACTGACTTTTAGGAACCGGCTTGAGCCAAGACGGATGGTGGCAGCTAGAGACCTCAATGTACCCATTTCTATCCGTCTCCTTAAAGAATGTAGAAGTCAGCATAGAATTTCCATCAACTTTGATTTTCAAATCCAGATAATGTACCTCCTTCTCGCTAGCCTCCTATTGTAAATGGATGCCCCTATTGTCATTAAACTCTAAAAATAACTCCTGCAGGGATTCCATACTCCCCTCCCACAGAAGGAATCTATGTACCTCCTCCAAAAAAAGTAGCTGTGGTCTGGGGTTACCATATACGACATCCTCCTCCCATTTGGGCATAAATACGTTTGCCATACTTGGGGCGAACTTAGCCCCATAGCTACACCCTTACTTTGCAAGTAGTACTTCCCGTCAAACAAAAAATAGTTATGTGACATGCAGTACTCAAGCAAAGACAGTATGAATTGATGCTGTTTTGGGGGTAGGGAGGCTCCTCCCAATCGAAAATACTCCACTGCCTCACGTCCATCTGCGTGTGAAATCAGTGTAGAGTGAGGTAATATCAGCTGTTGCAAGGAGATTACCATCTCCCCACTGTATTTCACGTAAGATGTTAATTACCTGTGTGGAGTCTTTTAGATAAGAGGGAGTAGTTGCCACTAAAGGCTGTAGGAATAAATCAATATACTTCCCTGCTCTTGATGTAATGGAGTTAATTCCACCAATAATCGGCCGCCCGGGAGGATTAGTCAGACATTTATGAATTTTTGGGAGGAAATAAATAACTGCCACTCTGGACGATAATGGTATCAGGAATGCCTTTTCTTTTTTCGTAATAACGTTGTTCCTAAAACCTTCCTCAAATGAACATGTTGCCAACATCCAAAAAGGTTTTCCTGGCCACAGTCTCTCAAAACATTACGCACTTTGCCACAATAGGGATTCCAAGGGGACCATGTTCTTTGGAATAGAACAGTTTGTGGCAAATTGGCGTGGGAGCAATATGGTCAGGGAAATCTCAAAACTGGAGGCACGGTGGATCTATAGGGCGAAGACATACACTCCACATGGTATGAATGTGGAGTCAGATGTCAACGCCTTTATAGCTAATAGTTAATTTTTCTGATCGTGTGTGTGTATGTATGTGTGTGTGTGTGTGTGTGTGTGTGTGTGTGTGTGTGTGTGTGTATGTATGTGTATTGTATTAGCATATTGTGATAAAGTTCATTATTTTCTGTAATGTACTGATAAACATTAGACTTTCATATATTTTAGATTCATTACACACAACTGAAGTAGTACAAGCATTTTATTGTTTTAATATTGATGATTTTGGCATACAGCTCATGAAAACCCAAAATTCCTATCTCAAAAAATTAGCATATCATGAAAAGGTTCTCTAAACTAGCTATTAACCTAATCATCTGAATCAACTAATTAACTCTAAACATCTGCAAAAGATTACTGAGGCTTTTAAAAACTCCCAGCCTGGTTCATTACTCAAAACCGCAATCATGAGTAAGACTGCCGACCTGACTGCTGTCCAGAAGGCCATCATTGACACCCTCAAGCAAGAGGGTAAGACACAGAAAGAAATTTCTGAACGAATAGGCTGTTCCCAGAGTGCTATATCAAGGCACCTCAGTGGGAAGTCTGTGGGAAGGAAAAAGTGTGGCAGAAAACGCTGCACAACGAGAAGAGGTGACCGGACCCTGAGGAAGATTGTGGAGAAGGACCGATTCCAGACCTTGAGGGACCTGCGGAAGCAGTGGACTGAGTCTGGAGTAGAAACATCTAGAGCCACCGTGTACAGGCGTGTGCAGGAAATGGGCTACAGGTGCCGCATTCCCCAGGTCAAGCCACTTTTGAACCAGAAACAGCGGCAGAAGCGCCTGACCTGGGCTACAGAGAAGCAGCACTGGACTGTTGCTCAGTGGTCCAAAGTACTTTTTTCGGATGAAAGCAAATTTTGCATGTCATTCGGAAATCAAGGTGCCAGAGTCTGGAGGAAGACTGGGGAGAGGGAAATGCCAAAATGCCTGAAGTCCAGTGTCAAGTACCCACAGTCAGTGATGGTCTGGGGTGCCATGTCAGCTGCTGGTGTTGGTCCACTGTGTTTTATCAAGGGCAGGGTCAATGCAGCTAGATATCAGGAGATTTTGGAGCACTTCATGCTTCCATCTGCTGAAAAGCTTTATGGAGATGAAGATTTCATTTTTCAGCACGACCTGGCACCTGCTCACAGTGCCAAAACCACTGGTAAATGGTTTACTGACCATGGTATTACTGTGCTCAATTGGCCTGCCAACTCTCCTGACCTGAACCCCATAGAGAATCTGTGGGATGCTGTGAAGAGAAAGTTGAGAGACGCAAGACCAACACTCTGGATGAGCTCAAGGCCGCTATCGAAGCATCCTGGGCCTCCATAACAACTCAGCAGTGCCACAGGCTGATTGCCTCCATGCCACGCCGCATTGAAGCAGTCATTTCTGCAAAAGGTTTCACGACCAAGTATTGAGTGCATAACTGAACATAATTATTTTAAGGTTGACTTTTTTTTGTATTAAAAACACTTTTTTTTAATTGGTCAGATGAAATATGCTAATTTTTTGAGATAGGAATTTTGGTTTTTCATGAGCTGTATGCCAAAATCATCAATATTAAAACAAAAAAATGGCTTGCACTACTTCAGTTGTGTGTAATGAATCTAAAATATATGAAAGTCTCATGTTTATCAGTACATTACAGAAAATAATGAACTTTATCACAATATGCTAATTTTTTGAAAAGGACCTGTGTGTATATATATATATATATATATATATATGTGTGTATGTGTGTGTATATATATATGTATGTATATATATATATATATATATATATATATATATATATATATATATACATACACACAGTGGGTACGGAAAGTATTCAGACCCCCTTAAATTTTTCACTCTGTTATATTGCAGCCATTTGCTAAAATCATTTAGGTTCATTCTTCTTCCTCATGAATGTACACATAGCACCCCATACTGACAGAAAAACACAGAATTGTTGACATTGTTGCAAATTTATTAAAAAAGAAAAACTGAAATATCACATGGTCCTAAGTATTCAGACCCTTTGCTCAGTATTTAGTAGAAGCCCCCTTTTGATCTAATACAGCCAGGAGTCTTTTTGGGAAAGATGCAATAAGTCTTTCACACCTGGATTTGGAGATCCTCTGCCATTCCTCCTTGCAGATCCTCTCCAGTTCTGTCAGGTTGGATGGTAAACGTTGGTGGACAGCCATTTTTAGGTCTCTCCAGAGATGCTCAATTGGGTTTAAGTCAGGGCTCTGGCTGGGCCATTCAAGAACAGTCACGGAGTTGTTGTGAAGCCACTCCTTCGTTATTTTAGCTGTGTGCTTAGGGTCATTGTCTTGTTGGAAGGTAAACCTTCGGCCCAGTCTGAGGTCCAGAGCACTCTGGAGAAGGTTTTTGTCCAGGATATCCCTGTACTTGGCCGCATTCATCTTTCCCTCGATTGCAACCAGTCGTCCTGTCCCTGCAGCTGAAAAACACCCCCACAGCATGATGCTGCCACCACCATGCTCCACTGTTGGGACTGTATTGGACAGGTGATGAGCAGTGCCTGGTTTTCTCCACACATACCGCTTAGAATTAAGGCCAAAAAGTTCTATTTTGGTCTCATCAAAGAATCTTATTTCTCACCATTTTGGAGTCCTTCAGGTGTTTTTTAGCAAACTCCATGCGGGCTTTCATGTGTCTTACACTGAGGAGAGGCTTCCGTCGGGCCACTCTGCCATAAAGCCCCGACTGGTGGAGGGCTGCAGTGATGGTTGACTTTCTACAACTTTCTCCCATCTCCTGACTGCATCTCTGGAGCTCAGCCACAGTGATCTTTGGGTTCTTCTTTACCTCTCTCACCAAGGCTCTTCTCCCCACGATAGTTCAGTTTGGCCGGACGGCCAGCTCTAGGAAGGGTTCTGGTCATCCCAACATCTTCCATTTGAGGATTATGGAGGCCACTGTGCTCTTAGGAACCTTAAGTGCAGCAGAAATCTTTTTGTAACCTTGGCCAGATCTGTGCCTTGCCACAATTCTGTTTCTGAGCTCTTCAGGCAGTTCCTTTGACCTCATGATTCTCATTTGCTCTGACATGCATTGTTATCTGGAAGGTCTTATATAGACAGGTGTGTTGCTTTCCTAATCAAGTCCAATCAGTATAATCAAACACACCTGGACTCAAATGAAGGTGTAGAACCATCTCAAGGATGATCAGAAGAAATGGAAAGCACCTGAGTTAAATATATGAGTGTCACAGCAAAGGGTCTGAATACTTAGGACCATGTGATATTTCAGTTTTTCTTTTTTAATAAATCTGCAACAATGTCAACAATTCTGTGTTTTTCTGTCAGTATGGGGTGCTATGTGTACATTCATGAGGAAGAAGAATGAACCTAAATGATTTTAGCAAATGGCTGCAATATAACAAAGAGTGAAAAATTTAAGGGGGTCTGAATACTTTCCGTACCCACTGTGTGTATATATATATATATATATATATATATATATATATATATATATATATATTTCTCTGCCGCTCATTGACAGACACAGATTCCATCTCTTGATATCCGTAGGGTATTACTGCCCCCTACAGGAGTAGGACACTAGGCAGAAAAAAAGTTCTGGCTACACCTATGGGCAGTCCCAGGGGGTATACCCTCTCTCTCCCTGCTATAGGATGTCAGTTTTTTTTTTTTTTTTTTTTTTTTTTCTGCCTAGTCAGGAGTAAGGACCTAAGTTCCTTGCTGGGATCTCTGGTCCTGGCAAGTTTTTTTAGATTAATCTTTTTTTAGCTAGCTTTTTTTCTCGGAATTTTTCCTGTGAGATCTACAAGCAGTTATGCCGGATCTGGGAGACAGGCTGGATGCTGAGATCCAGTGGTCACCCCAGCCGGCCTACGAGCGCGTGCAGGCCCTAGCGCCGCGCTGGGTCGGCCGCGACATAGTCCCGCTGGACGGGGACTGGCCCGCGGGTTAAACGTCCCGCCGAGTCGCATACGACCGCAGCGTCTCTTTTGGCTGACCCCCCCCCCCCTCCACTGGGCGGCGAGGGGTTTTGTCTGGAGTGGTGCCCGTTCTGTTCCGGTATGGTGAGTACTTGTTTCCCCCCCTTTCCCTCATGGCTGACTCTGGGGTGGACGCGGGCCCCTCCCTGGGACGGTCGGACCCCCATTGCTCTGGGTTCCCCTCTGTTCCTCTGTGCACCCCCCTCCAGTGGTGTCCCTCAAACCCCCCACCCCCCCCCCTCGGGGGGGGGGGTGTGTGGGGTGGCTGGCAGTGCGTGCAGGCCACTAAGGGGGCGGGGGGTGGGGGGTCTCGACGGTGCGGACGGCTGTTGTGCGGGGGGGCTGCCTCCCTGGCTCCCCAGGGCCTACCTGCCGATCGATCGCCTGTTGGTGTTGGTGGGGGCCCCTGGGGATCCCCCTTCCCGCCGCAGCGCGTGGGGCCCCCTTTTTCTTGTAGCCCCTCGTGTAGTTCATGGCAGCGGCCATCTTGGTACACCCAGCTCGTTCTGCAGAGCTGGGCTGCAGTGGGAGTTACTGGAGGCGTGTGAGGGGGTGGAGCCCCTCCCTAGACCCGGGAAGATCGCTCCACAGGACTTCCTTTTCATGTGGACAGCGCTGAACTCTGGTGCATCGTGTGGTGAACCTTTTGGGGGTCTCTCTCTCTCTGCGGGGGTCTCTAGGCACGCTGCCTTGCCACTGGGGGGCGCTGTAGCGCTGGGTAACATTTAAAAAAAATTTTTTTTTAAATTTTTGTCATAATTTGCTGACTGGTTCCCCTGGTCTACCATGGACCCTGCTGCACATGTGTCCCCACATGATCCCCTCGAGGTGGCCGCAGGGCCCTCCGGTCCCCAGCTCACCATTGATGCACTTTCGGCGGTCCTGGAGTCATTTGTGTCCCGGGTGGAGGTGGCCTGTCAGGGACGGGGGGCTAAAAAGCGACTGCCGCCTACCCCTGTCTCGTCTGATGCCTCAGATTCTGATCCTGAGCCAGTCGCTGCTGATGCGGGTCCCTCCTCTGGGGCTGCTGTCTCGCGCCCCGTCTCCTCTGATAGTGAGGATGACCTTTCTGCCTCCGCTATAGCGCAAGACAAGGCGATGGTGGACGCACTGATTGTGTCTGTCCGGGAGACCCTAAAGCTGGAGGTTGCACCTGCGGATGCGACTGATACGGAAGTTGCCTTTGGCACTCGCAAGCCCTCCAGGGTGGCGAAGGTGTTAACTTTTCTCAAATGCTTTGACGATATCATTAAGAAGGACTGGGTCCGTCCGAAATGACCCCCTAGGATGCCCAAACGGATTGCTAGGCGCTACACGTTTGAAGAGTTCCCCCTTAAGAAATGGACGGTGCCGCCTTCGGTGGATCCGCCGGTCTCCAGGCTAAATAAGGCTACTGTTATCCCGTTAGAGGATTCCCTGTCCTTTAGGGATCCGGTTGATCGTAGCGCGGAATATGTGTCCCGCTCTATATTCTCCCTGGCGGGGTCGGCCTTTAGTGTTTACTATTGCTCTGGTTTGCCGTGACCTGAAAGGTAGAAGTCTCCCCCCTGCCGTGGCGGAGTTGCTGGACCAGATGGTGCAGGGGCTACAGTTTGTTTGTGACGCCGCGCTGGATGCTGCTCCATTGCTGGGGCGTGTGTCGTTCTCGGCGGTGGTCCTCCAGCGCATGCTATGGTTGAAGTGCTGGTCGGCGGATCAGGTTTCCAAAAAAGCCTTGACTGATGTCCCTTTTTTCTTTTTTCTCTTTTGTTTGGTGCTACCTTGGATGAGATTATCAAGGGTCTCACTGGGGGCAAGAGCACTTTTCTCCCGCAGGCTGCCAAGGGTAAGGAACCTCGTCGCAGACGGGGACCTTCCTTTTCAGCTCACAAGAAGTTTTTTCGTTCCTCCAGGGCGGGTGACAAGACGAAGCCCTCCAAGGCCCCCGGGGGGTTTCAAGAGACCCTGGTCTGGTAAGCAAAATTCCGGTTCTTCCAGGCCTGAGGATAAGTCCGCTTCGACCTGAAGGTGCGCCCCCACCCATATCAGGGGTGGGGGGGGGGGGCGTCTTCGCCGGTTCCCGGACCCGTGGCTCTCCAGGCTTCAAGACAAATGGGTTCACAAGGTCATACGGTTGGGATACAAGATCGAGGTTCGAGCGTGAGAGCAATATGGTCAGGGAAATCTCAAAACTGGAGGCACGGTGGATCTATAGGGCAAATACATACACTCTACATGGCATGAATGTGGAGTCGGATGTCAACGCCTTTATAGCGAATAGTTAATTTTTCTGTGTGTGTGTGTGTGTGTGTGTGTGTGTATGTATATATGTATGTGTATATATATATATATATATATATATATATATATATATATATATATATGTGTGTATGTGTTTTTTTCTCTGTCGCTCATTGACAGACACAGATTCCATCTCTTGATATCCGTAGGGTATTACTGCCCCCTACAGGAGTAGGACACTAGGCAGAAAAAAAGTTCTGGCTACACCTATGGGCAGTCCCAGGGGGTATACCCTCTCTCTCCCTGCTATAGGATGTCAGTTTTTTTTTTCTGCCTAGTCAGGAGTAAGGACCGAAGTTCCTTGCTGGGATCTCTGGTCCTGGCAAGTTTTTTTAGATTAATCTTTTTTTAGCTAGCTTTTTTTCTCGGAATTGTTCCTGTGAGATCTACAAGCAATTATGCCGGATCTGGGAGACGGGCTGGATGCTGAGATCCAGTGGTCACCCCAGCCGGCCTACGAGCGCGTGCAGGCCCTAGCTCCACGCTGGATCGGCCGCGACATAGTCCCGCTGGACGGGGACTGGCCCGTGGGTTAAACGTCCCGCCGAGTCGCATACGACCGCAGCGTCTCTTTTGGCTGACATCCCCTTCAAGCTTCAAGACAAATGGGTTCACAAGGTCATACGGTTGGGATACAAGATCGAGTTTCGAGCGTGGGAGCAATATGGTCAGGGAAATCTCAAAACTGGAGGCATGGTGGATCTATAGGGCAAAGACATACACTCCACATGGTATGAATGTGGAGTCGGATGTCAACGCCTTTATAGCTAATGTTGATTTTTCTGATCATGTATGTATGTATGTATATATATGTATATATATATGTATATATATGTATATATATGTATGTATATATATATGTATATATATATATATATATATATATTATATTTTTTTTATTATTTTATTTTATTTTTTGTATCCTCATTTTTTTTATCTGGGTTTTATGTTTATTAATTGAGGTTTTTTTTTTTTTGTATATCTATTTTTTTGAATATTTGAATATTGTTTTTTGTTTTGCTATGCGTTATATTAATTATGTAAGTGCAGTATCGGTTTTCTTCCTGCTTGCCTTATAATATCCCTCTTTTCAAATGCATTAAATTGCTTTTATCCTGGTCGTTACTGATTAACACTGGCCTTTTTTGGAAGAATACACTTTTCCTGCTGTAATATTTAGCTTCTTTACTGAGCTAGATTTTGGGGTTATGTGGCTGTTTTCTTCCGGTCTGGATGCTGATGCATCCGCCGGATGTCACTTTCCCCAGTTAATTATGCCGTTTGCTCCTGATGCTATATAAAGATCGCGATGTTGTCCACCGAACACGCCTCTGATGAGTCATTTACTGACAAAACACCTCGTCGGGCGGGACTGGAGGGTGTGACGGCATCGCACCGAGGACGCGCGTCTATTTTGTCAGTGGGAAACCAAACTACACATAGATTACTTACCCTGCTCTGCACCTGACTTTCTAAATCCGTTTCATGTTTTTATCCTACATATGTGCAGCTGCTGGTAGTATTGAAAGTGATTTTTTTTTTTTAATTAATAGTTTTGTTAGTGGATCCAAGCGCAGCTTTTTCTTTGTTTAATATGATCCCACCATTCCAAGAAAAAAATCAGTAATCCAAGAAACAAACAAACTTAGGGTCCTTTTACACGAACGATCCAATCAGATCCGCCTGTCAGTTTTTCAGGTGGACCTGATCGGATGTTCCATGCATCCATATGGGGCAGCGGATGTCAGGTGACAACCCGCTGCTATCCGCTTCCGATCCTATCCGTGAAATCCGGACAGATGGAAACCCAATTTTCCATCTGTCTGGCGGCTCGGATCGCATGAGAACAGACAGGCGGTCCATTCTCATTCGATCTCCCCATAAAGGAGAGCGGAGATCTGACAACTCCATCTCCGCACACAGAGTGAAGATGGAGCTGTCATCCACCTGCTCAGTGGGGATCGGCGGATCGATCGCTGCTGAGCAGAACGGACTCCGTCGGCGGATGCGGACTGTGGGAAAGGCCAGTTAAAGATATACAAATGACAAAAAAAAAGTCTACGTTAGTGTAGTATTCCATTAACATCCACTAGCTTCTAAAAATGTGCTTGTTTTTAAGTGATCTTTACACTATGTGGGAGATTTACTAAACCTGGTGCACACAGAACAGGATTGATGTCATCGCGTCTCCAGCCAGTCACAGAGCCAGAGTCTGCGAACCCGGAAGCAAAACGGGTGAAGATGGAAGTTGTCTCCAGCGATGACATTGCATCGCTGGAAGGCTCCATTTTTAGGATATTTTTATAGAATGTGCTGATATGCGAGGCATACTAGCACATTATTCCTTTGCCTTGCAGGTACGAAAGAAAATAAAAACATGTTGCGGTTTACAACTGCTAAATCTAAAGGAAAATTGTACATTTTCTGTCCAGCCTTAAGGCTCGTTCGTACACACAATCAGATTATTGGACCAATTTTACGTCCTTTGTGTTGCATGCTAGTTTCATATGCAAAGTGAAGAGGTTACTTTTATATGAAAATTCTCGTACGTAATTCAACTTCAGAAATTATGCAATGTGTTGAATTGTTTTGTATGCATTCTTTTCATTTCCGAGCATTCGTAGTCTTGCTCTTACGATTGTTTTTGGACGAAAACTGTACTATGTAAACAAAAATTGGATGTTGTGTTAACGTACGATAATTTTATAGCCTGCACATTCAGCTTTTGTCGTACGAAAATTCGTAATCGGCTGTCAAAAGCACCATACTAACGATCCGAAAACCGGCAGATCGTTCGGACAAATTTTTACTTCTGATTTTCTTATCGTATGTACGGGCCATAAGGATTTGACAATAAAACCTAGCAGCTGATTGGTTATTGTGCACAGCTGCACCAGATTCTCTGTGCACCGGGTTTAGTAAATCTGCCCCTATGTGTACCCACCACCATTGGATGCTCAGCTCCTATGTTGACCCATGGTTAATAAGTCTAAAGTGCTTGTCCCTTTAAGGGCAATATCTGGATAGCATTTGATCCTCCCCTTGTCTCCGCCTGGTCTTTTTTCTCCCAGTGATGGTAAGCAGATACCACAATTGGAAGCTTAGGAAAAAATACATGGACCATCATAGTACTTACCATAAAAACAACTGTACTTATTAAGAAACTTCATACAGCAAACTCACATTTTGGAGTGCACTAGAGGCTGGTGCTCAACAGACAAGTAGCATGTGTAGAAAGCCCAGCGGCACTTCTACTGAAGACTGCAGCCTGTGGATGGATAGTCAGGGAAAAAAATGTGCGGCAACGTGATACCAACTTTTTATAAACTGGAAAGTTTATACACGATATTACCAAAAGTATTGGGACACCTGCCTTTTCATGCACATCAACTTTAATGGCATCCCAGTCTTTGTCCATAGGGTTCAATATCAAGGTTTAGGAATGTGCCTATGGCAATGTTTGACCATTCTTCCAGAAGCGCATTTGTGAGGTCAGGCACTGATGTTGGAGAGAAGTGCGAACAAAGAAGGGAGCGCACCGATCTAGCGCATTATCCTCAATGTAGGCTTTATTAATAAAACATAAAAATGACTACTCACAAACAAAGGTGTAAATCAGTCATATCAAAACCAAGTGTGTGAATATCAGGAGCAATCCATGCGAATGTCCACTGTCCTTAGCGAATGATAGCTGACACGTTTCGAGGCTTCGCCTCTTCCTCAGAGCCACTGTGCCATGTCGAACTCACAAGTTTAAATAGCAGAGTATCGCCCAACCCTCATCTGTGGGGCCTTGGGAACTCCTTCCTCTAGGGTGTGGTTACAATATTTTTAACCTTTTGCCACATATACCACTGCCATCAGCCCCCAGAGCTGTGGATTCATAACATACCATGATCAAGTGTGCCATCCATGTAACACACACTAAAAACGTATGCAAAGATGCAAATAAAAGTAAAAATAATAATAAGGTCCATTTCAAATTAAAACAATAATAATAATAATAAAAACCATTTCAAATTTAAAACACCAACATACCCCAAACAGATCTAAGGAGGTGTTGCTATTGGCCATAAGTACATCATGTTAATATTGCTGCTGATGATGGGAGTGACAATAAAAGTGTTGATACTGCACTTCCATATTATCCGTTATACATGACATGCAGGGAGGGAGCCGACCGGAGGCCTACCAAGCCTCCTACCCTGCTTGTGTCCACTGATATCAGTGGAACGCATGCCGCCAGCTACCACCCGGGTCGCTGCATTGTGCGTTCCAAACACGTGACGTCAGTTCCGCCTTTCATCTTTTCTCATTCACCGTCCATAACAGCTTGTATAAACCCCAGAACGGACAACCCAGGACTGATGCCAGTGAACCAAAGGAGCAGGGGCTCCCCATCCGTACATCCAGACCCCAAAAAATTCATTAAATCAACCCCTCGCCCTACTTAGCTGACATCCTTGTACATGATGGAAGGGGAGTAAGAGAATTCCTACATCCTGTCAAAATTAACCACCTGCAGCACCTCCAGAGGATATATATGGGCATTACAACTACTATGCATACAAAATTGTAAAATCATTTAAAAAACATTTAAAAACGTATTGATATTATTTAATGTATCTCTCTATGTACCAACAGTTCCATCTGGTAAAATACCTTTGTAATGGTACCGCATATTCAAGTACATATATATTTTAAAAACCTATAAATAGACCTAATTTGTGAATCCACAAAAGAGGCTACCTATAATTGTCACATTAAATCATAATGCGACCAACCCTGAAAGACCTAAACGATGGGCCCGCTTGCAAACTGAAACCAGATATATGAAAACTGTTGAATAAAAAGTAGTGTGTGTGTGTGTGTGTGTGTGTGTGTGTGTGTAAAACTATGTTAAAATATATAATAATAAAACACTGGATAAATAGATATGAGAAAATCATAAATAGTAAATTCTGCAGATATGTTGATAGCTATTATAGGAAAGAAAGAAAAGACAACTTTGTGCATGAGTGTGAGCAATTAACACATAGCTTTAACAAAAAACGTGTACACTGCTCCCCAAATCTTACCCTCAGGAGGTGTATGGTTTGTCCTACGTATAAGCAAATCAAACCATGGGTCAAATAATTGGTTCCACAATTGATAAATTGTTTGATCTTGTGGCTGCGACCATCTGATCTACACAGTTCTTAACCCCACATTTATTGTTGCCCGTTTGGTCAAAGACAGTAAACCAGGGGTTAGTCACTGGTACTCCTTTGTCCTGATTCGGAACCTTTTCAGGGGTTTTTACTCAAACCTTTTTACAGTTCCCAGGAAGGAAGGCAAGGTATGCCCAATTCTGGACCTCAAGGTGCTAAACTGCTTTTTTCTCACTTCTATCGACATCAAGGACACCTACCTGCAGATTCTAATATTTGCCAGTCATCAACGCTTCCTCTGTGTTGCCATGAGCGGGGGATTGCAGTACTGGGGTACCTCAACTATCTTCTTCTGCGAGCCGAATCTCCGACTGCGCTAATGGACAACTGGAGATTGCGAAATCGAAGGGAGTTTGGTTGGATTCTGAACCTTCAGGAGTCTGCTTTGGCTCTTTCCATCTAAACTGGACCATCTGGGTCTGACTCTGGATTCGGCCTCAGCCAGCATGTTTCTTTCTCTGGAAAAACTCCAGACATTGCAGGAGGCAATTCAGCTTCTTTTGTTTAGCAGATGGTTATCCCTCCGGGCTTGCATGCGGGTGCTGGGCCTGATGGTGTCCACCCTTGAGGCGGTCTGTTTGCACAGTTCACACAAGATCTCTGCTAAAGAGATTCTGGTGAAATGGGACAAGGATCCACGAGGATCCATCTCTAGAGGTGACTTTGTTCTCTGGCACTTAGACAGGGAAAATCCTTTTTCCCCCTGTGCTGGACGGTTGTCACCACGGATGCCCGCTTGAGGCATCCTCAGCACAGTTGTGCTCAGGGAGACCAGACTGCCGATTAATGCTCTGGAAATCCAAGCGATCAGCCTTTGTCTGGCTCATTGGACAATTCATCTTCAGCGGTGTCCGGTACAAATTAATTTGAACTTTGCCACAGCTGTGGTCTAGTCAATCACCAAGGGGGCATAAGTAGTGTCCTGGTGGTTCAATAAGTAGCCGGCATTCTAAGGTGAGCTGGATGGTTTGTTCCAGCCCTCTCAATTTTCTGCCACGACTCCTGTGCTCCTAGGAAGTTGCTGCTATCCGGTGGTCAGCAGGTGGTGCTGTGGAGCAGAGCAGAGAGCGCGGGATCAGTGCGGCGTGCGTGTGAGAGGAGCAGGTGTTTGCAGATTGGTGTGTGTGTGAGTACCCCCCCCAGTAGAACCGGCAGCGCCCGGTGCTAGAGCCCCCCCTCCAAACTAAAGCGGGCGGCAAGCGGTGCGGTAACCCCCCCACCCCTCCCTTGCTGCGGCGGCGTCTGGTGCAACAGATGTTTATTCAGGACTCTCTGTACAGCATTACAGGACAGCTCTGCATATCAATACATCTCTACATGTGTCTAAAGATGGCCACTCTGCCCCTTGACCCTTGTCATCACTCCTGGGTGGAGCCAGCCTTAAAGTGACAGTACATGTGAAACCCTTCAGGTATAACACCTTCCATCCATACCAAAAAAACAAAAAAACAAAACAAGAACAGGCATAAAACAGTAACTCATAATTGTCCAATACAGTCCTCCAACTCAGGAGATTTACATGGCTTCTTCCACGTCCGGATGTGAGAACAACTTCCAGGGACGCTACAGGGAGAAAATGGCAGCGGATCACTTTCGGCGGGCCCGTCAAAAGTCTCTTAACCGGTCTTGCATTTGAAACCGGTCAGGAGAGTGACAGTGTCGTTGAGGACGGGCACCCAGCGACTCGGGGCCGGAGGAAGCAGGGCTGGCCGGAATGGACACCGGCGGGGCCAAGAGGGGATCCCCTAGCTCAGAGGGTGAGCAGACCTCTGGACCAGGGCTGGAGGGCTCTGTTGGAGCTGAGTTCAAAAGTTCAGAGTCCTCCCAAGCATCAGTCTCAATGCCTCCTGATCCGGTAGGAGCAGATCCTTGAGACACTGGAGGTGCAGCCGATGTCAGGGATTCGGGCAACTGAGAACGAGGACGCAATTGGTCCGCATGCCTTCTGCAAATGGAACCATCCTCCAGGCAGACCCTATACATTTTGGGTCCCAAAGTCTCTGCGACGATAGCAGGAAGCCAACGAGTGTTGGAAGCGCCATAAGATCGGGCCCATACCTTTTTGCTGGGCTGTAAACCGGGGTATCTCGTCGTGTTCGACCCTCTTGTCTTGGGACTGCTGTACATGTTCTGGACCGTTTGAGGGCGGAGCATATCCAAAACAGTCCATGGCTGCCGACCCAAAAGAAGTTCAGCTGGAGTTTTCCCAGTGGTTGCATGTGGTGTGGTTCTGTAAGCAGAAAGGAAGGAGTCCAGCTGCTGGGGTGACAGGGACTGTTGTTTACTTGTAGCCACAGTAGCTTTGAAATAGCGTTTGAAGGTCTGTACAAACCTTTCTGCTTGACCATTTGTAGCCGGGTGGTAAGGTGCGGTCAACTTGTATTTGATGTTGTGGGCAGTCAGGAAACCCTGAAACTCCTGGCTTGTGTATTGTGCACCGTTGTCTGTGACAATTTCTCTGGGGTATCCAAACGTAGCAGCGAGATGTAACAGTATGGAAATCGTCGCCTTAGTCGTTGGCTGGGTAACAGGAATGACCTCAGGCCACTTTGAATGGGCATCAATAATGATCAAAAAGGTGTGTCCTCTGATCGGGCCTGCAAAGTCCAAGTGTAGGCGAAACCAGGGAACCGTGGGCCAAGTCCAGAGCTGGACGCACCCTCGAGGAGGGTCTCTTGCAGTTTGTGCACATCCAGCACACGCATTCACATATGTCGTGATATCGGAGTCGAGGTTCGGCCACCACACATAGCCTCGGGCCTTTTGTTTCATACGTGTGCCCCCGGGATGACCAGTATGTAGCAAGTCCAGAATGTGTCTCCGGAGGGTCTGTGGAACGATCACTCGGTCTCCCCATAAAACACAGTTGCCAGACACAGTTAATTCCAGACGCCTACGGAAGTAAGGTTCATAATCCTGTGTGACAGTTGCAGGCCAACCGTACCGTACCCAGGAGAGTATTGTCTTAAGAAAGGTATCCTTGGCTGTATGGGCTGCTACTTCCCCGGAAGACAGAAAGGACAGGCTGGTGTAACGACAACTCTTGACAGGTGGAGAAGAGTCTGTTAATGTCCTTGTCAGACGGGACATGGCGTCTGCATTAGCATTGGCATCATGGCTGCGATACTGGATTTTGTAGCTATATGCTCCCAAGAATAGGGCATAGCGTTGAAGACGGGCCGCAATCGTCTGGGAGATGCCTTTGTCAGGGCTAAAGATCTGAAGGAGTGGTTTATGATCAGTCAGTATGGTGAATTCCCTACCATACAGGTAAAGATGAAACCTCTTCATTGCCCATATGAGCGCCAGAGCCTCTTTGTCAATGTGAGAGTAATTGCTTTCTGCTTTTGTCAAGGACCTGGAGGCGAATGCCACAGGTTTCTCTGACCCATCTGACAAAACGTGAGATAGTACAGCCCCTAGACCATAGGGTGAGGCATCACAAGCCAAGGCGAGAGGCCTTTGGAGGTCATAGTGCACGAGCATGCGTGACGCCAACAGCTTTCGCTTAGAAACTTCAAAAGCACGTTGGCATGCAGCCGACCAGTTCCATCTGGAGTGTTTCTCCAAAAGCTTGTTTAATGGAAACAAAGTGTGTGCTAGATCCGGCAGGAATTTGTGGTAATAGTTCAGCAAGCCCAGGTATGATCGCAGCTGTTGGACGTTGGTTGGGGCTGGAGCTTTTACTAAAGCATCAACTTTGGCTTCCGTGGTGTGTATACCCTCTGCATCCACAAGGTGGCCACAAAACTCCAATTTAGGTACCATGAATTGGCATTTCGCTAAGTTCCCTTTTAGACCCTGCTCTTGGAGTCTCGCCAACACAAGCTCCACGTTATGCTTGTGTTCCTGGTCCGTCAGGCCCGTGATGAGCATGTCATCTAACAGGCACTGTGTGAAAGGAATGTCCGCCAAAATCTCATCCATTTTGCGTTGCCAAATGGCTGGGGCGGAGGCTACCCCAAACACCATCTGATTGTATTCATACAGTCCCTTGTGAGTGTTGATTGTTAGAAACTTGCGGGACGAAGGGTGGACCTCAAACTGTAAATAAGCTTGCCTGAGATCAAGCTTGGTGAACTTTTGAACTCCTGCAAGAGAGGCAAAAATGTAATCTACTCTGGGTAGGGGATACTGGTCTATCTCCATTTGAGAATTTAGTGCCATGCGGAAATCGCCACAAATGCGTAAGTCCCCATTCGCTTTCTTTACTGGTACAACTGGTGATGCCCACTCGCTGTGCTCTACCTTTGAGATGACACCTTGTTCCACCAGCAGGCTTAGTTCAGCTTCCACACCTGCTCGGAGTGCGAAAGGTACCGTCCGAGCTTTGAAGAACCTAGGCTGGGCATTGGGTTTCAGCCTGAGTCTCACACAGTCATGCTTTATTTTTCCCAAATGGTTATCAAAGACTTCTGGGAATCGCTGTTTCAGGGACTTCACCCATCCCTTTTCATCCCCTGATGGGATGGTCACGGTGTTGCAGGGGTTAATGGCAATGTCTGGCATGCCAAAGTGAGCAATCCAGTCTCTCCCAAAAAGAGGGGGTCCCCCATGTTCTAGGATATACAATGGCATTCTCTTTGTCTGACCCTTGTAGGATACCTGTACTTTCACGTACCCCAGTGGGTGGAGTATCTGCTTTGAGTATGTCTGCAGTTTGATTGGTGTTGGACGGACAGTTGTTCGGATCAGAAGTTTTCTCCATTGTTTCTGGGTGATAACTGAAACTGCTGCTCCTGTGTCTACATCCATCTTGAGTTTCTTTCCTTCCACTGTTACCTCTACAGTCATTTCTGAGGGTGCTGAATGCATAAAATGTATGTCTAATCTGTGGAGCACTTCCTCATCCTCTGATTCCGATGAAGACAGATATCTTCCCACCATATATGCCTTTGTCCTGGTGTTCAGAGGTTGTTTGTTTTGCACTTTCTTACTACGGCAGACTCGTTTCAGATGGCCTGCCTTACCACAATTATGACAGAGCTGTTCCTTAAACCGGCAGACTTTGTGATCATGGTCTGTATTCCCACAACGGTAGCAAGCTGACGTCCCGGTTAGTGAGGTTCTATATTTACCGTTAGCTGCAGTTTGCTTGACTGCTGTTCTGAAAACTTCCTCTTTAACCTCTCCCCTTCTACTCTGGGGGTTCAATGCCTCTGTATCTTTCACAGCAATTTCCATCACTGAAGCTATCTCAATTGCCTTTGTAAGGGTAAGGTCTTTCTCTGTTAACAGTCTCTTTTGGCTAGACTCTCTATTCAGTCCCATGACAAACTTATCCCTCAGTGCAGTTGGTAAGTACTCCCCAAAAGAACAGGTTGAGGCTAGTCTGCGAAGGGCGAGCACATAAGCCTTAATATCTTCACCTGGCTGCTGCTGCCGCTGATAGAACCGGAATCTCTCTGCAATCTCTAGTGGTTTAGGCTGGAAGTGATTCCCTAACAGTGTCAGGAGCTCTGCCAATGTCTTAGTTGCTGGTTTTTCAGGGAAAAGGAGATCCCTAAGAGTGTCATATGTCCTAGCACCAACCACTGTCAGAAATACTGCTACTTGCCTGTCGCCTGGGATGGCATTTGCACAGAAATATTGTTCTAGTTCTTCAATCCAGGAAATCCACGTTGTCTGTTCTCCATCAAATTCACTTAATGTCCCGATCAATGACATTTTCCTGCTGGGCTCTGTGGGTGTTTGTATTCCTGACAATCCAGAGTTTTTTTTCTTCCTTTCCTTTCTCACACGGATAGTAACCTTGTACATCCCATCCTCGTCGCCACTGTTATTTTCTCCGTGTTGTGAGAGACACAGGACTCTGGTCTGGAACAACGGATGTTTATTCAGGACTCTCTGTACAGCATTACAGGACAGCTCTGCATATCAATACATCTCTACATGTGTCTAAAGATGGCCACTCTGCCCCTTGACCCTTGTCATCACTCCTGGGTGGAGCCAGCCTTAAAGTGACAGTACATGTGAAACCCTTCAGGTATAACAACCTGTTACTGCCTGAGTGTCTGGGAGTGCCTGTTACTGCCTGAGTGTCTGGGAGTGCCTGTTACTGCCTGAGTGTCTGGGAGTGCCTGTTACTGCCTGAGTGTCTGGGAGTACCTGTTACTGCCTGAGTGTCTGGGAGTACCTGTTACTGCCTGAGTGTCTGGGAGTACCTGTTACTGCCTGAGTGTCTGGGAGTACCTGTTACTGCCTGAGTGTCTGGGAGTACCTGTTACTGCCTGAGTGACTGACCGGGCTGTGAGATTGTGAGTGTTGTGCAACTGAGTGTCAGTTGAGGGTAGCGGAGTACCAGAGGGTGAGAAGGTAGAGTTAGGAAGCCAGGAAATAGCCACATAGGATAGACTTAAATCACTGAATCCCCATTAGATAGATTAGTAGGTACAATGCCCGGCGGGTGTGGAGATGCGATTCGGTGTACATCTTGTGGTATGTATACGTTCCTCGATCATGAGATCGAGGGCGAATACAAATGCACAAAGTGTAAGCACGTCGTTTCCCTGGAAGCTCAGGTCCTGAATCTAGGGAAGCAGCTGGCAACACTGAGACGTATGTCCATACTGAAGGAGAGCTGGGATCGTACCCGCCAGGTGCAGGCAGGGGTCTGCACAGAGGTGGGCGGAATGACGGAGGTGCAGGCAGCAGAGTAGACATGTGACAGTTAGGAAGGGTAGAGGGCAAAAAGGCAAGGAGGCTGATCCTGGGCTTGAGCACCCCAATAGATACGCCCTGTTGTGTGATGTTGGGGAAACCAGTCAGGGACCAGCATTGCTGGAGCAGAGTGACGCCCCTAGCTGCCAGGGGAAGAACTCCTCCAGTGAGGCTGGGAGAAAGGGAAAGGAAAGACAGTTGCTGGTGGTAGGGGACTCAATTATTAGAAGGACAGACAGTGTAATCTGTGACAAAGACCGTGTGTGCCGAACAGTCTGTTGTTTGCGGGGCGCTCGGGTTCGGCACATTGAGGATCGGGTGGACAGATTATTGGGTGGGGCTGGGGAAGACCCAGCTGTCATGGTACACGTGGGTACCAATGACATAGGCAGAGGAAGATGGAGAGTCCTAAACAATTTCAGGGACTTAGGCACTAAGTTGAGGAGAAGGACCTCCAAGGTAGTATTTTCCGAAATACTACCTGTACCTCGAGCCACACCAGAGAGGCAGCGGGAGATTAGGGAAGTTAACGAGTGGCTGAGGAGCAGGTGTGGTAAGGAGGGTTTCGGGTTCCTGGAGAACTGGGCCGACTTCTCAGTCTGCCACCGGCTCTTTGGTAGGGACGGATTGCACCTAAATGGGGAGGGTGCAGCCGTACTGGGTGAGAGGATGGCCAAAAAGTTAGAGGGGCTTTTAAACTAGGGAATGGGGGGGAGGGTACAGATGTAGAATTAGCCAGTGGAAAGCAAGTTTCAGAGGGCAGAAATGGGGGCATTAGCGGTTGGGTGATCAGAGCTCCTATACCCAGGGTGGGTATGGGGAAAAATCAAGTGAGCAGCCTAAAAACATCAAATGAGGATAAATGTAACCGGTCAAAATTAAGAGGTTTGTATACCAATGCCAGAAGCCTGGCCAACAAGATGGGAGAGCTGGAGCTGCTGATGTTTGAGGAGGACTTCGATTTTGTGGGGATAACTGAGACTTGGTTTGACAGCTCTCATGATTGGATGGCGACCATTCAGGGGTATTCCCTTTATCGCAGAGATAGAGAGGGTAAAAAAGGGGGAGGGGTATGTCTGTATATTAAGAACAGTGTACAGGTAAATATGAGGGATGATATTAATAATGAAGCTAAGGACGAGGCAGAATCCCTATGGGTAGAGCTTCAAAGGGAAGGAACGGTGGGGAAGGTAATATTGGGCGTATGCTATAGGCCCCCCAACCAGAGGGAGGAGGGGGAGGCGGACCTCATTTTACAGATAGGATTGGCAGCAAGGACGGGAAATGTCATTATAATGGGGGACTTTAATTATCCAGATATAGACTGGGCAGAAGGAACCGCACACTCAGCCAAGGCTAGGCAGTTCCTAAATGTTTTGCAGGACAATTTCATGGGTCAGATGGTGAATGCACCGACGAGAAAAAATGCGGTACTTGACCTACTGATTACCAACAATACAGACCTGCTCACGGATATAGAAATACGGGAGAACTTAGGAAACAGTGACCATAGGTCAATAAGTTTCAGTATTAATTAGTTATAGGAAGCAGAGGGGTAATATAAGGATGCTGAATTTCAAAAGAGCCAATTTCCCAAAACTGCGCTCGCTGCTAGAAAATATCAATTGGGATGGAACCCTGGGAACAAAGAACACGGAGGAAAAATGGGAGTGCTTCAAGAGCATACTTAACAAGGGGATTGACCAGTGCATTCCAAAGGGAAATAAATTTAAAAGAGCAAAATTAAACCCTGGGTGGCTAAACTCCAACATAAAAATGCATATTAGTGCTAAAGAAAAGGCCTTCAAAAAATACAAGACTGAGTGGTCATTGGCAGCATTTAAGCATTACAAAGAGTGTAATAAGAAATGTAAAGACGAAATCAGGGCGGCTAAAATAGAACACGAGAGACATAAAGCGGAGAAGAGTAAAAAGAACCCCAAGAAGTTCTTTAAGTATATAAACAGTAAGAAAGCGAGGCCAGATCACATTGGCCCCATAAAAGATGATAAAGGAAATATGGCCACTGACGACAGAGAAAAGGTGGAAGTGTTAAATCATTTCTTCTCTTCAGTCTTCACAAAAGAATCGGGGGGCTACACGAATCTAGCTTGTAAGGCCAAACTAAACACACCACAGGAAGTGCCGCCATGGCTAACAGAAGATAGACTTAGAACTAAACTAGAGAAACTTAACATAAATAAATCACCGGGACCGAATGGCTTGCACCCGAGGGTTCTTAAAGAGCTCAGCCAGGTGATTGCCAGACCATTATTCTTGATCTTTAAGGATAGTTTACAGACGGGTATGGTGCCAGCTGATTGGAAAAAAGCCAACGTGGTACCAATATTTAAAAAGGGGCCAAGATATATCCCGGGGAACTATAGGCCGGTCAGCCTAACATCTGTAGTCTGCAAGATGTTGGAGGGGATGTTAAGGGACCACATACAAGACTTTAGTAATGAAAACAGTATTATTAGTAGTAATCAGCATGGATTCATGAAAAATCGTTCTTGCCAAACCAATCTATTAACCTTCTACGACGAAGTGAGCTGCCACCTAGATAAAGGTAAGCCTGTGGATGTGGTGTATCTGGACTTTGCAAAGGCCTTTGACACCGTTCCCCACAAACGCTTACTGTACAAACTAAGGAAGGTAGGTATGGACCATAAGGTGAGTACCTAGATAGAGAACTGGCTCCAGGGGAGAGTCCAGAGGGTGATGATTAATGGGGAGTATTCGGATTGGGCGGGTGTGGAAAGTGGGGTCCCCCAGGGTTCGGTCCTGGGATCAATCCTGTTTAATTTATTCATAAATGATCTAGAGGAGGGGGATATCTAGTACAATCTCAGTATTTGCAGATGACACTAAACTAGGCATGCCATTATCTTCTATGCAGGATGTAGAAACCTTACAAACGGACCTGAACAAAATAACGGGGTGGGCAACTACATGGCAGATGAGGTTTAATGTTGAAAAATGTAAAGTAATGCACTTGGGGGCCAAAAACCAGAAAGCAAGCTACTCACTAGGGGGGGAACCTCTGGGTGAGTCTAGGATGGAAAAGGACTTGGGGGTACTGGTAGACAACAGGCTTGGCAGTGGCATGCAATGCCAAGCCGCTGCAAGTAAAGCCAACAGAATACTGGGATGTATAAAAAAGGGGATTCACTCCAGAAATAAAGAGATTATTCTTCCACTCCACAAGACCCTGGTCCGGCCACATCTGGAGTATGCTGTCCAGTTCTGGGCACCGGTCCTCAGGAAGGATGTGCTGGAACTGGAAAGAGTCCAGAGAAGGGCAACAAAAATAATTAGGGGAATGGAGGACATCAGCTATGAGGAGAGGCTACAAGCACTGAACCTGTTCTCTCTGGAGAAGAGAAGATTGAGGGGGGATATGATATCAATATACAAATACTGTACTGGTGACCCTAGCATAAGGAACAAACTTTTCAGAGTAAGGGAATACAATAAGACACGTGGCCACTCACTAAAACTAGAGAAAAGGCGGTTTAACCTTAAAATGCGTAAGGGGTTCTTCACTGTGAGAGCAGTAAGGATGTGGAATTCTCTTCCACAAGCAGTCGTATCAGCAGGGAGCATTGATAGTTTCAAAAAACTATTAGATGGGCACCTTAGAGACCACAACATACAGGGGTATACAATGTATGGTTAAAAGCAAACACACACACACACATCATAGGTTGAACTGGATGGACTGTTGTCTTTTTTCAACCTCACTAACTATGTAACTATGTAAGGATCAAAGCTGAAAGGGATTCCGTCCAGACTGACCTCGCCGGTCTTGGTACGCCGATCGGGTATGGCTGGTCGCCGATGCTCCTTGGGGACTTCCTCTCAGGGAGGATCTGCAGTCTCAAGGACCGATCTTCCATCCTGCTTCACAGTGTCTGGCTTTGACGACTTGGCTGTTAAACACCAGGTGCTGAAGGATGGAGGTTTATCTGAGTCGGTGGTTCCTACGCGTTGAAAGCTAGGAAATCTACTTCTAGGAAGATCTACCATCATACGTGGAAGACGTACATTGTGTGGTGTGAGTCTCTTGGGCTTTATCCTCCCTCCTTCTCAGTGGCTCAGATCTTAACCTTCCTTCAACGGGGGGTTGAACATAAATTGGCCTTGAATACCATCAAGGGCCAGGTATCGGTTTTGGCAGTCTTTTTCGAACGACATTTGGCCTTGCACTCCCTGGTGCGTACCTTTCTTCAGGGTGTTCCTGCAATACAATGGCAATGGAGCCCTTCAATGCGGGCTCCATTGCCACCCTGGGATCTTAATGTGGTGATTTCCGCTCTACAGAAGCCTCCCTTTGAAAATATTTTGGAGGTTTCCCTGCTTGCGCTGCCCCAGAAGGTGACTTTTTTTTTTTTTGTGGCTATCACCTCTGCGCTCAGGGTGTCAGAACTGGCGGCGTTATTCTGTCATTCACCTTATTGGTGATTTACAAGGATAAGGTGGTGCTTCGCCCCTGTTCATCATTCCTTCCTAATGTGGCTCTTAACTGTCATTTGCATGAAGACATTGTGTTGCCTTCCCTGTGTCCCAGGCCAAACATCCGAAGGAAATCCCCTTGCATGCCTTGGATGTGGTCCGGGCAATTAGGGGTGTACCTGGCAGCTACGGAGTCTTTTAGGAAGTCAGACTCTCTATTTTGTGCTCACGGACAGACTTGACTTAAAAAGTTGTCTGCTTCTTCTGCAACCATTTCCAGATGGATCAGACAGAGGGTGGTTCAGACCTATTGCATCAGGGGTCAGGTTCCTCCTTTCCCTGTCAAGGAGCACTCTATTAGGGCACTTGGTGTCTCCTGGGCTTCCTTTTATCAAGCTTCAGTAACGCAGGTTTGTCAAGGAGCACTCTATTAGGGCACTTAGTGTCTCCTGGGCTTCCTTTTATCAAGCTTCAGTGACGCAGGTTTGTAAGGCAGCCACCTGGTCGTCGGTGCACGCTTTTATAAAATTTTTATAAAGTGGATGTGTTGGCATCTGCGGATGCTTTTTTTGCTGCAAGGTTTTGCTGGCTGCTGTTTAGGCAGAGATGTATAGTAACGAAGTAGAACTACTTCACTACTGTACTTAAGTACCGAAATGCGGTATCTGTACTTTCCTAGAGTATAATTTTTTTCTCCTACTTCTACTTTTACTTCACTACATTTTTTCGATGATTTCGATACTTCTACTCAAGTATTTTTTTTTTGTGCTGCATAGTTACTCGTTACTATTATAAAAATTACCACTGCCAGAACAGTAGATGGCAGGTTGCATAAAGCTCAAAAAAATGTGTATAATGTCATTTGTAAATCAGCGCATACGAAAATAAAGGCTGTGTATAATAAAAGCTGCTATACCAAATCTTTCTAATAAAAAGAAAATATGAAACAAACAAATAAATTGTGCTACAGCGCTTAAAGTGCATCAAGAAACTACTAACAAACACAACTTGGCTGTGCGAATAAAGTGCCTGTGCAATCGATATAATATCATTGTTGCCCCCAGTGCCCTGCCCACACTCCACACAGTATCAAAAATAAAGTGACATGAATGTGCTAAAGCCTAAATGCAGTGAAAATAATTATTCCCACAATGTAACAGTAAATTCAATTCATATAAAATATGACAATAAATCACAATAAAATAAGTTATGAAATAAGTTAGGTCAGGTGCGTGCAACAAGTTGAAGTGTGTAAACCTATCTATAACGAAAAGTCCATAAATTAATTCCAGTGTGCAAATCTAAAGTGTCACTTCACTTGTTAGATGCTTCCACCTCCTTCAGTGCTCGAGTGACCGACCAACACACTTAATGGTGGTGGCACTGGTGGATAGCGTCTGGGTGGCACTGTGGCACTGACTGCACTGGTTCAAAAAGCCATATATATTTAATTATTTCAATTCTCAATCTCATAGGTCCTCTCCTCACAAAATATTAATAACTTAAGATTAGGTGATGAACTTCTTGGCGGCCCTGGCAGGATGACGGGGACACCCGCCACTTCTGGAGCCGAGCCGCTGTGATTCCCCAACATGTGACAAAGTGACAGCCAGGAGATCTAGTGGCTAGTAGTGCTCAACAATACCGCTTTTATATATAAAAATGAAATAAAATATACTGACTCACAATTTAGTAGTAGTAGTAGTAGTAGTAGTAGTAGGTAGCGTGTAGCAGTGGGCAGCACAACTCAATTCAATCAATCCCACAGCCTCGCTCGCGCCGCGGCCCGCGGAATCACTGTCATGATCATCAAGTTAAGACCGCACTGGAGGAGCCGTGCTGCCGTCTTCCCGCTCGAGGTCTCCGCCTCTAAACGTGTTGTGTGTCACTCAGACTCCACCCCTTAGGGCACTTACTGAGAGGAGTTGTGACACGAGCGGCGGGACTCGGAGCATTTTCTTCGTTATCTCATCTTCTTCTCTATGAGATGAGTGAGGTGGACCGTGGAGAGGGCCTAATCCTTGCCATGGCAAATGTGCCATTTGAGAATCAAATAATCAATATAAAATATTAATATATTATATACACACGGGTCATGGGTGGCTTTTTTGAACCAAGAAGAGTGAGACTGACGGCTATGATGATTATCCGACCATCCATGGTCCATGGACCATAAGTGTTGTGTTGTGGTGGTGCCTGTGCTTCCTGCGGCCTGCCTCTGCCTGTACGGCTGTGGCAGTGGCACTTGACTTGAGCAAAGCAAATGAGCACTACTGGTGTGAAGGACAGGTGGTGGAAGCATGTTCCGACAAGTTCTTATAATGAAAATAATATAGACAGCTTTTTGAACCAGTGCAGTGCCAGTGCTACTAAGGTGAGAGGCAGAGAGAGAGGCTATCCAGTCCACCACTTTACTTGAGCAGATCACAGAAGAAAGGTGGAAGCATCTGACAGCAAGTCAAGCACTTCTTAGATTGCACACTGGAATTCAGTTATGGACTTTTCGTTATAAAGTTTAGTTTACACACTTAAACTTACACCTAACTTATTCACAATCACAACTTATTTTATTGTGGTATTGTCATATATATTTTATATGAATTCTATTTACATTGTGGGAATAATTTGCACTGCATTTAGCACAGACATGTCACTTTATTTTTGATACTGTGGGCGATGATTTTGAATACAAGAAGAATATATATATATATATATATATATATATATATATATAATTGCAGGCACTTTATTAGCATTTTTAGCACAGCAACTTTGTTAGTAGTTTTTGATGCATTTTTCACTTTAAGCCTAAGGAATTGTGATTGTCCTTTAGGTTAATCATTTGAATAAATCATTTAAAATAATAAAAAACAATATGATGTTCAAACTTTTGACTTCTTTCTTTAATAACTTCATAACACAGTACTTGTACTTCTACTTTCAGTACTTGAGTAGAATTTTTTTTTCAAAACTACTGGTACTTTTTACTTTTAGTACTTAAGTAGCAAATTTTTTGAAAAAACTACTTGCAATACTTAAGTAAAAAAAATGTTGAATACTTTAGTACTTCTACTTAAGTAACTTTTTTTGCGAGCACTTCCACTTCTACTCAAGTCACTTTTTGATCGAGCACTTGTACTTTTACTCAAGTAGAAATTTCGAGTACTTTATACAAGTCTGTGTTTAGGGGACCTGGTCCTCTTTGAGGTTGTATTGTTTTTTTCAGGTGAGCTCCAGTTTTTTTATGGTTGAGCTCAATGTTATCTGGTTGGCTTTAGTTAGCCTTGGGAATTTCTTTCTGCTTTTTTTCCCACCCCTCACGTTTAACACTGCTTTAGGACGTCCCCGAAGAATCAGAAGATGTGTCTGTCAATGAATGAAAGAGAAAATGGGATTTTGGACTTACTGTAAAATCCATTTCTCTGATGTTCATTGACTGACACAGCACCCACCCCTCTGGAGTTTGCTTTCTTTTGACCTTGCTTGTATCAGAAATGAGTGCCTGTAGCTGAGAGTGGGTGTACACCCCCTGGGACTGCCCATAGGCGTAGCCAGGCTTTTTCCTGCCTAGAGTCCTACTCCTGTAGGGGGCAGTGTAACCCAATGGTTAAGAAGAATCAGGAGCTGTGTTAGTCAATGAACATCAGAGAAATGGATTTTACGGTAAATCAAAAATCCCATTTTATCTTTCATGAGCGCTATAAATCGGGTTAAGGGCTTTCACAACATGATCGTGAGCTTCCTGTCCAGGCATAAATCCCACCTGCTCTGGGCCAATGAGCTTGGGCATAGATTCTGTCAGTCTATTGGCCAAGATTTTCACCAGTATTTTTATGTCCACATTTAGCATTGAAATTGGCCTATAGCTGGCGCAATCGGTAGGGTTTTTAGCTGGCTTGGAAATAAGGGTGATGTGATAATAGTGAGCCGTGAAGCCATCAGGGCCAGGGCTCTTTCCCAGTTTTAGACTCTTTATTGCCAACATAAGTTCATCAACTGTGATAGGTTTTTCTTAAAATCCAATTTCTGCAAATGTTAAAGTGGGCATACCACTGTCACTTAGATCATTTCTCTAAGCTGCCATCAGTGCTGCGTGTCAAGCCAAGCCCCCTCTGCCTCCACTGTTTACTGTCATTTGAATAACTGAGTAGGGATTAGTTCTGGGTGTTAGCCTTTAATCTCAATTTGGGAAGAAATCCCCTTGATCAGCCTGGGCCCAGGATCCAGTTCTCTCAATGATCTTTTTAAAGGTTAAAGGCTAAGTCCACCTTTTGGGACCATGTTTCTTGTTACACCCATGTTTAAGGTGTAACATGAACGTTAATCTAAAAAAGGTGGAGTTATTGGCACTTGCAGGCAGTTTAGGATTTATGTCCAAATTAGGATAATTTAGGTAAACCCTGCAGTAAAAATGTATTGTATGGGTTAGTTGACAACACACTATTCCCTGTAAAATCTGTAAATTAATAGGTTTGTACCAAGCAATTTCTTGCAATTGTAAATTGACAATGGACTGTGTTTATGTAATACATGTTCACAAAGCAGAACTACACTGCATCTGAGCACCATAAATCAAAAACGCTGTTTGATTCATTTCTAAAATTCAGAGCAAGCTAACCCATCCACCAGTGTCTCCATGCTTTCTTTTTCTGAGAACTCACTTTGATAAACACCCCCTAGCATTTCTGGTTTTGGCTATCTTTAGTAGGGGGAGATGATTCATGTAGCATTTACTTCCTGTAATCTATCAGTCCTTAGCTCAGGCATGCAGGTGTGCTTAGCTGAGAGAGCCCTTCCTGATGACTCCTGGGATGTATGACATAATTTACCTAGGCCTGGAAACCACAAAGTAACCGAAGAAATGTAAAAAAGTAAATACAAAAAAATATCTTCCTATCAATTTACTACTGCTAGCAGTATAATAATTAAAATTAGTTAATGTTGACTGAGACTGAAGTTCTGCATTAATGCTATTTGCCATAATGCATTCACTGGCCTACAAATGTTTTAAACTTTGTCCCTTTTTATCTGTACTGTAATTAGGTAAATTATAATAATAGCACCTGCAATTATTGTTGGTGGAATTGTTTATTTTTACAGAAAGTAGTAATCTAAAAAAATCCAATTTTTTTTTTTTTTTCACAGCCCCTGTTCCACAAGTAGAGGCAAAGACTGTTTTACAGGAAAGTGAAGAGATGCCAGGATTTGGAAAGATCTATCCCACTCAAGTATCTAAGGATGATGACGATGATGATGGAGATGAGGAAGATGATTTGCCAAAAGAATTTATTTCCAGGAGGGAATTGGGGAAAAAGAGAATTTCAAAAGAAGGCAAGTTTTCTTTGTAGATGACCCATAGTCTCCCAAGAATTATGCCCAGTCTCTCATTGTGATAACATTTGTAGATAGTAGCAATAAATAAAACCTCACAGGGGAGAAATCTATACATACCTTCTAGAAAAATTGTGCCATTCAAGAGTAGTTTTGGAAATGGATGTAGGTTTCTTTATAAGGCCATTAGAAAAATAATAAAATTATATTTGTGGCTTTAAAATAACAATACTGCTGTCAAGTTGAGTTGGAGGGAGTGCTTATATTTCTTCCTCCTGTGGTTATGAGCTGCGCATTTCCATTCCCTAATTATGTAGACTAAAGGTGCAGCACATGTCTCAGCTAGCAAATACAGAACTACAAGGAGTGAGGCTTAGTGCTGACTGGGCTCCAGCATAGCCGGGAAATCTTGCAGTTCTCCTAACAGGAAGCAAGAAAAGCCATTTATGTGCATCTGACTGTGAATTTGTTGTTGGCTGCTTAATTTCCACTGCAGTGGAATGAATTTTGTCACTTAAGGAATAAGGCAAATAGGAGTTCATGGTTCCAAGTATTTTTCTAGCAAAAAAACGAATTATAACATGTATGTGAAAATTTTCAAAATGACCTTGGACTAGTGATTAACACTAATATGTCGTACATGAAAAGTTTGATTGTGAAATAATCGATAACTTCTTTAAAACCTTGTTTATTCCTGGATGTAGAAATGCGCCAGCTTTCTGTGTTCAAGGGTTATGAGCCGGGAGAGCCAAACTGCAGACTGTATGTGAAAAATTTAGCAAAACAAGTCACTGAAAAGGTAATGATCACATGCAGATTGCGGTCTGTGTTTCTGTCATCATGTGCTCCATTTACCTACATATTGCACTTCTTTTCCAACAGGAGCTCAAGTTTATATTTGGGAAATTCATCAACTTTTCATCTGAAACCGAAAAGAATATGTAAGTTGCAGTTACTAGATTTGATATGACAAAGTAGTAAATGCCTTGTGGCCTACTTAACAGTACACATCCAGATTTTGAGTATTTTGTCATTCTGGCCTTTTTTATGGTACCAGTGGGTAATGACACCTTCAAGTGGTCAGAGGCTTTGGTTAACCGTATGAGCAGGTCTTCCATGTCAAATGAGCAGAAGACCAGCCTTCTTTAGCGTGTGCTGCTGTCAGCAACAGAAACGCATCAATTGAACCAAAGCACTAAACCTGTGAAGTCAGTGTTCAACTTGTTTACATAGACCGAGCCCTGTCCTGTACTTCTCGTTGTCGATCCACAGGTGTTGGCAGTCATCCATTGGCCAGCACCCTTTGATTGGCTTGTGCTGTGTCTAATCACAGCACAGCCAGGTCCCTGGAGGCTCACATGTACCCACGCCCCCTACCCGGAAGTCCCGGATCGCATACTAGGTACAAAATTACGAGGTTTGTATACCAATGCCAGAAGCCTGGCCAACAAGATGGGAGAGCTGGAGCTGCTGATGTTTGAGGAGGACTTAGATTTTGTGGGGATAACAGAGACTTGGTTCG
Source organism: Pelophylax lessonae (assembly GCF_965119305.1). Classification (NCBI taxonomy): domain Eukaryota; kingdom Metazoa; phylum Chordata; class Amphibia; order Anura; family Ranidae; genus Pelophylax; species Pelophylax lessonae. Next base: position 103,541 of record NW_028120103.1, read on the forward strand.
ACAACTCTCATGATTGGATGGCGACCATTCAGGGGTATTCCCTTTATCGCAGAGCTAGAGAGGGTAAAAAGGGGAGGGGTATTTCTGTATATTAAGAACATTGTACAGGTAAATATGAGGGATGATATTAATAATGGAGCTATGGACAGGCAAAATCCCTATGGGTAGAACTTAAAAGGGAAGGCACTATAGGGAAGGTAATATTTGGGCGTATGCTATAGGCCCCCCAACCAGAGGGAGGAGGGGGAGGCAGACCTTCTTTTACAGATAGGATTGGCAGCAAGGATGGGAAATGTCATTATAATGGGGGACTTTAATTATCCAGATATAGACTGGGCAGAAGGAAACGTGCGCATTCAGCCAAGGCTCTGCAGTTCCTAAATGTTTTGCAGGACAATTTTATGGGTCAGATGGTGAACGCACCGACAAGAAACAATGCGGTACTTGATCTAAATACTTGTAGAAATACGGGGCAACTTAGGAAACAGTGACCATAGGTCAATTAGTTTCAGTATTAATTATAGTAATAGGAAACACAAGAGTAATATAAGGACACTGAATTTCAAAAGAGCCAATTTCCCAAAACTGCGCTTTTTGCTAGAAAATATCAAATGGGATAGAACCCTGGGAACAAAGAACACGGAGGAAAAATGGGAGTGCTTCAAGAGCATACTAAACAAAGGGATTGGCCAGTGCATTCCAAAGGGAAATACATTTAAAAGAGCAAAACTAAACCCTGGGTGGCTAAACTCAAACCTAAAAATGCATATTAATACTAAAGAAAGGGCCTTCAAAAAATACAAGGCTGAGGGGTCATTGGCAGCATTCAAGCATTACAAAGAGTGTACTAAGAAATGTAAAGGTGAAATCAAGGCGGCTAAAATATAACACGAGAGACATATAGCGGAAGAGAGTAAAAAGAACCCCAAGAAATTCTTTAAGTATATAAACAGTAAGAAAGCGAGGCCAGAACACATTGGCGCCCCATAAAAGACAAAGGAAATCTGGCCACAGAGGACAGAGAGAAGGCGAAAGTGTTAAATAATTTCTTCTCTTCAGTCTTCACATAAGAATTAAGGGGCTACACTAACCCAGCTTGTAATGCTAAACTAAATAATACACCTCAGGAAGTACCGCCATGGCTAACAGAAGATAGACTTAGAACTAAACTAGAAAAACTTAACATAAATCACCGGGACCGGATGGCTTGCACCCGAGGGTTCTTAAAGAGCTCAGCCAGGTGATTGCCAGACCATTATTCCTGATCTTTAAGGATAGTCTACAGACGGGTATGGTGCCAGCTGATTGGAAAAAAGCCAACGTGGTACCAATATTTAGAAAAGGGCTGAGATATATCCCGGGTAACTATAGGCCGGTCAGCCTAACATCAGTAGTCTGCAAGACTTTGGAGGGGAGGTTAAGGGACCACATACAAACAAGACTTTAGTAATGAAAACTGTATTATTAGTAGTAATCAGCATGGATTCATGAAAAATCGTTCTTGCCAAACCAATCTATTAACCTTCTACGATGAAGTGAGCTGCCACCTAGATAAAGGTAAGCCTGTGGATGTGGTGTATCTGGACTTTGCAAAGGCCTTTGACACCGTTCCTCACAAACGCTTACTGTACAAACTAAGGAATGTAGGTATGGACCATAAGGTGAGTACCTGGATAGAGAACTGGCTCCAGGGAGAGTCCAGAGGGAGGTGATTAATGGGGAGCACTCGGATTGGGCAGGTGTGGAAAGTGGGGTCCCCCAAGGTTCTGTCCTGGGACCAATCCTGATTAATTTATACATAAATGATCTAGAGGAGGGAATATCTAGTACAATCTCAGTATTTGCGGATGATACTAAACTAAGCATGCCAATATCTTCTATGCAGGATGTGGAAACCTTACAAGCGGACCTGAACAAAATAATGGGGTGGGCAACTACATGTCAGATGAGGTTTAATGTTGAAAAATGTAAAGTAATGCACCTGGGTGCCAGAAACACGAAAGCAAGGTACTCACTGGGGGGTAAACCTCTGGGTGAATCTAAGATGGAAAAGGACCTGGGGGTACTGGTAGACAACAGGCTTGGCAGTGGTATGCAATGCCAAGCCGCTGCAAGCAAAGCCAACAGAATACTGGCATGCATAAAAAAGGGGATTCACTCCAGAAATGGAGATTATTCTCCCACTCTACAAGACTCTGGTCCGGCCACATCTGGAGTATGCTGTCCAGTTCTGGGCACCGGTCCTCAGGAAAGATGTGCTGGAACTGGAGAGAGTCCAGAGAAGGGCAACAAAAATTAGGGGAATGGAGGGCATCAGCTATGAGGAAAGACTACAAGCACTGAACTTTTTCTCTCTGGAGAAGAGATGCTTGAGGGGGGATATGATATCAATGTACAATTACTGTACTGGCGACCCTAGCATAAGGAACACATTTTTAGAGAAAGGGAATACAATAAGACACGTGGCCGCTCACTAAAACTAGAGGAAAAACGGTTTAACCTTAAAATACGTAAGGGGTTCTTCACTGTCAGAGCAGTAAGGATGTGGAATTCTCTTCCACAAGCAGTCGTATCAGCAGGGAGCATCAATAGTTTCAAAAAACTATTAGATGGGCACCTTAAAGACCACAACATACATGGGTATACAATATACGGTTAACCGCAAACACACACACACATCATAGGTTGAACTGGATGGACTGATGTCTTTTTTTCAACCTCACAAACTATGTAACTATGATCCAGCGCAGGAGAGCCACTCTGCCACCGTATAACTAGGTTATGTGGTCTGCAATTAATTAATAACGAACATGTCAAACCACCTCTTCTGAGGTCCCCTGCTGGCGCGGTCCGCTCTTCCTCTTCTCCGTTTGCCCTCCATAGCAAACTGTTTACTATGGGGGTAGACATGCCAGCTTGATCCTGAGCCCGGCCTGTGTGCGCAGCTCTGCCCCGCCCCCCACTTCCTTTTTTCAGGATTTAACTGATCGCAGTAGGAGTAAATGGCTCCTGCTGCTGAGTCTCATGTGAGAAGAGAAATTGGGTAGGAGCTGCAGCAGATGGACATAGTTAGTACTGGATTAGGCTCAGGTTAAGTACTTAAAGGCCGGCTGAGGGGGGAGAAACGTTTGAAATGGGTCCTGCCAGCGTGGGCACATGTACTGTTCTGAAATGCCACTACTCTGGATATTTTTTCATGAATTCTTTATGCAAGCTTTATTTTTTGTGCTCAGTAAGCTGATATATATTTTTTTTTTTTACCTAACAGGTTTGATATTCGTTTGATGAAAGAAGGGAGAATGAAGGGGCAAGCTTTTATTGGCTTTCCCAATGAAGATGCAGCAGCAAAAGCCTTAAAACATGTCCACGGATATGTTCTTTTTGACAAGCCATTGGTCATTGTATCCTTTTTTGTATACAGGCTTATTAGAAATAGTTCTAAGGATTCTCAGGATGTATGCCTTCATCGTTGATTCAGTGGAGATGAGACCTGAAGCTCCTGTTTCGCGTACTTGTCTGCTGAAAAAAACAAAGCATACAGTATCTCACAAAAGTGAGTACACTCCTCAGATTTTTGAAAGTCTTTTTTTCTCTTTTCATGTGACAACACTGAAGAAATGACACTTTGCTACAATGTAAAGTAGTGAGTGTACAGCTTGTGTAAATTTACTGTCCCCTCAAAATAGCTCAATACACAGCCGTTAAAGTCTAAACCGCTGGCAACAAAAGTGAGTACACCCCTAGGTGAAAATGTCCACATTGGGCCCAATTAGTCATTTTCCCTCCCCGGTGTCATGTGACTCGTTAGTGTTAAAAGGTCTCAGGTGGGAATGGGGAGTAGGTGTGTTAAATTTATTATTGCTCACTCTCTCATACTGGTCACTGGAAGTTCAACATGGCACCTCATGGCAAAGAATTCTCTTGAGGATCTGAAAAAAGAATTGTTGCTCTACATAAAGATGGCCTAGGCTATAAGAAGATTGCCAAGACCCTGAAATTGAGCTGCAGCACCGTGGCCAAGTCCATACAGCAGTTAAACAGGACAGGTTCCACTCAGAACAGGCCTCGCCATGGTCGACCAAAGAAGTTGAGTACATGTGCTCTGCGTCATATCCAGAGGTGGTCTTTGGGAAATAGTGCTGCCAGCATTGCTGCAGAGGTTAAAGGGGTGGTGGGTCAGCCTGTCAGTGCACAGACCATACGCCGCACACTGCATCAAATTGGTCTGCATGACTGTTGTCCCAGAAGGAACCTCTTCTGAAGATGATGCACAAGAAAGCCCGCAAACATTTTGCTGAAGACAAGCAGGCTAAGGACATGGATTACTGGAACCATGTCCTGTGGTCTGATGAGACCAAGATCAAATTATTTGGTTCAGATGGTTCAAGCATGTATGGCGGCAACCAGGTGAGGAGTACAAAGACAAGTGTGTCTTGCCTACACTTAAGCACAGTGGTGGGAGTGTCATGGTCTTGGACTGTATGAGTGCTGCAGGAACTGGGGAGCTACAGTTCATTGAGAGAATCATGAATGCCACCACGTACTGCGACATACTGAAGCAGAGCATGATCCCCTCCCCTTTGGTGACTGGGCCGCAGGGCAGTATTCCAACATAACAACCCCAAACACACGTCCAAGACAACCACTGCTTTGATAAAGAAGCTGAGGGTAAAGATGATTGACAAGCATGTCTCCAGACCTAAACCCTATTGAGCATCTGTGAGGCATCCTCAAACAGAAGGTGGAGGAGCGCAAGGTCTCGAACATCCACCACCTTTGTGATGTCGTCAGGAGTGGAAAAGGGCTTGAGTGGCAACCTGTGAAGCTCTGCTGAACTCCATGTTCAAGAGGGTTAAGGCAGTGGTGGAAAATAATGGTGGCCACACAAAATATTGACACTTTGGGCCAAATTTGAACATTTTCCCTTAGGGGTGTACTCAGTTTTGTTGACAGTGGTTTAGACATTAATGGCTGTGTGTTGTTATTTTGAGGGGACAGCAAATTTACGCTGTTATACAAGCTGTACACTCCTTTACATTGTAGCAAAGTGTCATTTCTTCAGTGTTGTCACATGAAAAGATATAATAAAATATTTACAGAAATGTGAGGGGTGTACTCACTTTTGTGAGATACTGTACCTGCTTGTTCTCATTTTGTGATATTAATTTCTGTTGCATATGATAGTCAAATTGCAGCCTTTTATTTTACCATATATTCAAGTGAAGGATATGTGAGTTTAATTAGGCTAAATTTGATAATGCACAATTAGTTGAATAATAGTGTAGAATCTTTAATTTTTGTTTTGAAGATGCAGATGTAAGTATTGTACTGGTATTTGCTTTAACGCACTGGATTCCATCATCTGCAGAATTTACTACTTTGTGTGGATTATATGTTAACCACCTTTCCTCTGATTACTGTATATTAACAGCTGAATAGGAACGGCACCAATGCAGGTGGACATAACTGTACGTTCTGCATCGGACACTCGTGTACACTCTAGAGCACACAGCAGCAATATTTGTGACTCCAGCAATCAAATGTACAAAAAAAAAAAAATCCTGATCACCTCACCAGAGCACTGAAGTCTTGCTATGGTAAGACACAACTCATGAAAGTCCCAGAAGCAAAATCCTTTTTGGTTCTTACAAGTTCTGTTTTTGTCTCAGCATATGTGGCCCTTGTTTTCCCCTTTTTGCATTGATGGTAACACTGCACTGCTCTGGTGACAGTATGCAAAAATAAGAAATTAAATAAAATGTGTTTTTTGTGGGGTGTTTTTTTTTTTTTTTTTTTTAATGTTCCGACTCATGGGGCCGGCGGCCATGATTGCTGCTGGGCACCCGCGATCGCTCCCCGTGGAGAGAGAGCGACCGTCTGCTGTTGTAAACACAGCAGACCGTTGTTATCTCAGGAATCAGCACAGAGTGCCTGCGATTCTTTTATTTAGGATCACAGGTCACTGTGTCGATTCCACAAGCCCATCCCCCTCACAGTTAGAAAACCCCCTAGGCATACAATTAACCCTTTGATCGCCCCTGAGTTAACCCCTTCCCTGCCAGTGTCGTTATTACAGTAACAGCGCCAAATTTTAACATTGATTACTGTAGTAATATCACTGGTCCCCCCAAAAATGTCAGTTAAGGGTCCAATCTGTCTGCCGCAATGTCACAGTCCCGCTAATTGATAATCGGCGCCATTACTAGTAAATAAATAAATAAATAAATAAAAATGACAGCCCTCTTTCCCCTCGTTTGTAGACGCAATAAACTTTGCGCAAACAAATCAAAATACACTTATTGGGATTTTTATTACCAAAAATAAGTAGCAGAATACAAATTGGCCTAAAATGATAAAAAATTTGATTTTTACATTTTTTTTTTATTGGGAATGTTCTATAGCAGAATGTGAGAAATACATATATATATATATATATATATATATATATATATATATATTTTTTTTTTTTTTAGGAATGGTTGCTCATTTTTTTGTTTATAGCGAGAGGAAAAAAAAAAAGAAATCGCACAGGTGATTAAATACCACCAAAAGAAAGCTCTATTTCTGGGGGAAAAAAATACATCAATTTTCTTTGGATACAGTGTTGCACAACAGCACAATTGTCCGTTAAGGTAACGCAGTGCCGAATCGCAAAAAAATGGCCTAGTCATTAAGGGGATAAAACCTTCCGGGGCTGAAGTGGTTAAAATGTAATTTTTTACCACACGTTTTGTAGGAAATGCAGGAATAGAAAATTAAAATGTATTTTTTTTTTTTTTTTTACACAAAGAACCTTCAGGCCATCTAGGGGCATAAATTATGTATCTAATAATTATCAGGGACACTTTAAATGGTGAAGCGACGATCAGAGACCTTATCTGGTGTGGCAGTGATCAGGGACACTGACTAAAAAAAAAAAAAATTATATACCGTATATATTCGAGTATAAGCCGCCCTGAATATAAGCCGAGACCCCTACTTTTGCCACAAAAAAGTGGGAAAACTTATTGACTCGAGTATAAGCCTAGGGTGGGAAATGCTGCAGCTACTGGACCCAACTGGACCACCACGAGACACAAAACAGGGGCTGCGTGCATGGTACAGGAGATAGCGCAGGTCATAGTACAGGCATTGCACAGGTCATGGTAAGGGCATGGCACAGGTCAGGGCACAGGTGATGGTATAGGCATGGCACAGGTCATGGTACATGCATGGCACAGGTCATGGTACATGCATGGCACAGGTCATGGTACAGGCATGGCACAGGTGATGGTATAGGCATGGCACAGGTGATGGTATAGGCATGGCACAGGTGATGGTATAGGCATAGTATAGGTGATGGTATAGGCATGGCACAGTAGGTATAGGCATGGCACAGTAATTAGAGGCATGGCACAGTAATTAGAGGCATGGCACAGTATGTATAGGCATGGCACAGTAGGTATAGGCATGGCACAGTAATTACAGGCATGGCACAGGAGATGCAGTGCTGCGGGCATGGTACAGGAGAATGTCTGTACCATGCCCGCAGCACTGCATGAGGAAATACAGGGGCTGCGGAGGCATCTCACTTACCTGTCGGTGAGGCGCCGTCTTCGATTTAAAAATCGCGACACCCGGCGCCGCCATACGTCACCGCAAATGCGCCACCGATGCTCGGGAAAAGCCGAACACGTTCGGCTATTTCCGGGCATGCAGCACATGCGCAGTGACACGTCGGCGCCGAGCGGCGCCATTTTTAAAAAGACACTCCAGTCAGTGACTCGAGTATAAGCCGAGGGGTGCATTTTCAGCATGAAAAAACATGCTGAAAAACTCGGCTTATTCTCGAGTATATACGGTATATATTTCCAGAAAATTGTGACAAAAAATAACTTTTTGACAGCTCTGAAAAATGGGTTTGACTTGAAGGGGGTGAAAGTCTTTTGGTCTAGAAGTGGTTAAAGGAACCGTATACCTGAATTACCCCTTTATTTACACAATATTTATTCAGTAGCCATAAAAACATAATGGGACTTGATGGGCTGCATGCTTCATCCAGCTAATTTGTAAATAGTGAAACCAGGCTTGAGATGATGATTTTAATGTGGACTCACTTCTGCTGCAGAGGCAGGGTTTTTTGTTTTTTTTTCTGGCCCTGTGTTGCATGTGTGAGTGAGCATGCAGATGTCTGTTATATAATTCTCTAGTTTTTTTTTTTTTTTCTTTTTTTTGTTTTTTAATGGTCATGTGGACATTCCATTTATGGATTTGGTCACAAAAATTGAGTATGCATGTAAACACTGTTCTTATGTTTTCTTATGTTTTTATGCGTGACCTTAACTGAGCAACAGCAGTTTGCACGATCGGCTCGTCCCAAGCCTAATACTAATAAATTGCCAGCCAAAAGATAGCAGCCAAGGTATGTTATACAAGAGGCACCATCAGGGCAAAATCTCAGGCACTCTTGGAATGAGTCCCATTGACTGTTCAGAGAGATAATCAATTTTGAGATCAACTTTGGTATAAAAGAATATTTATATTTACTTAGTCATATTTGTTTTATAGCAGGGTATCTAGCTGTCGTACTTTTTTTTTTTTTTGCTTGCATTGTAAAAATAATATGCGGTACAGTGTATAACAAAGGCAAGGTACATAACCGTACATCCACAGTTACATCACTGACGAAAACAAGGTAAAAAAAAGGTGAGAATTCCATTCTCAAGAAAGGCATATAGTGTACAATAATTTTAGACAAGATCCAGGATATTACAGTAAGGTTCAGAAGAACAGCCACGGCTGCCAAATCTTATCGAATTTCCAAGAACAATTCCTACTGAGGTAGGTTAATTTGTACATGGGTAATGCCTTATCCAGTGCAGATTCCCATGAGGTGAGGGTAGAGGGGGAAATCCAATTAGGAAGGATTTCATTTTTCGCATAAAACAATAGGTATGAGATCAAGAGTTTTTTTGTGTCTCTAGGCCTCTGCTCATCCTCATGAATACATACTAAGGCCAGTTTAGGAGTCTTCGGGAGGGACAGCTGTAGAAGGATATTGATAAGATCAAATACATCCGTCCAGAACATGTCGAACAATGAAAATGGGGACAATCTGGAGATCTAGATGGGTAGATTTGATGTAGTCTTTGAGGCGTATAGTACACCTTATGTAGACATTTTAGTTTGGAGCAACTTATCCCTAGATGAAATGATCAATTTAGAGTTGCTTTCAAAGCATTTCTCCCATGTCTCTCGGTCTAAAGCAAGAATATCCATACTCTAACATTCCCAGAGTTTCCCTATCTTTGGAGAATCTACACTTAGTAGGGTTGAATAAAGTTTAATAAGCTCCTCCTGTGCTAGAAGGTCTTCAACTGGGTCTGTTGCCAAAGAAGGTTGGTTTAGAGAACTGAGATCGAGCTGCATGACACAATTGCCAGTATCAGAAAAGCATCCAGCTAAGCATACTATATTGGTGCGACAGATCAGCGAAAGACAACAGGGTACGACTCGGCATAACCTCTCTGAGCGTCTTAACACCAAATCAGGCCCAGATTTGTAGGTCTGGAATTGATCTAAAGTATCCCAGCGAGGGATTCCCCCATAGCGGAGTATAGGGAGACCACTGATTAGGACATAGGAAGCGTTTCCTGGCCATCATCCAAACTCTAAGTGTTGCTCTGGTTGGAAGTGAAAAAGTCATAAACGCTATGTCCACGATATACTAAGTTCACTCAGTCTGTTAGTAAGCCCAGTGTAGCTGCTTCCAGACAAGACTGCTGCGTTAGCAAGCCAGCCCTCCACATCATGGATTTAGCTAAGCAGGGTGGAGCTCCATGCCGTAGAAAGGAGCCCACACAGCGATCTATCTCCTTAAAGAAGGTCCCCTTATCCAATTTGGGCAATTCCTAAAGACGTAAATAAATTTGGGTAGGAAGAGCATTTTGACCACATTAATACGCCCCATAAGATTTAACGGAAGGGAGGTCCAGGACGTGCATTTTTCTTTTAACTGCTGTAAAAAGGGGGAAGAGGTTCAACTGAAAAATTGCTGAGATTACTCCGGACCCTAATTTCTAGAAATTTGAACTCGTCTGCCCAAAGCAAAGGAGTGGGGATCACTGTTTCCCTACCACCAGAGTCCAAGGGGAAAAGTGCCGATTTTTTTCCAGTTGAACCTTATTCCTGAGTACTACTAATCGAAGATCGCAAGGGCTACCCACAGGGAGGAGTGTGCATCACATAGATACAGTAAAGTATCATCCGTGTACAGTGAAATCTTTTCCTCCAAGGGGCCAACCTACCATCCCTCAACAAGCCGGGAACTCCATATTAATAAAGCCAAAGGCTCAAGGGCCAGGGCGAAGAAACTCGAAGATAGGGGACACTCTAACAATTGCGGCGATAACTCACATGTGTGGTTTGAACACTGTTTACATATGTGGGCGGGGCTTCCGTATGCGTTCGCTCCTGCGCGCGAGCTAACAGGGACAGGGCGCTTTAATTTTTTTTTTCTATTTATTTTATTTAATATTTTTTATTTTTACAGTTTAAAAAAAAAAAAAAAGTGATCATTTTTATTCCTATTACAAGGAATGTAAACATTCATTGTAATAGAAATAGGCATGACGGGACCTTTTTATTGTGAGATCTGGGGTCAAAAAGACCTCACAACTTCACAAGTACACTAAAAAAAAAAATGGTTAAAAAAAAAATTGACACTTTAAGCCGGTTGCTAGTCAATGACGTTTGATGTCGCTCTGGTCCTCCAAGACAGAGTCGAGTGTGGGCCATCTTGCCCTCACTCGACTTCCTGTCTAAGAGGATATGGGACCGGTGTAACGTGAGAAAAACCTACCCTTGTCACTTCCGGCCAGGAACAGCTGAGCAGCGCAGCAGTGCGCATGCTCCCAGCCCCGGATACGTAATGGATCAGCTGAGGAGCAGACTACTGCGCATGCGCACTAGTATGAAATTATTACTGTGTTCCGTGAAAAAAACCTACCCACGTGGCGGTTACATAAAACATCTCGGCTGCAATACGAGTCATCTCCGCTCCTGTCCCTGTGACTTCCCTCAACTCGGCTAGTAAATATAAAAGCGGCTGGCGGCTCCGTGATTTATCTTTTCATACACCCGCCGCCGCTTTTATATTTACTAGCCGAGATGAGGGAAGTGACAGGGATAGGAGTGGAGATCACTCGTATTGCAGCACAGCTGTTTTAATGTAAACGCCGCATTACACACAGTGCCGTGCAACCGGAAGTGACGAGGGTAGGTTTTTCTCACGGGTAGGTAATTCTCACGGAACACCGGATCGGTTTCCCCGCTGTCGGCGGGTCCGGTAAGCTGGGAAAAGGATCGGGACGCGGCGGGAGGGGGGGGGCACCTCTTCCGCCACACCATAAATGTGATCCCGCAGCAAATCCGCCACTGGGACCACCCTTACCTGAAAGCCCTCCGTTTTTAAAAATACCGGGGTTATGGCAGCTATCTGCTGCCATAACCCCAGTATTTAGCGCCAAAAGACGAACGTACATCGATGGGCGGTCGATAAGTGGTTAAGTTAGTCACCTGCGACTAGCACATTAGAAACCCCATATTGTATCACTTGTTGCATTATAAAATATAGTAAGGCAGTATCCACCTGGGGTGGAAGTTAAAGACACACAATGACAAATTCAACATTAAATATTGAGGCATGGCCATTGAGTATTACAAATCTGCCCCCCGGGTCAGTTTGAACTCCCATAAGGGGATCAATGAACAAGGACACTCACCCCCTTAGCATAAGTGGAATAGGTGGCATGATAATGCTCACGCATGAAGCCAAAAAGAAAGGGAAAAAAAACACATCAGAAAAAACGTTTAAAATTCAGAAAGCTTCATGTGCATCCAATAACAGTTACAAACACATTAACCACTTTACCACTAGCCACTGTGCTGCTACTGCAGCAATGTGGCTCGTTATCGTCCAGCGACGTAGACCTACGTCGCTGGACTCCTCCCCCTTTCATTCACTCCGGGAGTCGGGCCAGGGGAGGAGCGGCGGCGATCGCCGCTGCTCTGCCCCGATCGTCGGGGAATCCAGTTTGGAGATCCGCCCGCTTGTGTAAACAGAGCGGGCGGATCTAAGTGACAGATCGGAGTGTTCAGCATAGCTGAACATCCAATCTGTCCCTGACTCACTCAGTCACCTCCCCCCCACACGTTAGTAAGCACCAGGCATACATTAACCCCTCCCTCTCCAATAAAATTAACCCCTTCCCTGCCAGTGTCATTTTTACAGTAACAGTGCATATTTATAGCACTGATTACTGCAGTAATGTCACTGGTACCCCCAAAAGTGTCAAAAATGTCAGTCAAGGGTCCGATCTGTCCGCCGCAATGTCGCAGTCCCGCATAAAAAAAAATCGCAGATCGCTGCCATTACTCGTTAAAAAAAAAAAAAAACACCAAAAATGACAGAAATCTTTCCCTTAGTTAGTAAACGCAATAACTTTTGCGCAAACCAATCAAAATACGCTTATTGTGATTTTTTTTTTACCAAACTTGGGTACCAGAAAACAAATTGGCCAAAAATTTTAAAAAAAATTGGTTTTTACATCTTTTTTGGGGGGAATTTCATATAAAAAATGTTAAAAATATTATTTTTTCAAAATAAACGCTCTTTTTTTGTTTATAGCGCAACAAGTAAAAATCGCACAGGTGATCAAATACCACCAAAAGAAAGCTCTGTTTGTGGGAAAAAAAGGACGTAAATTTCGTTTGGGTACGGCGTCGCATGACCGCGCAATTGTCAGTTAAATTCGTACAGCGCCGAATCGCAAAAAGTGGCCCAGACGTAAGACAGCAAAATGCTCTAGTGGTAAAGTGGTTAAAATAAAAAATAGGGTAAGAAAGAGATCCCTTTTTATATAATCTGTGATCCCAAATACGAGATGCTGGAGCAGTACACATACTAAGGATTCACTGAATTACCTGAACAAGTCAGGAGCACTTTCTTAAACAGTCAAATGGCATGTATGGGCCACATGGCTGAGGTAAACTTGGCATCTACATAGTGCATGAGCCACATACAAAAAATAAACCAAGTATTAAGAAAAAATAAAAATAGGAGGTAATAACAAAACAGAGAATTCAAGTAGGACCTCTAAATCCTAAAGGCTATGAATATAGCTTAGAGAAGCAAAAGAGACGTCACCACATAGCTGACTTCAATATGAGGAGGCAAAGTTTCTAGCCAGCTGGCTGCATCCAGAGTGTAATCAGGGAACAGCAGCAGCTTAGCATTTTGATGGTGCAGATCCTCGGTGCCTCGGGCTGCCGACAACGCTCCATCATGATCCCGGAAATTCATTAGCCTTAACTGGACGGCCTCGATCTTATTAGTCCGCACCGCTTGACACGACGTAATAGCCACCATGACCTCGGTATGCCCGGCGGTGAGGAGTCGGGCGTCTCCACAGGGTCAGTCTGCAAAGCCATATTGGAATGGCCCGCGGGAGACTCTGCCGAGAAAAGGCCCAGGACTCACTGGCGTGTCCGCTCCCGGTGGGAAATTAAGCTTCTATTAAGGCATACAGAGCTAGAGTAGCGTTGTTGCAGAGCGAAAGGGGGCCCAAATAAATGAAGGATTCAGGTTATCTCCAGCAGAGCTTCGGGAAACACATCTCCTCAGTCGGCCATCTTGGACATGCCCCCAGCTGTTGTACTTTTCATTTTAGTTAACACACTGACTTCTTTAAAACCCCTCTATTGTGTTTTAAACAGGCACTGTTGCCAGTCTACTCATTTCAACAATCAGAACATTTTCTGATAAAATTTTGTGAATTTAACATCCATGCATGTTATCTACCTGTTACAGGCCCCCTTTTGTAGACATCCAAAAGCCCTGAGAATGTTCCTGGGTGCCGCCATCTGGAACATGATGTGGACAGCCCCAGCTGACTCAGAGCTGTCATTCAACCAACTCTTGTATTCCCTTTCACTTCTCCCCCAACAGCTACATAAAGGGTTATCTAGGGAGTTAGAGGAGCTGGGCCAGCATAGAAAGTAATTAGACACTCCCAGAATGGAAGAGGGCTATGAGAGTAACGAGGAAAGTAGCTGTTCTAAGAAATTGTTTCTCTGGAGTAGTCAAACTAGCCAGTACAAAGGCACATTACATAATAAGTAACAAGTAAGCAATTAAAAATACCCCCTACAGGAGTGGGACACTAGGCAGGAAAAAACGCTACCACGCCAATGGGACAGTCCCAGGGGATACTCCCACTTCCTGCTATAGGCACCCAGTTTTTTTTTTTCTGCCTAGTCAGAGTAAGGACCTTGTGCCTTGCTGGGATCTCTGGTCCTAGCAATATTGTCTTTTTTTTTTTTTTTTTTTACTGATTTTTTTTTTTCCTCTCCTTGTTCTTTTCTGTTTCTGTGGAAACTACAATCAACTGCTGGACTGGGCGATGGACTGGATATTCTAGATCCTTATGGTCTCCCAAGTCCAGCCAGTGAGCGCGACCTGACCTCCGCTTTGTGCTAGGTCGGCCGCAACATAGCCCCACTGGACAGAGGCTGGCCAGCAAGTTAAACGTCTCGCTAGGACCCATAGACCTGGTCACGACCTGAGTCGCAGCATGCCTCTTGCCTTCAGCACCCCCATTCCGATGGTGTAGTGGTCTGTCTGGAGTGGTGCCCACTGGGTTTCCATGGTGTGGTAAGTAGTGTCCCCCCTTCCACTGATGGCCTTTTGGGAATGAACGTGGGCCCCTCCCTGGGACGGTCGGACCCCTTGGTTCTCTTCCTTCCCACATAGCATCCTTCCTCATTTATCGGGGTACCTCTGTGGCCCACCCCCCCATTTATCCACACTTAGCTCCCCCTCCCCCAGAGGTGGCCATACATGTAATGTCTGTGTGGGGGTGGTCCTGGTGTGGGGGGGTCCTGCCAGGGCCCCTCCTTACTGCCCTTTCGTTTCTGGGGGTCCTGGGCACCGCGTGTAGCCGCCATTTTGTTGTGAATGACTGCTGTATATATCGGCAGCCATGTTTCTGTAGTCCGGTGGCAATTTTCTTGTAGTTTCCCATTGCTATAAAGCCGCGGCCATGTTTTTGCAGCATAAGGGGTGGGGATTCGGCGGTGGACCTCTAGTGTTCTTTCCTGAACCTTCTTTCTCTCTGATCACCGCACGGCATGCAGCTTTGGTGCTCTGCTCTGTACCTGAGTTGGTGGTGGTGAGTCCCTGTGGGTGCAAAACGACCTCCCTCTTTCTGCTATAGCAGGAACTTGGTGCGCTGGGACTTTATTTTATTTTTTTAGCAGTATTTTTTCCTTTTTTTGCTGGTGGTCCCGGGGGTTAACCCATGGAGTCCCTGGAGCATGTCTACCCGCCTGACCCCCTCTCAGGGGCTGCGGGGCCCTCTGGGTCCCAGTCTTCTTTGTCTGCCATGATGGCGGTCCTAGAGTCACTAGTGTCCAAGGTAGATATGGTCCTGCAAAACAGGATGGGCAAAAAGCGTCCCCCGCCTTCACCTGCATCCTCTGTCACCTCAGATTCTGAGGTTGACCTGGCCGACGCGGACGCGAGTCTCCCTACTGGGTCTGCGTCCAGGCACCCTGAGTGCTTTGATAGTGACAATGATTCGTCTTCCACTATGGTCGCACACGAAAAGGCGCTAGTGGATGCACCGATCGTATCAGTGCTTGAAACATTTAAACTGAAGGATGCAGCTGCCGGTACATTTTGGTACCCGCAGATCCTCAAAGATGACAAAGGTTTTCCCAATTCCCGCCTATGTTGACAAAATTGTCGAGTCAGTCAGGGTGCCTAAGCATTTCGCTAAAAGGTATCCCTTTGAAGAGTCCCTGAAAAAAAAAAAACTAACCGTACCGCCTATGGTGGATTCTCTGGTTTCCAGGTTAAATAAAGCCACCCTTCTCCCGGTGGAGGACTCTGTCTTTTAAAGACCCTTTTGACAAGAGAGCTAAATCTGTGGTCTAACACCTTTTTACAATGGCCGCTTCCATCCGTAGACCAGTGTTTACCATAACTTTGGTTTCCCAGACCTTCACGGAATAGGCAAAGCTTATGGGCCAGGATTTGGAAGGGGAACAGATTCCCCCCAACCTCGTGGAGCTGGCGGCTCAGTTGATCCAGGGATTGCTGTTTATCTGTGATGTCTCTCTGGATGCGGCTCCCTTAGTCTGCAGGGTATCTGTAACAGCGGTGATCCTTGGGCGCATGAAATGGCTCAAATACTGGTATATGGACCAGGTTTCCAAGAAGGTCCTGTCTGATCTCCCTTTTGTAGGAGATTGCCTGTTCGGAGGTCCCATGGATGAGATCATTAAGGGGCTCACAGGGGGAAGGTTACTCTTCTCCTGCAGGCTACCAGGAGCAAGTAGTTCTGTTGCAAACGTGGCCCTTTCGTCTCTGCAAGCAAGCGGCCCTTTCATTCCTCAGGATTTCAGGAAAAGGGATCATCGAAACGAATCTGAACCCCCTCTGGAGGTTCAAAGAGGCCGTGGTGTGGTAAGCTGAGGGCGGGTCCCTCCAGACCCACAGATAAGCCCTCTTCTGCCTGACGGGACACCCCCACCCGTATCTGGGGTGGGGGGGGGGCGACTTTGCTTCTTTAAGGACCCGTGGACCTCCTTGATTCAAGACAGGTAGGTCCATGAGCTAATTCGGTCTGGTTATAAGATCGAGCTTCAGTCTTCGCCTCCAGCAAGGTTCTTTCCTTCCAACGTGCGTTTGTCGCCAGATCGCCTGCGAGGTCTCCTCGGAGCGGTGCAAGATCTTACAACGGGTCATTGTACCGCTTCAAGAATCTGAACACTTTCAAAACCTATTTGCTGTGTCCAGGAAGGAAGGCAAAGTTCATCCAATCCTGGACCTCAAGGACTTGACTTCTTTGTGCTGGTACAAAAATTCTGGATGGAATCCATTTGCACGGTAGTGGCATTCCTTCATCAAGGGGATCTCCTGGCCTCTATCGATATCAAGGATGCTTACCTTTATATCCCAATATATATCGGGCATCAGCGCTTTCTTCTCTTTGCCGTGTGCACGGAGCACTATCAATTTGTGGCGTTACCCTTTGGGCTCACCTCAGCTCCTCAGGTGTTCACAAAAGTTTTGGCTCCAGTGTTAACATTGCTGCGGCAGAGAGGGATTGCGGTACTGGGATACCTGGATGATCTCCTTCTGCGTGCAGAGTCTCCGATTTGTCGTAAGACAACCTGAACATTACTGTGCGAACCTTGCAAGAGTTTGGATGGGAACTAAATTTCCAAAAATCTTCTCTAGTTCCATCCACCAAGTTGGACTACCTGGGTCTGACCCTGGATTTGGCCTCAGCCCGGGTGTTTTTTCCAGGGGAGAAACTGCAAAAGCTGCAGGATGCGATTTGGCTCATGTTGTCCAACAGTTGCATGCGAGTTCTGGGCCTGATGGTGTCTACCTTCGAGGCGGTTCTGTTTGCACAGTTCCACACGCGACCTTTGCAGAGAGATTCTTGCCAAGTGGGACAAGAATCCACAGTCTTTGGACAATCTGATTCTGTTGAGCTAGGGCACGAGGGGGGGTCCCCAATTTGGGTTTGCTCTCCGGTGCTTCGTCAGGGAAAATCCTTCCTTCCCCTATACTGGACAGTAGTCACCACGGATGCCAGCCTGTCCAGATGGGGAAGACGTCTTTGGCACGGTTTGTGCTCAGGGGGTTTAGTCTCTGGAGGAGTCCAGACTTCAGATCAATTTACTGGAACTTTGGGCGATCAGACTGTCTGGCTCTGGACCATCTTCAGGGGTGCCTAGTGAGGATTCAATTGGACAATGCCACGGCCATGGCATATTTTAATCACCAAGGGGGCACAAAGAGTCTCCTAGCAGCTTGGGATGTAGCAGGCATTCTAAGGTGGGCAGAACGTTTCGTTCCAGCCCTCTCGACTATGCATATTCCAGGGGTAGAAAATTGGCAAGCGGATTACCACAGTCATCAGGCCTTGGACCAGGGAGAATGGTCACTTCATCCGGAGGAGTTTCATCCGTTGTGTCTCCGGTGGGGATCTCCTGAGGTGGACCTGTTGGCCGCTCGTCTCAACAGGAAGGTGCAGAGGTTTGTGGCAAGGTCTCGGGATCCTCTGCCCGACACCACAGATGCGCTGGTGGCCCACTGGGCCCAGCATCGTCTGATATATGCCTTTCCTCCTCTAAAACTTCTGCTGAGGATCGAGGCAGAAGAGATTCCGGTTATCCTAGTGGCCCCAGACTGGCCTCGCCAGTCTTGGTATGCAGATCTAGTATGGCTGGTTGCTGATGTCCCTTGGAGACTCCCTCTCAGAGAAGACCTATTGGCTCTAGAGCCGAGCTTCCATCCTGTTTAAGCCACTGGCTTTAACGGCTTGGCTGCTGAAGGATAGGGGGTTGTCAGACTCTGTGATTCCCACGCTGTTAAAAGCTAGAAAATCTACCTCTAGGAAAATTTACCATCGCGTCTGGAAATCATGCACTGCGTGGTGTGAGTCTCTGGGGGTTTCCCCCTTTCCTTTTCGGTGACTCGAATTTTGGCATTTCTTCAAAGAGGTGTGGAACAGCGCCTTGCCTTGGGTACCATCAAGGGCCAGGTTTTGGCCTTGGCGATTTTCTTTCGATGTCCCTTAGCTATGCACTCTTTTGTTCACACTTTTGTTCAGGGGGTTCGCCACTTGGCTCCCCCAGTGCGGTCTCCGTTGCCTCAATGGAATCTCAACTTGGTTCTATCGGTTCTTCAGAAAACTGCCTTTCAAAAATATTTGCAAGATTCCTCTGCTTACATTGTTCCAGAAGGTAGCTTTCTTGGTGGCTATTACTTCTGCACATAGGGTGTCGGAGCTGGCAGTTTTGTCTTGTCGTTCACCTTATTTGGTGGTTCACAGAGATAAAGTGGTGCTTCACCCTTGTCAGTAGTTCCTTCTTAAGCTTGTCTCTGGTTTCCATCTGAATGAAGACATTGTGTTGCCTTCCCTGTGTCCTAAGCATGCTAAGAAGATTGCCTTCCATTCTCTGGAAGTG
Source organism: Pelophylax lessonae (assembly GCF_965119305.1). NCBI lineage: Eukaryota > Metazoa > Chordata > Amphibia > Anura > Ranidae > Pelophylax > Pelophylax lessonae. The sequence goes on from NW_028120103.1 coordinate 122,567, forward strand.
GTTCGGAGATCAGGGTTTACTTGGCTGCAACTGAGTCAGTTCGAATATCAGACTCACTATTTGTCCTTACGGATGGTCCTCGCAAGGGGTTGGCCGCGTCTGCCATGACTATTTCCAGATGGATCAGACAGACGGTGGTGCAGGCCTATGCAATCAAGGGTCAGGTTCCTCCTTTACCTGTTAAGGCGCTTTCTACATGGGCACTTAGTGCCTCCTGGGCCTTCCGCCATCAGGCATCAGTGATGCAGGTTTGCAAGGTGGCTACTTGGTTGTCTGTACACACTTTCACAACATTTTACAAAGTAGATGTGCTGGCATCTGCGGATGCTGCTTTTGGCTGCAAGGTTTTGCAGGCTGCTGTTGAGAGGACTAGTCCTCCGTGAGGGTGCATGTTTCAGGTGAGCTCCAGTTGTTCCTGGTTGAGCTCCATGTTACCTGTTTGGCTAGGTTTAGCCTTTTTGTAATTTTTTTTTTTCTGCTGTTTTTCCCATCCCTCATGTTTGACATTGCTTTGGGACATCCCAGTGGTCAAGAGGATTCTGGAGCTGTGTACGTCAATGAACGAAAGAGTAAATTGGATTTTTGTCTTATTGTAAAATCCCTTTCTCTGATGTTCATTGATTGAAGCTGTGTCCGTCAATGAACATTAGAGAAAAAGATTTTACGGTAAGGCAAAAATCCAATTTTTCTGTGCTTCTACCTGCATTTTGTTAGGATCTCTTTAAAATGTTTGTAGGCGACACATTACGGAATAGCTGTATATTTTTCTTTTTAGATTTGTTTCTTTTTAAGTTTTGTGTAACTTCATTAACCTTTACAAGTAGCAAGACCACATGATTGGTTCGAAGTTGGACCTCTGTCTCCTTTTTATATTACATTTGCTAAAAATCTGGGAGAAGGACTAAGGAGAAAATGGTACAGGCTCAAACGCAATTGATCCAGAGGGGCAGCCACATATGCTATGTGTTTGCAGGACCATCCCAGTACTAGACTTATAAAATGTTTTTCATTACCATTTTAAGTATTTTTAAAGAAACTTGTAGATAGGGCGAAAGATGTAGAATGTTCCAAAATGCCTTGGCACTAGCTAGAATCTTTAAGCCTTTATTCACACTAGCATGACTTCTCATGCGACTTTGGACATGACAAGTCACAGCTATTCTTTTCAATGCCACCAGTTCAGGCTGATGCAATTTAAGTCGCAGAGATTTTGGAAAGATGTCTGCGCTACTGGTGCAACTTTTGGTGCGACTTTGATCCATTGAGTGTAAAGTCGCATCAGTTGTGCTCCAAAGTCGCACTGGAGACATGTGAATGGAACCTAACACTTTTTTATCACAGGAAAAGTGAATAGGAATTATTTGAATTTCATTTGGAAACTTTTGTCTGTTAAAGTGGAACTAAAGTCCACAGATACCTAACTTCCTTCACTGGTGCTGATATCGGTTATCAGCTTCCTCTGTGTATCCGGTCTAAAGCCATCCTGATTGTCTGGTGGGGTATGATGCAACTCCTGTATAACTCCCACGCATAGTGTACATTCTAAAGGATTGCAAACATGCTGGTCAGTTTGTTTTATTGCAGAGGAGATATAGTATGTTTCTTCTGCGATAGTTTGTCTGCTTGCAGTTTTTAATATTTGCTCTTTAGTTCCACAGAAACAGTGCTGACTTTACAGAGAAAAACAAGTACATGGTGATCTGTTAACCTTATTGTCAGTTTAGCTGCTGACTGAAATATTTGATTTCCTAGCTGACCAAGGTTTCCACTCGCGGCCAAGAAAAGCCTTGTATATGTCCAAAATGTGGAAAAAAGTGCAGCGCTAATAAATACTAGCAATATAAACGTGTGTGTATATATATATATATATATATATATATATATATATATATATACACCAAGAAAGGTAAATACAAATAAATTGCAAAATGAATAAAAGTGAACATCAAATCAACAGTCCCATATGTGAAGTGAATATATGTCCGCTTGTTAAGCTAGAGTAGACATTTTCTGGGCTAGGTAAATTGACACAGACATCGGACAATTGGCACATAGCAAAGTGTTGGGGTTATGTGCCTGACAGTATCTGTTCTGGTCATAATCTTCAAGTAATTGCTGGCATATCCTTCCCCTATTCTCAATCACATCGCTAACACCTTTACGTCTGTAAATTAGCCATATGATAATAAGAAAAACCCTTAGTTTGGTTAATGCAAGCTTATCCTTAAAGTTGTTGTAAACACTTACATATACTCAGTTAAGTGACTAGCCTCAGATGATACACAGAGATAAAAACAAATTTTCCTACATAAGTTGCAGCTGTTTATCTGCAGCCATTCAAAGTCCAGAATTCTATAACTTGTCTGAGCTGTTTTAAAAAGTCAGGAGGAGAGCCAAAGTTACAGTTTACAGAGCTCAGTGAGTAGAGCTCTGAGAGCTGATTGGAGGGAAGAGACACTCCCCCCCCCCCCTTCACACAGGAACAGACCAGAGGCTGTCATTCAGCCAGAGCTCCCTCCCCTGGCACCATTTTTCTCTTGGTGTCAGGAAAACTTGTCAGAAGTGACTCATGCTGATAGCAGAGGAAGGAAGCAGAAAACAGAAATGACATGTAGTGCTCCTAATTGAGACAAGTACACACTGTAGAGGGATATGCTTTGTTCATATTCCATGCCTGAGGTTTACAACTACTTGAAGCAAATGTAATTAGCTGGGACAGGAGCAAAGAAAAAAATAGAAGTTAAAAAAGATCTCCCTGGAAGAGAAACTGGTGCAGGGCTCGGCAGTCTGTATTATGTCTTCTGTCCAGCATAAAAATATAGCCGTGAAAACAGTTTTGCTGTTCTTCTCCTTAAAGATGACCATGAAACTGCTGTTTGGGCATTCAGAGTGTATCCTTTCATGTTGTATCCTTTTTAATATATGTAATTCCCAGCTAGATTAAAGAAGTAAGCTTCCTTATGATTTTAGTTACTTCTAATCATATTTCTGTTACATTTTAATGCTTCATAGTGATGTTTCTATACTGGTCTCATTCACAACATTTTCCCCTTATACATTAAACTGTAAACCTTATATAAAAAAGCAGGCATTACTGGAAGGCTTTTTCTTGCACAATTATAGCATAATGGTCTGCCAGATGTATATTGCCACACTGAAGAGCCTTTCCAAACCGCTTGCTTGAAAGACACTGGATTCCACACTTCAAATCACCAGGTGGTATCATAAAAGCCTTGGGGTCCCCGTTAATGGCAGTCCTCATGTATTGCACAGTTCAGCTGCCACTGTTCCAGTTTTTATCTATAGCACGGCTTAAAATATTATTGTATATCAATTCAAATATAAAATTATTCTCAACATTTGGGTGGACAGACTTGTGTAAACGCCAAGTGGCTGCTTCTTACTTGGGGCACCATGAAAAAAAAAAAAAAAAAAAACTATATATTGGTTGGTTTTCATTTCTGAGCACTGAAAAAGCTGATACAATTACTAAAATGTTATACTTCTACTTTAGATAAAAAGGGCTTGGCATGAAGGTTCTTTTTAAGCTGAACTCTGCCCACCCCCACCCTAGCATATTTAGAATACAATTCTTGTATATTTTAGAGGGGATTAAAATAGAAATACTTTATGCCATGGTCATGCAACCTCATTTTAGTCTTTACTCCACGTTCCAGGGTGGATGAGGCCTTAATATCACATACAATTCAGGACCAGGACTCTGCTGGCCCTGCTTTGCATGTGACAATATCAGCAAAAAACCTCTGTGACCATGGAGTAAGGTCACCATTTTTTATTAGAGCCCCCTAGACTAAAGGGGCATTTGAGTCCTCAATTTTCTGGAGGCAACCAGATGTTATATTTTGGGCCAGCCTGGAGTTGGGTTTTAAATGGTAGGTGCACTTTTATCCTGTAATCTGTATCCCTCCCATATTCGCCCTTCTGATCAAATTTGGAAATTTAACATCCAGCAAGGCGATGTTTTTCATGCTTAGAAGTAAAGCAGTTTGGATGCTGTTTGAAATGGTGCACCAGGTGCTGCTATACAGGGTTGAACTGGCTCTGTGCTTATCTCTGCAAATAAACCCCGGGCATGCTTTTTCTAGGACCAACTTGGTATATACATGTTATTATTTCAGAATGCACATGCAGAGAGTAGCCTTGGACAACATAAGCACTATGGAGGTCTAGGCAGCAGATGCTGTTTTGTAAGTTGGTAACAACTTCTGTTTTCAAAGGTGATCAGTTAGGTGCAGGGGTGGTGAAATACAATAAAAGTTTGCTTATTCTATTAAGTTACAGTGGTGATCGAAAGTTTGGGCACCCCAGGTAAAAATTTGTATTTAACCACTTGCCGACCGCCGCACGACTATCTACGTCGGCGGTCAGCCCCTCACAGGCAAACTAACGTAGGGCTACGTTGCTTGCTTGTGAGGGTCTAGGGAGCGAGCGCGCGCCCCCGGAGGCGCGCTCCCGCTCCCGCGTGGTCACGGACCCCCCCCCCCGCGCGTGTGACCAGCGGACCCGATGTCCGCCGGCCACTCGGCGATCGGCGGGGGAGAGGGAGAATGTCAGGCAGCTTGTGTAAACAAGCTGCCTGTCATTCTCCTCGCTGCAAAGACACTGATCACATGGATCTACTATGTAGATCTGTTGATCAGTGTCCTTACAGCTGAAGCCACAGCCAATCACAGTAGAAAGCACGCCCCTAGGGACACACACAGCCCCTCCCTCCCAAATAAAGTTAACCCCTTCACTACCAGTGTATTTTTACAGTAACAGTGCATATATATAGCACTGATTACTGTAGAAATGTCACTGGTAACCCCAAAAGTGTCAAAAATGTCAGTCAAGGGTCCGATCTGTCCACCGCAATGTCGCAGTACCGCAAAAAAAATCGCAGATCGCCGCCATTACGCGTTAAAAAAAAAAAACAACTAAAATGACAAAAATCTTTCCCTTTGTTAGTAAACGCGATAACTTTTGCGCAAACCAATCAAAATACGCTTTTTGCGATTTTTTTTTTTTTACCAAACATAGGTAGCATAAAACAAATTGGCCGAAAATGTTAAAAAATTTTGATTTTTACATTTTTTTTGGGGGAATTTCATATAAAAAAAATGTGAAAAATATTGTTATTTTTGCAAAATTGACGCTCTTTTTTTGTTTATCACAGGTGATCAAATACCACCAAAAGAAAGCTCTGTTTGTGGGAAAAAAAGGACGCCAAATTTGTTTAGGTACAGCGTCGCACGACCGCGCAATTGTCCGTTAAAGTCACGCAGTGCCGAATCGCAAAATACCCCCTGGTCGGAATGGGGGTAAAATCTTCCGGGGCATAAGTGGTTAATGTGCATAAAGAAGCCAAGGAAAGATGGAAAAATCTCAAACGCATCAAATTACAGATTAGACATTCTTATAATATGTCAACAAAAGTTAGATTTTATTTCCATCATTTACACTTTCAAAATAAAAGAAAACAAAAAAATGGCGTCTGCAAAAGTTTGGGCACCCTGCAGAAATAAAATCTTGTACTGCCCCCTTTGGCAAGTATCACAGCTTGTAAACGCTTTTTGTAGCCAGCCAAGAGTCTTTAAATTCTTGTTTGAGGTATCTTTGCCCATTCTTCCTTACAAAAGTCTTCCAGTTCTTTGAGATTTCTGGGCTGTCTGTCACGCACTGCTCTTTTAAGGTCTATCCATAGATTTTCAATTATGTTGAGGTCAGGAGATTGTGAAGGCCATGGCAAAACCTTCAGTTTACGCCTCTAGATGTAATCCCCTGTGGATTTCGAGGCGTGTTTAGGATCATTAACAGTTTTGCTGTTCTTCTTAAAGATGACCATGAAACTGCTGTTTGGGCATTGAGTGTATCCTTTCATGTTGTATCCTTTTTAATATATGTAATTCCCAGCTAGATTAAAGAAGTAAGCTTCCTTATGATTTTAGTTACTTCTAATCATATTTCTGTTACATTTTAATGCTTCATAGTGATGTTTCTATACTTGAGTCTCATTCACAGCATTTTCCCCTTATACATTAAACTGTAAACCTTCTATAAAAAAAGCAGGCATTACTGGAAGGCTTTTTCTTGCACAATTATAGCATAATGGTCTGCTAGATCCCCTGTGGATTTCGAGGCGTGTTTAGGATCATTATCCATTTGTAGAAGCCATCCTCTCTTTAACTTCAGCTTTTTCACAGATGGCATCAAGTTACCATCCAACATTTGCTGAAATTTTATTGAATCCATTTTTCCTTCTACTCGTGAGATGTTCCCTGTGCCACTGGCTGCAATACAACCCCAAAGCATGATTGATCCACCCCCATGCTTAACAGTTGGACAGAGGTTCTTTTCATTAAATTCTGTGCCCCTTCTTCTCCAAACGTACCTTTGTTCATTCCGGCCAAAAAGTTAAATTTTAACCTCATCGGTCCACAGAACTTGTTTCCAAAATGCATCAGGCTTGTCTATATGTTCATTTGCAAAGTTCAAACGCTGATTTTTGTGGTGAGGATGTAGCAGAGGTTTTCTTCTGATGAATCTTCCATGAAGACCATATTTTGTACAAGTATCTCTTTATAGTGGAATAGTGTACCACAACTCCAGTGTCTGCCAGATCTTTCTGGAGGGATCATGCAGTCAAACGTGGGTTTTGAATTGTTTTTCTCACAATCCTGCAAGCTGTTCTGTCTGATATGTTTCTTGGTCTTCCAGACCTTCCTTTAACTTCCACTGTTCCTGGTGACTGCCATTTCTTAATTACATTCCGAACCGAGGATATTGACATCTGAAAACGCTTTGCTATCTTCTTATAGCCTTCTCCAGCTTTGTGAGCATCAACTTTTTTCAGTTTCAGTTTTCTAGGCAACTGCTTAGAAGATCCCATGGTGCTGATTGTTGGGGCAAGGTCAGATGAGTCTGGGCATTTAAAACCTTTGAGATTGACATCACCTGGTCTTCCCAGACGATGACTGAAAACAATCCATGACACTGGCAGGTCTCAGCTTTGCAAAGGGGGCAGTGCATGCTATAAATTCTGCCCAAACTTTTGCAGATGCCATTTTTTTGTTTTCTGTAATTTTGAAAGTGGCAATGATGGAAATAAGATCTAACTTTTGTTGACATAAGTATGTCTAATCTGTAATTTGATGCCTTTTGGAGATTTTTCCATCATTCCTTGGCTTCTTTATGCACATTAATACAAATTTTTACCTGGGGTGCCCAAACTTTCGATCACCACTGTAAATCCTTTGGAGCTAAATTATATATTGTATGTCTCAACTCCTAAACTACAGCACTTGCTATAAATCCAGTTAGCTGGTTTTAGTAACTGAATAAATAGGAATGTTGTAATTGTGTGTAAAATGTGAACAATTTTAATACAAAATGAACGTAAGAAGCTCCTCTTGGGTAAGATGATTGTGGTGTTTTGGCAATGTAAGTAAATGGGACTAAGAACCTGTACCATCCATTTCCAGATGCACTTTGTTTCACTACAGCAGCATTTGATCCATTTAGAATACATAGATTTTTGGATAGGAGTACAGTAAATTTCCATCCGCTTCACATTGCTTACCTTTACATAATGCAGACTTGTTTGTTTGATATTTCACAGCAAACACAGCTAAACTGCATGTCAGAGGTGTAACTATAGGGGCTGCACTTGCAACCCAGCCCCATGCTTCAGGGGGCCCATGTGTCTCCCCTGTCATATTTGGTTCTACTGTTGGGTAGGAGGGCTGGAATATAGTGGAACCGATGCCCTCTATTTTCCTCCTGCAGCAGCTGAAAGCCAGCTTCTCCTCCTCTCCCTTCCGCCAGCATTCAACAACTACAGGATGAAAATAGAGGGCATCAGTTCCTCTATATGTTGCCCCTCCCATCCAGGTTTCTTGTTGCTGCCCCCAGGCCCCCCAAGCCCCCCCAGTACTCCCTCTCCCTGCAGCGCTGCCGGCTTCCCATCTCCCACTGTCTTCTGTGGTTGATGCTTTCATGAACAAGACATGCAATTTACCGGCCCCTTCCTTTTATAAATGAACACGGTGAGTGATCGGTACCAGCTGCTCCGGTGTCCATAACTGAAGCATAATAAACTGTTTATTATACTACAGTTTGTGAATGAATGGGAAGCTCTGTACAGAGCTATTCCTGTCCATTCATTCTGTGCTGCAGAGATGGAGATGGAGGGCTGTGTCCTCATCTCCTTTCTCTTAAAGGTGAAATATCAGAGACCCCTGATATTTCAGCAACCTAAAAAAAAAAAAAATTTTAAAAATAAACTAACATGGTGAAACTAATAAATTACCCCGTCCACTGCTCTGACCAAAATAATTCAGAGTCCTACTGACACCAGTTGGGGAATCATTTCACTGTTGCAAAGGTCACATGTGGTGTTGTCCCACTGTGGGGGGGATGCAGAGTATGTGAAAGGGTCCCATTGCAAGACCATAATATAAGGCCCCGGGCTCAGAGGTAAGGACCCCGGCTGGGGGTCAGGGGGAGCCTTTGGTGGTTTCTTAACACCAGGACCCTGAAGGTTCTAGTTACACCTCTGCTGCACGTGATGTGTGTGTTGTTTTGTTTTTTTTTAGATATTCAAGACAAAAGCATTGGCAAAAATACAAATTTTCACCTTCATTACTGCTTAGAATGTACAGGGACTGGGAATGAAAGCTATTGTAATGGGTATTAGTGAATATTACATTTTAATTAATGGTGAAGGTGTCCATTGAATAAAAACTACAGTACATACCTTGGCAAAATGAAACTGCTAACATTAGGTTAACCTGAGTTGCATAGAAAAAAAATATAAAGTTTAGATGTGGATCTCTCATATCCTGTCTTCATTCACAGAGCCATTCATGTCTTACCGATTAAAGTTTTTATTTACATGAGAATAGAAATGCTTTTGAATGGGGCTACTCCATACAAAGTAATATAGGAGACACTTTCTTTAATCCCTTAGTATATGAGGGACTTGGATATGAAAGAAAAATGGTTTCCAGAGATAGGGCCGTGTCATTTGTTTGATTCATGCGGGTTTCACATTAGCATACAACTTTATGAAAATACAAACCCTGTTTGAAGGAGGTCAGGAGGATGGCAAACGCTCCAGTCAGTAAATGCTGAAGGATCTCTGACGCTTCCTAAACTGACATCAGAAGCCCAAAGCCCGTCAACACAGACCCTTAGCTTAATCATCCAGCTGCCACCCCAGGATTTATTAGGAGGTGGTTCAAAAAAAATCTAAAATTACTAACTGAAGAGACTTTATTACGCTTTGTGAGGAGAAATTTGTAACCTTAATTTACAGAATTTTTTGGCATCCTGTGTCAATGCTATTCATTGCTGCTAACAGATCAATCATTCTACATTAGTTGCATTATTTGTACAATTAGCATTGATTTTACAGGCCAAAGATTACCAAAGCCTTCAGATTAAACTGTCATTTGTATTTCAGGTGATATAACATGGAAGGCAGAGAGCCGCTTCAGTACTGGCAGACCCAGAAGCAACTTGTTTGTAGGTCACACTGTACTTGTGGAATGTACATATTGTAATGATTTTTAGGTGAATAAATTGTTTATTTTTCAAAAAGGCTACAGTATTTTTTGTAATCTAAAACAATGTCCATTACTCAGCAAGCTTAACTCATGAAATATATTTCAGTGCAGAGCGTGTTTTTGATTACACGTTCTAGGTTTCCCTCCCATAAAATATTTATGTACGTATTCTCTGCGTATGTGTGTCTGCAGTCCCAGTACGCATACAAAACTATAAGGCCCCTTTGACCTGAAGGTTCCCATCCGGTCTGCCTGTCTGTCAGTTTTTCAGGTAGACTTGATTGGACCCTCCATTCACTCCTGAGGACCTGTGGGTATAAACAAACTTGTGTCTTTTTACACCCTCCTACCTCCAATCCAGTCCATTAAGAAAAAAAATAAAACGGGGATCGGTTTAGGCGAATTGGATTGGAGGGCACTCCACTGTCAGTTTACACCCACCTGTTCATGTCCGCTCTGCATAAATTGACCTGTCATCTGTCCACTCTGCTCAGATCATCGGGATCCTGCTGATCTAATATGACAGAGCTCGATCTGTGTGAATGGAAACTAAGCCACCAAATATTGCTGAAGTTGATTTTTAAGCATCTGAAAATGTCGACTTGATGCTGTGCCAATAACATTGCCACCGGTGGGTATCACCCCTAAATTAATCCAAGAAAAAGGTATGACCAAGCCAAAATGGGAATTCAAATACCCCTCCAGTAGACAAACGCACACAACCAAACCCCCTAAAAGAATATACAAAACTTTATAACATCCAATTAAAATCACATATATGGACAGCAAAACTACCACTTATTATCCATTTAAGGAAATAGAGTGTGTGTTTAATACGGTAATGTGTTGTGAAGGTCTATATGCTTTGCAGAGAAATTCACTTCCTCGGGACGTAATTTTTCATATGTAAATTTAACTGGACATTGCTGTAATTCTAAAAATAAAACCTACATATTACATACAGTGCCTTGGCTCCCCGCTGAGATCTTTTTGGTCCTAGCAAGGTTTGCTTTTTTTCTCCTTCCATGCATCTTTTGCTTTTTCTACTGGGAGATCTAAATTCAATGGCTGGGCGACCGGCAGGATAATCTAGATCCAGTGGTCCCCCTTATCCAACCAGCGAGCTCATGCAGACCGGAGCTTTGCGCAAGGTCGGCCGCGACATAGCCTCATATAAAGGCTCGCAGGGTCACATACGACCGGACGCTGGTCCAAGTCGCAGCGCCCCCTAAGCCAACAGCTCCTCTGCTGCAGTGGCGAGGAGTTCCCTCCTCCCCATCCAAAAAATTCCTCAGTTGAGCTAGGTTCCCCCCACTACTCTGTAAATGTTCCCTGGACCTGGAGTCTGGTGGGGGTCCTAATGCAGAATGCGCAGCGTAGACCCCTGGCTGTCTCTCCTTTATCCCCCCTCTGTAGAGCCAAGGGCACAGCAGAGACCCCTGGGTATATGTCATGCCAAGTACATTGCAGAGGGCGCAGCAGAGTTCCCTAGATGTAACTATTCCTGTGTGCGGTGTAGAGTACAGTACCTTGGGGGGGGGGGTTCCCAATCCAGAGGGCACAGGGAGGATCCTCACAGCCTGTACTGAGCGTTCGGTGCAGTCTGCGGCTATGTTTAGGAAGTCCGTGACATCATGGTGGCCATCTTCCCATGGTTTGGCTTGGTCTCTGGCCGGTGGCCATGTTTGTGTAGTCTGTGATGTCAGAGCGGCCATTTTCCCTTAGTCCAGCGTGACGCTGGAGATGGCCGGAGCTGCGTGGTGATGCCAGGGCCCCTCCTCTTTCTCTTATTATATGGATGGACCCTGCTGGTATTTGCTGGGTCTGAATATTCGGCGCTCCTTGGGGGTCCCTATTCTCTCTCTGCTAATAGGTGCCCTGAAAGTGGGGGTCCATAGTGGTGCCAAAAAAATGTTTTTGTGCTGCAGGGTCTCCTTTATCTTGATGGAGCCTCATGGTCCCATCTCTCTCACCGACCCCTCATGGAGGTGGCAGGTCCCTCCTTAGCCCCCCAATATTGCGCTGACTGTGGTCCTACAGTCCTTGGTATCCCGGGTGGAAGTGGCGTGTGAGAAAAGGCCCAGGAGGAAGTTCCCCTGACTTCTCTTGCTCAGTCTGTCTCATCCGATTCTGTGCCTGGCGCCGCCATGGACATTGCCCATCCAAAGGGACTTGATATCACGCACATATCGATAGTGAGGATGACTTCTCCGTGGTTGCAGCAGTAAATGAGAAGTCGCTGGTGAACACACTTATTACTGCGGTGTGCGAGACTTTAAACATGGAGGATGTGGCTGTCCCTTTTTTTTCCAAATATCCTCTTTTATTCAGGGATCTTAAAGGTACAGACAGGCTATTACACATAATCTTCTACATGTTACATATTTTTTCTGTCACAACATACAATATAGCTTCTTCCTTTATTATACCTTCAAGATCCCTTATTTTTACCCCTTTTTTTTTTTTCCCTTTCCCCCTCCCTCCCTCCCCTCCCTTCCCTCCTAAACAAACAATAAAAACTAGAGAAGAAAAAAAAAAAAAAAAAAAAAAAAAAAAAAAAAAAAAATTTTATTCCCGTGTATAGAGATGGTGTTCCTTTAGTTATTATCTTTTCTACCTCCTCTTTTCTTCCTCTTTCTTTCCCCTTTCTTTTTCCTTCCCCCCCTTATTATTTTACATATATTGTTTCGCTTCTTCCGAGTCTAGGAAGTCAGTCCATGCTTTCCAAATTTTCTCATATTTTCCCTGCTTATTTTGTGTTGTGGCGATTAGTTCTTCTAATCTCCTATTATCCTCGACCCTATTTATCCACTCTCTTATCGATGGGGGTTGTATTTTTTTCCAACTACCTGGGATGCCTACCTTAGCCGCATTTACTAGGTGTGGTATCAATGAGTTCTCATATTTACTTGCTGGTATATCCGAGATATTCAACAAAAAAAAGGCTGGATTCTCTTCTATTTCATATTCTACTACCTTCTGCACTATAGATCTCACCCCTTCCCAATAAGTTTTTATCTTAGAACAGGTCCAAAAGATATGATATAGTGTGCCCACTTCTTTTTCACATCTCCAACATAAGTTGGATTGATTTGAAGACCATTTTTGTAATTTCTTGGGCGTAATGTACCATCTTGTTATAAGTTTGTAGTTCATCTCTTGTATTTTAGTGCATTTAATTGGACTGAAGGTAAACCTCAATATCCTCTGAATCTGTTCCTTTGTCAAATTACAACCTAGGTCTCCCTCCCACTTTCTCACCCAGGGTAAATCTGGTTGATCTTCTGGGTTTATCAATAATCCATATGCAGCCGATAGAGTGCGTGTTAGTTTCCCTGGTTTTACGCAGGCCTGCTCAAATCTGGTTAGCTTCCTATCAAACTCTTCTGGTTTAGGTATGGATCCCAGGTAATGGTATAATTGCATAGCTTGCCAAAATGGCAGGTTAAATGGGCCTTCCTCATCCATCAGTTCAGTCACTAAGGGCCACTTTTTTTGTATTAAGAATGATGAAGCCTGTATCTGCCCCTTTTCCCTTAATGATGTAAACCTTTTGCTATCTAGTCCCACCGGGAATAGGGGGTTACCTAATATTGGATATAGGGGAGATCTCTCTGTTGTTAATTTAGAGTATATATTTGGTCTCGTACAGATACGCAACGTGTTCCCTATTATTAAGTGTTGTTTTAAATTTTTGGGTAGATCCTGGTAGCACCATATAGCTCTTTTCAAATTTACATCCGTTTGCATTTGTTCCAGTTCTACCCATATTTTCGTCTCTGCATTATGCCACCAGTCCCAAATCCTGCCCACATGTGTGGCCTGATAATAAGCTTTTATATCTGGTAGTGCAAGGCCCCCTTTTTTTTTTGGGAGGGTCAATATTCTCCGTGCTATTCGCGTTTTCTTACGAGACCAAATATATTTTGAAAATAATGAGTTTATCACTGCGAAAAATCTACTTGGTATCCTAACTGGTAAGGCCCGGAGGAGATATAAAAATTTTGGGAGTACAATCATCTTCAATAGGTTGCACTTGCCGAACCATGACTGCATCCCCACATGCCATTGTTCTAACAGTTTCTTGGTCATTGCTATCAGGGGTAAGAAGTTGAGATCGTATACTCGTGACAATTTTGTTGGTATATGTGTCCCCAAATATCTCACTGCCGTTTCACTCCACTTAAACTCATAATTATTTTTCAGTGCTTGTATTTGAGTTGATGTCATCCCCACTCCCATAGCTTCTGATTTCCCGAAATTAATTTTCAAATTTGACACTGCCCCATATCTTTTGAATTCTCGTATCAAATTTGGCAGTGAGATATTTGGGTTAGACAGTGAAAATAACATATCATCCGCGTAAGCGGCTATTTTGAATTGTTTTCCCTTTACCCTCACTCCCTCAATGTCCGGGTTCGATCGGATCTTACAAAGAAAGGGCTCTAGTGACAGGGCAAATAGGAGGGGTGATAATGGGCATCCTTGCCTGGTGCCGTTCTTTACTGGGAACGCATTTGATATTAGGCCATTGGCTTTCACCCTAGCAACTGGATTTGTATATACTCTGATTATCCTGTCTAGCATCGAATTTCCCATCCCGATATATTTAAGTACTGCAAATAGATAAGGCCATCCAACCCGATCGAAGGCCTTCTCAGCGTCGGCGCTTAATACCACACAAGGGATCTTTTTCTCATTTACTATATGTATCAGGTTGAGTATTCTGATGGTATTGTCTTTTGCTTCTCTTGATGTCATAAAGCCTACCTGGTCTGGGTGGATCAGTTTTGGTAATATTCTTGCTAACCTATCCGCTAACACCTTAGTGAATATCTTCAAATCTACGTTCAGCAAAGATATCGGCCTGTAGCTTCCACAGGCCGCTGGATCTTTGCCTTCTTTTAATATCAGTGAGATATGTGCTGTAAGTGTGTCTCTACTCAATGTTCCGTCCAGACCTGTTGCATTATACAGTCTTACTAGGTAGGGTCCTAGAATATGGGATAATAGCTGATAATATTGTGTTGTCAGACCATCTGGTCCTGGTGCCTTCCCTGGTCTCATTTTCCTTATTGCCTGTTGTACTTCCTCTAGACTAATTTCTTCCTCTAGGTATTCCCTGTCCTCCTCTGAGATTTTGGGTAAATTGGACTGATTTAGATATCTTTCTATTTCCCTTTGTGATGGTATCTCATTATTTAAATTATATAATGAGGCATAAAATTTTTCGAATGTCTCAGTTATTTGTGTTGGTAGAGTTTTTTTAATCCCTTCCGATGTTACAATATTGGGTATATACGATCTCAACTTCTGTTCCTGAACTGTCTTGGCAAGCAGTTTCCCGCACTTATTTCCGGCTTCATAATTTAATTTACGGCCCCTTTGTATGTTTGCTTTAGCTTTGTACTGTAGCAAATCCGTGATCTGCTTTCTGGTCATAGTCAGGTCTGTATATATGCTATTCGTTGGGGATTGTTTATGTTTTGTTTCTAACACTCTAAGCCTTTCCAGTAACTGAGACATCTGTTTATTTCTTTCCCTCTTTATACGTGCCCCATGCTTAATAAGGGTACCTCTAATTACTGCCTTATGGGCTTCCCAAAGGGTGCCCATATTGCAGTCATTTTGGTCATTGATCTCAAAGTACGTATTTAATTCCTGTATTACTTCTTTTAATATCTCTTCCCTTTGTAACAGGCTTTCGTTCAGCCTCCAAAACTGTCTTTTCTGTGGAGAGTTCTCTGTTAGTTTATATATTATTACTATAGATGCATGATCTGACCAGGCGATATTGTTAATAGATGATTTTTGGACTGCTTGTAACTGCGCATGTGGTATCAAAAAATAATCTATTCTCGAGTAGTTTTTGTGTACTGTCGAGTAAAACGTGTAGTCTTTTTCATCGGGATGTTGTAGTCTCCAAATATCGATCAACTGGGATTCGTGCATTATCTTCAAGACTCGTCTACATAGTCTAGTGGAAAGTACCGAAGTCCCTAGGGAGGTATCTACAGTCGGTATCAATGGTATATTAAGGTCCCCTCCAACAATCAGTTGTCCTTCAGAGAAGATCCTTAAGTTGGTCAGGGTCTTTGATATAAACCTGTCTTGTCGTTTATTAGGCGCGTATAATGTTGCTAGCGTCACCTGAGTTTCGCCTATCCGTCCTTTCAAAAATAGGAATCTTCCCTCCGGGTCTTGCCTACTATCCTGATAAGTCCATGGGACATCCTTTGCTAATAATATTGATACCCCTCTTGATTTTGTCTGTTCGTTTGTGGAATGATATGAATAGGGAAAAAATCTATTTTTAAGATATGGTAACTTATCTGTCTTAAAATGTGTCTCTTGTATTAGTGCGATATCAACTTTCTGTTGTCTTAATTCCCCTAATAGCATGTGCCTTTTTTCTGGTACATTTAATCCCCTAACGTTATAAGAGATAATTTTTACCTCCTCCATCTCTATTTACACAGGAAATCAAGAAAAAAAAAAAAAAAAAAAAAAAAAAAAAAAAAAAAAAAAAAAAAAAACCCCTTCCCTAACTAATTGGCAGTCGAGAGGGTTCGGTCCCTATCAAGGTCCTTCTCCTCTCTCTGTCAATTTGGATAGTTACCCTATCCTTATCTCACACGGCGTTGCTATATGCAACTTGTGTGGATTTCCTAACTAGGGGACTACCCCGGTGTGATTCTTCCTTTCCCTTCCCACCTCCGACCCCTTCAATTTTGCTATTAAGGGGAAGCCGTTCCGGGGGGGAGCTGGGGAGAGTTCTGAAATAATGAGGCGAGAGAAAAAAAAAAAAAAAAAAAAAAAAAAAAAAAAGGGTCTCCTCCTCATTTCCATTGTCTTCTCCCCTCTCAGCCCCCTTCCCGTCTACCCCCTGATTTTTACACATATACTTTTCCTCGACCCAAGGCTAAACACCTATCCTTTTTTCCCTCATCTTAAACTTTCTTTATATCCTATTGATAAAATAAAGAAAAAACCCCTCCTTCATGTAGGCTCTTTACCCGCCATTGAGGCAATTTCCTCTTCTTAATTTAACAACATTTAATATAGTTACCAAAAAAAAAAAAAAAAAAAAAAAAAAAAAAAAAAAAAGGCCCAATCGTGTATATTTTAAGCATAAGGGAGGGCACATCCCCTCCTTAATTTAGCCACATATAACATAAATACTAAGTGAAAACTCAACATTTTCAGTGAGAAAAAAAAAAAAAAAAAAAAAAAAAAAAAAAAAAAAAAAACCCAATCGTGTAGATTTTTTAAGGCATAAGAGAGGGAAGACATCCCCTCCTTAATTTATCAACATATAACTTTGATACTTAGTGCTAACTCAACATTCTAAAAAAAAAAAAAAAAAAAAAAAAAAAAAAACCTCAATCACCCAATCGTGTAAATTTTTTAAGGTCATAAGGGAGGGAGCACCCCCTCCTTAATTTATCAATATTTAACTTTGATGCTTAGTGCTAACTCAACCTTCCAAGAAAAAAGAAAAAAAAAAAAAAAAAAAAAAAAAAAAAAAAAAATCCCCAATCGTGTATATTATTTAAACATAAGGGAGGGCACATCCCCTCCTTAATTTAACAACATATAACATGAATACTAAGTGAAACCTCAACATTTTAGTATAAAAAAAAAAAAAAAAAAAAAAAAAAAAAAACCCTCTCTCCGTTAAATTAAGTCTGTTACATGGGGAGGGCCCTTTTCCCTATCCCAATTGTTATTTATTTTTCTCTTAGTACTTCTTCCTCCATACTCTCTATCCCTTTCTTCTGTCGCTGAGGGTGTTCAAAAGCTTCTTCCCTAGGTATGCGACTCAGCCAATTGGCGACCTGTATGGGTTCCGTCTCTATGAACCGGAAAAGTGCATCACAATCTTGGTGTGATCTCAGGATAAAAGATCTGCCGTCTCTACGGAACGCTGCATAGAAGGGGAATCCCCATCTATAAGTACATCCTGCCTTTCTGGCTAGCTCCAACAATGGTCTGAGAATCGCCCTTCCTCGCAATGTTCCTCTAGATATATCCGAATATATCTTAACTGGCCTTCCTTCTAATGTTATATCCTTAGCCTCCCAAGCTTGTCTCAAGATCATCTCTTTGTGTATATAGTGGTGTATCCTGCAGATCACATCCCTAGGCCATTTATCTTCTGTCCTTCTAGGGCCGCCGGTTCTATGGATCCTCTCGATTTCTAAATTTTCTGGTAGTTTGTTTTTGAGAACTTGTTTAAAAATCTCCTTCGCAGTCTCAGCTAGTTTGTCATGGCCAATAGTTTCAGCTATGCCTCGTAGTCGCAGATTACTACGGCGGCTTCTATTTTCAATATCCTCCAACTGTAACTGTATTGCGTCTTCTGTTTCTTTTTGGTTAACACCCTTTAACTCCAAAGCTAGTAATCTTTCCTTTAATGAGTTAATGGATGTCTCCTCTTCTACTAGACGAACTGTGATATCCTGTATATCTTTCTTTACCTCCTGTATTTCTTTCTGATGTTTTTCTTCTATTCTACTAATCATTTGCTCTATGTCTGCCCTTGTCGGTAGTGCTTGTAACATTATTTTAAGCTCTGAGTTCTGTGAGGCAGTTTGTGTGAGTATACAGGATATCGGGGTCTCTTTTTGACTATTCATTACGCTGTTGGCCTCTTCTTCTACAGAGGGGGTGGTTTCTAATGAATTTGGTATGTCACTGGTTTCTGGGCTTGTGAATGTCAATTTCACCCCTTTGGCGGATTTTTTGCTATTGAAAAAACGGTCGATTTCCCCTTCAGTTTTGCTTGTCTGGGCTTTTCCTTCTTTTCCTGTGCTTTTTCTTCCTTTTCTCCTTTTAGCAAGTGTCATCTTACTTTCTTATCCACTAGGGGGCTACAGCCTTTGCTCTCCAAAAATACTTCACAGTGTAAGGTTTTCTTATCCTCCTTAAATTGGGGCTCGGTCAGCTTATTTTGAATTGTCCCGGCCAGTCCCCTCTATAGGTTATTAGGGTATAAGGTCCCCTCTCAGGTTTCTAATGGTTAACACCGTTTCTCAGTAACTTAATCTCTTTCCCAGAGCTGTGATTTTTGGTAGTCTCTCCTTATTTATTATGTTTAAAGACTATGCACCATGTAAATCACTTCATCACACTGCAGTTTTCACGTGTTTAAAGTACTCACAGTTCTCCTTTTTTCTTGACCACTATGCTAGATTTCAGATTTCTCCCGTCTTTCCCTGCTGTTAAGAGGGGCAGGGTAGAGCTTTCTTTACAGCTTCCTCCTTGCGTTGTTCAGCTTTCTAGCGTCTCTGTTGCTTACGGTGATGTACTAGTATAGTGGTACACTAGCGCAATGGGGCAGTACCTGGCGGTATAGCTGGCGGTAACCACCTCTCCCCTCTCTACCAGCCTTAGTCCACAGTTACCCAGCCGATAATTAGCAATGTCTGCTCTGCCTCTCCCGTCCTCCGTCCACCACATGCGATATCAACGCCTGCGGCGGCTCGCTCTTCCACCTGGGGCAGTGCAGGGACCGTTATGTATGACGGCTCACTCCTCCGTCTTCGGCTCCTTCCTGTTCCCAATGTAGGGATCTAATGTCCGTGGCGGCTCACTCCTCCGCCTAGCGGGACGGTTCAATCCTCCGTCTGTGGCTCCTTCTGATCCTAACGCAGGGACCAGTATCTGCGGCGGTTCAATCCTCCGCTCCCGGGTCTCGCTCTATAATAGCCGACTCCCCTATGTCTCTCCTCGGCGTCTTCTCTGCTATCAGCGTCGGAGGTGCATTCGGCGTCGGGAAGAATCACTAAGCACGTCTCACATGACGGCTTCCGGTCACGCCCCCACGTCGTGGCTGTCCCTTTTTTGGTACACACAAATCGTACGGCTAAGGTTTCCTTATCTTCCTTATTTTGACAGATTTATCTAGAAAGAGTGGGGGCAACCAAAGCAACCCTTTGTGGTCCCAAACATTTTTCAGTATGTTACCCCTTTGAGGAATCACTTTTAAAAAAGTGGACTAGTCCACCAGTGGTGGACTCTCCTGTTTCCAGGTTGAACAAAAGCAACCATGATCCCAGTAGCGGAATCCCCATCCTTTAAAGACCCGGCTGACAGGAAAGCCGAGACTGTGGTGCGCAGCATGTTTACTATGGCTGGTTTGGCATTGCGACCAGTCTTGGTCTCAGCCCTTGTGTCTCAGACCCTAACTGAATGGGCCAAGCTTTTGTGTCAGGGTCTGGGTATTGACCAGGGGCTGCAGTTTCTTATGTGATGCATCTTTGGATGCGGCTCCAATACTGTCCAAGCTCTCCATTTCAGCGGTGGTAAATAGGCACATGCTGTGGCTTAAGAAGTGATCTGTAGACTAAGCCTCTACGAAAGCTCTCATTGATCTGCCCTTTCAATTCGATTGCCTGTTTGGGGCTACTCTGGATGAACTCATTAAGGGTCTTACGGGGGGTCACAGTCTAGGAAAGGGAAGGTGCCTTGTCGCAATCGTGGGCGCCCTCCTCCGCTCATAAAAAATGATTTCTCTTACGTCGTCTGACGGTCGCCGCCCACTCATACACTTCCTTTAAACCTAATCAGGGGTCCTTTTGTGTCTTCACTTATGGGTATTGACCTCTTATCCACAGGAGCAAGCTAGGCACAAGATTTGTTAAAACACAAAATAATTTGCATAGACAAACCTATAGGGGGCTGTCCCACGGGTCCAATACCCCCCCCTGCTAGCAGCATTCCCAGTTTGTTTTTTGCCTAGTTCAGGAGTAGGCAGGCTTCCCTTAGCTGGGGCTACAGTCTCAACCTTTTCTGTTTTCTTGATTTTTATTTTCTGTTAAGTGTTTTTTCTTTACACTAATAGCTTTTTATTTGTTCCTGCGCTTAGTCAGACTTCGGAAGACTACAGCATGTGCAGAGCTGGGAATCGGACTGGTTGTACTAGAGTCTTACGGAATCCCAGCCCGCCATCGAGCGTTTAGCAGGCTACGCGTACGCCCTGGCCTCGCAAACGACCTGTCCCTGTCCTCAGGGACGAAGCCCGCGAAGTGGCCACTTCGCTAGGATGTCTCTACTACTGTACGCCATGTGTTGCTAGCATCCAATTTGGCTGACAGCACCCCCACCGCCAGGGGTGGGAGGCTTCCCGTCGCAGAGAGGCACCCATGCCTTCGCTGGATCGGTAAATACCATGCTACCCCCTCTGTCTGTGACATTGTATGTCCGGGGTGTATGTGGGGCCTCTGTCAAGGGGATGGCAGTCTGCTTGGAGTCTGTGTTATCCCCATCATGTCTTTATGTCTGGGCCCCGCGTGTCCCTCCCGGTCCCTGCGGGGGCGCTATTGCGGTCAGGCCGCACTGTGGGGGGGTTGTGGGGGTCCCTGAACCCCTCGGTAATGTTTTGTGTACTTTTGGGGGTGCAGGCATGCTTGTGGGGACCGCTGCGGTGCAAAAATCGTGGGGCCGCCATTTTGGGTGTGGGCAGGCTGTTTTGGCTTCAGTATGGGCATTCAGCAGCCATTTTCCCTGTAGTGTATTTGCGCCCTTTCGGGCGCCATCTTTAGTGTGGGCAATGTATTTGTGCATGTGCTCGGCGGCCATTTTCCTGGAGCCTCCCCATAGCTTTACATTGGCAACCATTTTTCCTTGGCTCAAGTCCTATTTTGGCCTCTAGCGGTGTGACATAATTTCCTTTCTACAGGCATCGAGCTGCAAGCGTGGTACCTGTTTTTCAGGGGATATTACCTTTGCTGTTATATTCCTCACTGTTTGGTACCTCAGGGTAGTCCTCATTGAGGTGGGATTCGCCACTATCGCGAATTTAAAGGGCCAGCGGCAAAACATTTTTATGGAGTCCCAGGACAGCAAATTCCCCCCAGCCCTGGTGGAGGGTTCTGGTACGCCTGAATCTTCTGCGATGGGCTCCCTTACTGCTGCACTTGCGACTTTAGCGTCTAAAGTGGATCTGTTGATGTCTGAGCGGGCTTCTAAGAAAAGGCCCAGGCTTTCTCATTCTTCTGATTCAGAGCTAGATATGGTTGCCATGGACAGTGTACCCCCTGAGGGGTCTCAGTCCTCTCAGTCGGAAGGGGAGGCGGAGGATGAGGAGGGGGGATGACTCCCGCCCTGGGACGGCCAGAGAATGCGCGGCTATGTCTGCGCTTATTAGTTCTCTTAAGGATACACTACATAGAGAGAAGCGGTCTTCTTTTGGGACCTGCAGAACCCAGAAAACGGCACAGGTGTTTCCCTGTCCCGCTGAGTTTCATGAAACGGTGAACGAACAATGGCGCAATTTGAAGCGCAATTTTGTGGTACCAAAGCAGTTTCAGTACCGTTATCCCTTTGCTTCTCCAATGGATTCGTGCTGGACCGTGGCCCCTAAGGTGGATCACACGGTGTCCAGGTTGAACAAGGCCACTCTAATGCCCACGGAGGATTCTCCGGTGTTTAGGGACCCTACGGATAGACGGGTGGAATCTCTTACTTGCCACTCCTATATGGTGGCGGGTTCTTTGATGAGACCTGTTTTCGCCTCTGTAATGGTCTCTCAGGCTGTGGTAGAGTGGGCCAAGGTGCTCAGACGCACCCTTGTGGCTGATTGCGCCCCTCCTGCTACTTTGGAGATGGTGGACCAAATTATTCAGGCTGTTCTATACCTGTGTGACGCGGCCTTGGATGAGGCCCCTTTGGTCTCACGACTATCTGCTGTCGCAGTGATAATCCGTCGTATGGTATGGCTAAAGAGCTGGTTGGCTGACCAGACTTCCAGGAAGACTATGTCTGACATCCCTTATGCAGGGAATCGCCTTTTTGGGGACTCCCTGGACGAGTTGGTTAAGGGGGGGTCACTGGGGGCAAAAGCACTCTGCTGCCTCAAGCACCCAAGGGTAATTTTTTTTTACGCGGTATGCGGGGCCCTTCCTTTAAACCTAATCAGGGGTCCTTTTGTGCCTTCAAGGCACAGGACCAGGGCAAATCCTTCAAGAGCGCGGGTGGCCAGAAGAAGCCTTGGGCGGGCAATTTAAAAGCCGCCCCTGCTGGCACAGCAGCCCAGTCCGCCTCGACCCTGAAGGGGCGCCCTCACCCGTTTCAGGGGTGGGGGGGACGTCTGTGCGGTTTTCCCGAACCTTGGATGTCCCGGATTCAGGACAGGTGGGTTCAGGAACTCATTCGATCAGGGTACAAGATCAAATTCCTATTGCGTCCAGCGGACAGGTTCTTTCCCTCAAATCTTCATTTGACCCCAGATCGTTTACAAGATCTTCAACGGGCGGTTCAGGATCTCATCGCCCAGGGGATGATCGTCCCGGTGCCTCATTGGGACAGATTTTGGGGGTTTTACTCGAATCTGTTCACAGTGCCCAGAAAGGAGGGCAAGGTGCGTCCGGTTCTGGACTTGAAATCTCTGAACCCCTTCGTTCGGTGGTAGCCTCCCTGAGCCCGGGAGATCTCCTGGCTTAAATCGAACTCAAGGATGCATATCTACACATCCCCATATTCGAGGGTCATCAGAGGTACCTCCGTTCGCAATTGAGGAGGAGGAACACTATCAGTTTGTGGCGTTACCCTTCGGTCTCACTTCGGCTCCAAGGGTGTTTACCAAAGTGTTGGCTCCGGTTCTGGCCCTGTTGCGGGCGCAGGGGATTGGGATCCTGGGATATCTGGACAATCTCCTGTTAAGATCGAGTTCCAGTCCAACTCTTGTTACGCGATCTGTCAACCGCGGTTCAGACGCTCCAGGAGTTTGGGTGGACCATCAACTTTCCGAAGTCGACATTGTCCCCTTCTGTTCGTCTTTCTTACTTAGGGATGGTCCTGGACTCCGCCCATGCAAAAGTTTTTCTGCCAGAGGACAAACTCCGGACTCTGCAGAACGAGGTCAGGTCCCTTAGGGACAATGATTCCTCATCGTTCTGGACCTGCTTGAGGTCCCTGGGTTTGATGGTGTCAGCCTCCGAGGCGATACCATTTGCACAGTTCCACACATGATCTCTCCAAGCGAAGATCCTGGCCAGGTGGGACAGGCATCCTCATTCCTTGGAAAGGAGGATATCTTTGAGTCACCAAGTCAGAGAGGATCTTCTGTGGTGGCTCCAGTCTCCGGCTCTGACGGAGGGAAAATCCTTCCGGCCGTTGTGGACAGTGATCACCACGGACGCCAGCCTGGTGTGGCGTTCTGGGCACTCTGTCTGCCCAGGGCAATTGGTCGGAGGAGGAGTCCTCCCTGCCGATAAATATCTTGGAACTGCGAGCGATCAGACTATGCTTGCTCCGTTGGTCGGATCATCTTCGGGGCCGCCCTGTGCGTGTGCAGACAGACAACGCAACTGCGGCTGCTTACATCCATCACCAAGGGGGCAACAGGAGTGCCCGGGCAGCCCAGGAAGTGACCAAAATTCTGTCTTGGGCCGGGACGCAGATTTCAGCAGTTCACATTCCAGGTGTGGAGAACTGGCAGGCCGATTATCTGACCCGCCAGACCCTGGACCAGGGAGAATGGTCCTTACACCCGGAGGTGTTTCAGATGCTGTGCGCGCGTTGGGGATCCCCGGATGTGGATCTGTTCGCGTAGGGTCTAGTCTAAACAACAAGGTGGGAAGGTTCTGGCAGACGCCTCGGATGCGCTGGTGGTGCCCTGGAATCGGTATCGACTGATTTATGCCTTCCCCCCGATTCAGTTGTTGTCCAGGTTCCTTCGAAGGTTGGTCTCAGAACCGAAGTTGGTGATTCTGGTGGCCCCGGACTGGCCGCGCCGGTCTTGGTACGCGGACATCATGCAACTGGTCGTCGAGCCTCCCTGGCGGCTCCCATTACGAGACGATCTGCTGTCTCAGGGGCCGATCTTCCATCCTGCTTTACAGTCGCTGGCTTTAACGGCGTGGCTGTTGAAAGCCAGGTCCTGAGAGATCAGGGTCTCTCGTCGGCGGCCATTCCTAACCTACTCAAGGCTAGGAAGGCCTCGTCCGGTAAGATCTATTACCGTACTTGGAAGGCTTATTTTGCCTGGTGTGAATCGCAGGGTTTCCATCCTCGCTCCATTTCGGTGGTGAGGGTGTTAGCCTTCCTGCAATCCGGTGTGGACCAGCGTCTTGCGCTGACCACTCTTAAGGGTCAGTTGTCTGCGCTGGCAATCCTTTTCCAGCGCCCTTTGACGTCAAACTCTTTGATACGCACCTTTATTCAAGGGGTGTGTCATCTGGCTCCCCCTAGGAGAGCGCCTTTACCTCGGGATCTGATTTTGGTTCTGTCTGTTTTGCAACGTCCTCCTTTTGAGAACATCAGGGAGATTCCTCTGCCTGTGCTGTCACAGAAGGTTGCCTTTCTGGTGGCGATCACATCTGCCCGCAGAGTGTCTGAGTTGGCGGCCCTGTCCTGCCGCTCCCCTTACCTGGTTGTTCATAGGGATAAAGGTGGTCTTGCGACCTCACCAATGTTTCCTTCCTAAGGTGGTATCCGATTTTCATCTTAACAAGGACATTGTCTTGCCTTCGCTGTGTGCGAATCCTAAACATCCTAAGGAGTTTGCCTTGCATTCCTTGGATGTGGTCCGGGCGATCAGGGTGTACCTGTCATCTACTGAATCCTTCAGAAAGTTGGATTCTCTTTTTGTCCTTCCCGAGGGCCCTAGGAAGGGTATGGCTGCGTCTGCGGCAACCATTTTGAAATGGATCAGACAGACGATAGTACAGGCCTATTCAGTTAGGGAATGGGTGCCACCCTTCCCTGTCAAGGCATACTCTACCAGAGCGGTGAGTGCGTCATGGACCTTCCGACATCATGCATCGGTGGCCCAGGTGTGCAAGGCAGCGACTTGGTCGCCCGTGCAGACTTTTTCCAAATTTTACAAACTTGATGTTTTGGCATCTACAGATGCCTCCTTTGGCCGCAAAGTTCTGTACGCGGCAGTGCCTTGAAGGGGACATGGCGTTAGCCTGTCCCCGTCTGTTGGGGTTTGTTCCCCTTTGTTGATTTGCTTTCCTGGGTTTGTTTGCTCCAGTTGAGCTTTTCTGTTAACCGGCGTTTTTACCTTTCTGGTTCAGATAAGGTTCCTTTCTCTGACCTGGGTGCTGCGTTGCATTTGTGACGGTTGCGCTTCCCACCCCTCATGTCTACACTGCTTTGGGACATCCTATAAGTGAAGACTGTATGAGTGGGCGGCGACTGTCAGTGGACTCAGAGAAAGGAATTTTATGGTAAGTTCTTACAAAAATCCAGTTTTTGTGCTCCCGGGGCTGCAGACAAGAGAAATAGATCTTTAAAGTCTTCCCCGGAAGGTTCCAAGCAACTTTGGTCTGGTAAGCCTAGATCTGGTTTCTCCAGACCTGCAGACAAGACCCCTTCAGCATGAAGATCAAGATCTGCCCTTACCCATGACTGGGGGTGGCATCTTCGCTGGTTTCCGGCCTCGTGGACCTCCTTCTTGAGCGTCAAGGAGTTCCAAGAAATTATCCTCTTCTTGGGTACCAAAATAGGGGGCAGAGTTTGTCCGTTTCCGTGGTTCTAGGTCCTGAGTCTCCTTGTGCAGATAGAATTCCTGCAAAGGTTCAGGTGAGGTCCGAATTACCTAAGGTTCGCCCTATCCCTGTCCAGGAAATTAAATTACCTAGGTCTGGTTATATTTCTTACCAGGGTGGCCCTTCCTTTGGACAAATTTTGTGAACCACAGGCTGTGATTCGCTGGCTGCTGTCACACAGACTGTTTCTCTCCCGACTTGCATACAGGTTCTGGGTCTGTATGCAGCTCCTTCAGCAGGTTTGGCTCCACAGGAGGATACCGAGGTCTGTGGCGAAATCACGGGTTCCTCTGGAAGATGTCCTAGGGGCACTGTAAGGCCAGCAGCATCTTTGGCTCAAGCCGCGGTTCCTGCAAAGAATCAAGGGGGACGGTCTTCCAATCATTCTGGGGGCCATAAACGTCCCTTGGGAGCTACCTCTTAGAAAGGACCAGTTGTTCCAAGGGCTGATCTACCATCCTGCTTTACAGTTGCTGGTTTAAATGGCTTAGCTATTGAGAGCCAGGTACTGAAGGATAGAGGTTTGTCTGGATCAGTGATCCCTACTATGGTGAAGGTGAGGAAGTCCTCTTCTAGCAAGATATACTATCGTATTTGGAAAGCATACATTTCTTGGTGTCCAACAGTATGCGTTAAAAACAGGGGTCTTTAAGGTCTAAAGGGTGTCATTAAGAAGGGGTGGGCTCCTTTCAGGAGCTTTTGATACTTCTAATACTGCTTGCCATTAAACTGAAAACCTATAGCAGAGTGGGGGTTATATACCAGCTGAGGACAGCCAAACGGCGTAGCTAGGTTTATTTGTTCTGCCTAGTACTACTCCTGCAGTAGGTGATATAACCCTGTTGTTATGATTTATGGAGCGCTGTATCTGGCAAACTCAGAAAAATAGATTTCTCTATCGTTCATTGACAGACGCAGCTCCATATTCTTCTTGACCATTGGGTTATGCTGCCCCCTACAGGAGTAGGACACTAGGCAGGAAAAATCTTTACCACGCCTATGGGGCAGTCCCTGCAGGCATACACCCACTCACTCTGCTATACGATTCAGTTTGTTACTCCCTAATTTAGGAGTAGGACCCGGCTGGGATTTCTGTCTTAGCTTGTCTTTTTATTTTAAAGTGAACCTTTGTTAAAAATAAAATAAATTTTTTTTAGCTGGTTATGTTCCTGAGAGAACTGCAATTTAACAGCCGGACTGGGTTTCGGACTGGATATCCTAGATCCTTAAGGTCTCCCAGCCTGGCCAGCAAACATGTGCAGGTTATAGCCCAGAGCAGGCCTTACTATGACGGAGCTCCAATGGATGGGGGGCTGGTCCACTAGTGAAACACCTCGCCGGGACGCACACAACCTGGCTCTGTCTGAGTCGCAGCGTACTCCTTGGCCGTCGGCACCCCCATCCCGAGTGGTGAGGTAGTCTGTCTGAAGTGGCACCCATCCAATGTCGTTGGTATGGTGAGTAATGTCCTCCCATAGCTCTGGCGGTCTCAGGGCAGACGTGGGCCCCTCCCTGAGAAGGTTGGACCCTCTGTTACCCCTTATTCCCTCTGGCCTCTGGGTACCAGGCCCCCCAAGGCCTCCCTCCCCACCATTATAGAGGTTCTTACCTCAGTCAGCGACGGGGGTCCTTGGGGGGAGGGGGGGGTTGACACGCTGATGCAGCGTAATTGTTTGGACTTCTTAGGGGGTCCTGGGGACCGCATGGCGCCCCTAGGGGGCCGCCATTTTACGCTAGAATCATTCAGTCTCATTTTGCAGAAGTTCCCATTGAAATACATGGACAGCCATGTTTTTGTGGTTTCCCCATAGGAATGCATTGGGCAGCCATAGTCTTGGGAGTCCGCTAACGCTGGACAGCAGGGAGCAGCTAGGCCTTTACTCTAGTGATGACCCAGGTACTCAATCTTCCTGTGATGATCATTTTTTCTGCACAGCAGACCGATCCTGTTCTCCTCCATATCGAATGGTGGTATGTCTATTGGGGTCCCTGTAGGTCTCTCTCTCTCACCCTGCTATCTGCAGTGCTAGTGGCTGGGACTTGTAGTACCGCTGGTGCAGCAGAGTGAGTCATTTTATCCGCAGTTTTCTTAAAGGGACACTGTGCTAGTCCAGGGTTCATATGGAGTCCCAGGAACAAATTTATCTACAGATCCCCTCCTTGCGGTTGTGGTTACCTCGGTTCGCAACTCCTGTCTGCCTAACGGCAGATTTGGTAAACCTGGTGTCAAAAGTGGATTTGGTTTTAAAAAAATGCCACTAGTAAAAAGCGCCCTATGCCCTCCCCTATCACTGTATCCTCAGATTCTGAGGTGGATCTGGCCGCCGCGGATGCATGTCACCCTGAGGGTTCTGCATCATCGATGGCGAGGAGGACATATCCTCGTCTGCAGCCATGCGGGAAAGCACACTGGTGGAGGCACTTTTATAGTGTCAGTGCGGGAAATTTTAAAAATGGCGGATGATTCTGCAGCGTCAGGGACGCAGGTGTCATTTGGCACTCGCAAATCCCAGAAGTCGGGCAAGGTTTTCCCTTGTCCTAAACTTTTTGACAAAATTGTCTCACCAATGTGGGCGCCTCAAACAGGTGTTAGTGGTGCTGAAGAGTTTTAAGAGGCACTATCCATTCGCGGACGCGGTATCCACAAAATGGACTGTTCCACCGAAGGTGGACAATCTGGTCTCCAGACTGAACAAATCTACTGTGGTCCTGGTGGAGAAGTCCCTGGTCTTTACAGACCCTGTGTATAAAAGGATTGAGTCTCTGTCCCGCCACTTACATGTATTAGCGGGCTCAATGCTTAAACCTATCTTCGTGATCACTCTGGTGTCCCAGACCATAACAAAATGGGCAAAGTTACTAAAAAGTGACCTAGAAACAGAATAGCTCCCTATGGGCCTGGCAGACCTACAGACCAAATAGTCCAAGCCCTACTATTTATATGTGATGCGTCGCTAGATGCAGCCAGAGTATCCGCAGTGGAGGTAGCTATTAGATGCATGGTGTGGCTAAAAAACTGGTCTGCAGATCAGGCTTCCCTTTACGGGGGATTCCCTTTAAAGGGAAATTCTTGTCAAGTGGAACAAAGATCCTAAATCCTTGGAAACTGATTCGGTTGAGTCACAGCACAAAGAGTGCTTTTCAAGAGTGGCTTCGCTCATTGACCCTACGCCAGGGCAAGTCCTTTCTCCCATTGTTTTAGATCGTGGTAACTACGGATGCCAGCCTATCCAGCTGGGGAGGAGTGCTTGGGAAGCTGTGTGTCCAGGAATCCTGGACCGTGGAAGAGTCTAGACTACCAATCCATATTCTGGAACTAAGAGCAATAACGCTTTGCCTCAGTCACTAGACAAATCATTTACAGGGTTGTCCAGGTCGGGATTCAATTGGACAATGCCATGGCCGTGGCTTACGTCAATCATCAAGGGGGCACCAAGAGTGTCTTGACCTGATCCTGAAATGGGCAGAAAATTCTGTTCCAGTCTTTTCCGCTGTGCATATCCCAGGAGGGGAGAACTGGCAGGCGGATTACCTGAGTCTTCAGGTGTTGGATCAGGGGGAATGGTCCCTGCACCCGGAGGTGTTTCGCCTGCTGTGTGTCTAGTAGGGATGTAACGATATCGAAGATATCGCGATATCGTATCGTCGTGGTCGTCTCGATATCGTCGTGGTCGTGTCTCGATATCGTCGTGGTTGGGTTACAATATTAAAAGGACAGGTATCCGTCAAAAAGCAAGAGGAATAAACACAGTCCCGCGGAACAAATCATTGTTAACTACATAGACCAGAGTTTAAGGATTTTTTTTACTGTTTTTTTTTTTTTTCTTGCAATGTAGATATTTTGATCTTTCTGATGAAAAACGTGAACATAAGCTAAATGATAGGTCAGTGTTTTTTTTAAAGGCTTTTTGACTGACTATTTTATTTAAGTTTAAGTTATGTTCCTAAATACCAGTTTTAAAAGGTTGCCTTTATTTGCCTTGCACATTTAAACCTGACTTAACTTGATCTTTGTTTGCACTTAAAGGGAATTGCCTATTGTTTGTTTACAATTGTTCTAGCTGCTTCTTAACTTGAACATTGCACAGAAGAATCAATTATGCAACCAAATATTACTATACAGAATATTGATGTTCCTGACTACAACTTGCACTTTAAAAGCACTATGTGATCAGTGTTTTATGTTGTCATGGATCCATAAATACAACAATAAATTGCCTGTTGACTGGCAAAAGCAGAATAAATGTCGGTATTTTTTCGCTATTATCATCACAAACACTATCATGAGCTATTTAACAATACCGTGAGCTTTTCCACAATATCGCAATAAATATCGTACCGTGAGGTCAATATCGAAATTGTATCGTACCGTGAGATTTTGATATCGTTACATCCCTAGTGTCTAGTGAGGGACACCCAATGTCGACCTGTTAGCCTCCAGACTCAACAAGAAGGTACAGAGGTTTGTAGCCAGGTCTCGGGATCCTCTAGCCATTGACACAGATGCACTGGTGGCTCCTTTGGGTCAGTATTGGCTGATCTGTGCGTTTCCTCCACTGAAACTCCTGCCGAGGCTTCTGCGCAGAATAGAGGTGGAAAGGATTCCGGTCATTCTGGTGGCCCCAGATTGACCTCGTCGGTTTTGGTACGCATATCTGGTAAGGTTGGTCACCGATGCTCCTTGGAGACTTCCTCTCAGGGAAGATCTGCTGTCTCCAGGTGCCGATCTTCAATCCTGCTTTACAGTTGCTGGCTTTAATGGCGTGGCTGTTGAAAGTCAGGTATCGAAGGACAGGGGTCTTTCTGACTCAGTGATTCATTCCTATGCTGTTGAAAGCTTGAAAATCTATATCCAGGACGACCTATCATCATATGTGGAATCGTACATCTCGTGGTGTGAATCACTGAATGTGCATCCATGCTCCTTTACGGTGGCTAGGATTTTGGCTTTTCTTCAAAGAGGGGTTGAGCAGCGGTTGGCCTTGGGTACCATTTAAGGCCAAGTGTCTGCTTTGACTGTGTTTTTTCAATGCCCTTTAGCTAGGCATACTTTGATTCCCACTTTTATTTAAAGGGTTCGCCATGTGGCTCCTCCGCGATGATCCCCGTTACCTCCGTGGGATCTTAACTTGGTACTGTCTGTTCTTCAAAAACCTCCCTTTGAGAACATTAGGTAGATTCTTCTGCTTACACTGTCACAGAAGGTAGCCTTTGTGGTGGCTATTACCTCTGCTTGCAGAGTATCTGAATTGGGGGCGCTATAGTGCTGTTCACCTTATCAGGTGGTCCACAGAGATAAGGTGGTACTTTGACCTATCAGTCGTTTCTTCCTAAGGTGGTTTCTGATTTCTATTTGAATGAACACGTTATGCTGTCTTCACTCTGTCCTAAGCCCAAGCATCCCAAGGAAATTGCTTTGCATTCTTTGGATGTGGTTCGGGCAGTTAGGCTGGCCATACACTATACAATTTTCTTATTCAATTTCCTTTAGATTTACCTTAAACTATGAAGTGCAAGGGCCTGCCTGACTGCATACAAATTGAAAGTGTTTAGGTTTGACCCTATATTACATGGTTTTTGTAAATCTAAAGGAAAGTTGAACAAGAAAATTGTATAGTGTATGGCCAGCCTTAGGGTTTACCTAGCGGCTACTTAATCTTTCAGGAAATCAGATTCTCTTTTTGTCCTCACGGAAAGGACCTTGAAAGGGATTGGCTGCGTCGGCCGTGACCATATCCAGATGGATCAGGCAGATGGTGCTACAGGCCTATTCACTGAAGGGTCAGGTTACAGTACACCTTGTCCTGTGAAGGCGCATTCTACTAAGGCGCTGAGTGCCTCTTGGGCTTTTTGCCATCAGGCGTCAGTAATGCATGTTTGCAAGGCGGCAACTTGGTCGTCTGTGCACACGTTCACAAAATTCTAGATGTAGATGTGTTGGCATCCTCAGATGCTTCTTTTGGCCACAAGGTTTTGCAGGCTGCTGTTTAAAAGAGAAAATATTCCCTTTGAGGGTGTATGTTTTCTAGGTGAGCTCCCAGTTGTTCCTGGTTGAGCTCCATGTTCACTGGTTGGCTAAGTTTAGCCTTTGGGGAATTACGTTCTTTTCTGCGTTGTTTTCCCAACCCTCATGCAAATACTGCTTTGGGACGTCCCAATGGTCAAGAAAAATACGGATCTGTGTCTGTCAATGAACTTCAGAGAAAAGGATTTTACGGTAAGTCAAAAATCAAATGTTTTGGCCTAAAAGCGAAACTAACATTGCACATCACCCTTAACACACCCCCCCCCCCCCCTCATAAAATTTGGTGGCAGCATCATGTTGTGGGGATGCTTTTCTTCAGCCGGGTCAGGGAAGCTGATTGGAGTTAATGGGGAAATGGATGGAGCCAACGGAAGGAAAGAAAACCCGTTAGAGTCTGCAAATGACTTTCCAGCAGGACAACGACCCTAAACTTACAGCCCAAGCTACAATGGAATGGTTTAGATCAAAGCATATTCATGTGTTAGAATGGCCCAGTGAAAGTCCATACCTAAATGTGACTGAGAAACTGTGGCAGGACTTGAAAATTGCTGTTCACAGATGCCATCCATTGGGTTCCATCCAATCTGATGAAGCTTGAGCTATTTATCAAAGAAGAATGGGCAAAAATGTCACTCTCTAGATGTGCAAAGCTAGTAGAGACATACACAAAAAAAATTTGCAGCTATAATAGCAGCGAACGCTGGTTCTACAAAGTATTGACACAGGGGGGCTGATTGCCATTTACCATTTCCCTTCCACTTCACAATTATGTGCCACTTTGTGTTGGTCTATCACCTAAAATTCAATTTAAATTTCAAGAGGTATGAATACTTTTTTAAGGCACTGTATAATGATATGATGGCAACAACAATGATTTCTGTAGACAAAAAAAGCTATCCCCTGAAAAGAGACAAAAACAAAAAAAGGGAGAGGAGTATGTGTATGAGTGGATTAGAAAAGCTATAAAAAAAAGCTATATATACCATCCAATGCCAATTTACTGTCAAATGCACAGAGATTTTGTGTATAATAGGGGTCAACGTGAGGAGTCTCACCGGCCCATGGGAGGACCACCAACTTCACCACAAAGAGCAAACAAAAGAAGGTAACCATTTTTAGTCTTAAGCATGAAGGATAGCTGGCTTAAACCATACCATGTCAGACTATGAAGCAATTGAGTTAGATAACAAGAATCTTAAACAGGGGCTTACCTAGTAAAAGTGAGTGTTGATGTAATGTGTAGGTGTTCCAATTTTCATATTCATCAACTAGCATGTCAAAGGGATGATATGTCACTAGGATTAAATGTATGCATTTTGTAAAGATCTATGGATGTCTATATACACTATATTAAATGCTCCCAAGGTTAAAGCTCATAAATAGGTTCCTATATTAGGATAGATATATAAAATGGGTACACCCAAGTTATGGATCAAAAGTGTGTAAAGCTACTATCCGACCAAAGTTCAGTATGTCCCTTCATATTGATCCAACACATTGGCGTCCAAACAATGTTATACAAACAGCCTCTTATATATATACCGCTCTCCTATGAGTGGTTACCTCCAGAGGCCACCCTCTTCTCCTGGATATGGACCAATAAAAGTCCAGGTGAGGTGGGTTGATCTGCTTCTTTAACCATTTAGATGACCTTGGATAGATGGGGCTCCCTGGGTTGTAACCCATCCCAGGGTCTGCTGATGAAACCCGCTCAGCACATCACTGCTGATCCTCTATGCGCTCCGCACTGGACAGCAGGCTGGGAAAAAGGGGCGGGGTTTAAGACCTCATATGTAGGTGTCATGTCTGCCGCCTATCATTCTCAGTCTATGTGCATTTCCCACTGGATTGCAGCTAGGAGGAAAGGGGCTGGAGATGTTTTGCTCGCCATTACGTCTGCTTCCTGTTAAATTGTGTTCCACACACAGATACATGGGGTGACGTAGTACGGATTTCTCTGAAACGTGTTGGTCTTCACAACACGTTTTTAAAGGACTACCATATTATATACCCATTATTTCCCACTATGGACACTAAGTTGTAGTAATGATGCCCATGTTTGTGATTTTAACCAGATTTTAATTGGAAGTAATAAAGTTTTGTATATTCTTTTGGGAGGTTTTGTTGTATGCATTTGTGTAATACAAAAAAACTATCAGCGCAAACCCAATATATGTGATAAAATAACTCAACCTCAATTCACTGTGCATAAATCAGGTGTGTGAAAGTATATAAGTGGTATCCGGCAGCATACACCAATCGTGTTTCACAAATCACAATAAACTATAAATCCTACCAAAATGTGATGCGCCAGAAATATAATAAAAAAGTGATGACTTTAAATACAATAAATCATATCCAGTTCATAAGGCACATAGCAATGTGTGTGCTT
The DNA here is from genome assembly GCF_965119305.1 of Pelophylax lessonae. Taxonomy (NCBI): domain Eukaryota; kingdom Metazoa; phylum Chordata; class Amphibia; order Anura; family Ranidae; genus Pelophylax; species Pelophylax lessonae. The sequence goes on from NW_028120103.1 coordinate 157,049, forward strand.
CCAATAAAGTGATATGAAGAGTGTCCCCGTATCCAATTGAAGAAAATCCAGTGATGAAAACAAGTTGTAAACACCAATTAGTGAATCCCTCCACCAGGTGAATTAGCCTCTCACCTTCCTAAAGGACCCAAACGGGCCAGCAATCACATGTATCATGGATCAGACTTCCAGGAAAGAGCCACACTGTATTGCACCTCGAGGGATCCCGGGACATATATAAAAAACAGATGAAGAAATCTAGTGCTCTCTGCTTACTAATAAGGGTGTGCTTTATTAGAGAAAGGCAGATCAACTCACATTTGTTGGGCACTCAGCCGTGCCTGCTGTATAAGCAATGTCAGCGATCTGTTACCAGAGAGAGACTCTGCGTCGGCCACGCACGCTCCGTCCCCCTATACGCGTTACGTCGAGCGTAATGCTCCTTTGACTTCCTCGGTAGGGGTACCGAGGAAGTCAAAGGAGCATTACGCTCGACGTAACGCGTATAGGGGGACGGAGCGTGCGTGGCCGACGCAGAGTCTCTCTCTGGTAACAGATCGCTGACATTGCTTATACAGCAGGCACGGCTGAGTGCCCAACAAATGTGAGTTGATCTGCCTTTCTCTAATAAAGCACACCCTTATTAGTAAGCAGAGAGCACTAGATTTCTTCATCTGTTTTTTATATATGTCCCGGGATCCCTCGAGGTGCAATACAGTGTGGCTCTTTCCTGGAAGTCTGATCCATGATACATGTGATTGCTGGCCCGTTTGGGTCCTTTAGGAAGGTGAGAGGCTAATTCACCTGGTGGAGGGATTCACTAATTGGTGTTTACAACTTGTTTTCATCACTGGATTTTCTTCAATTGGATACGGGGACACTCTTCATATCACTTTATTGGAAGCACACACATTGCTATGTGCCTTATGAACTGGATATGATTTATTGTATTTAAAGTCATCACTTTTTTATTATATTTCTGGCGCATCACATTTTGGTAGGATGTATGCATTTGTGTACTGGAGGGTTTACATCTGGTTGCTTCTTTAAGAATAAGTCTAAAAGCTAATAATGCCTGTAAAGGAACACTAGAATGGTTTGGGGTTGGTTGAGAGGAGCTCCAGCTGTAAATAACCTGGAGTGTCAGAGAGGAGAAAAGCCCTAGCTGCTAGGAGTGTGAGGGGTAAGTGAAGTAAAATTGCTTTTCCTAATTGTAACTGGGTTATATGCAGCTACCTTCAAGTGATTCGAGATTGACAAAAAAGAGAGGCTGCAAAGACATACAGGTCCTTCTCAAAAAATTAGCATATTGTGATAAAGTTCATTATTTTCTGTAATGTACTGATAAACATTAGACTTTCATATATTTTAGATTCATTACACACAACTGAAGTAGTGCAAGCCTTTTATTGTTTTAATATTGATGATTTTGGCATACAGCTCATGAAAAACCAAAATTCCTATCTCAAAAAATTAGCATATTTCATCCGACCAATAAAAAAAAAAGTGTTTTTAATACAAAAAAAGTCAACCTTCAAATAATTATGTTCAGTTATGCACTCAATACTTGGTCGGGAATCCTTTTGCAGAAATGACTGCTTCAATGCGGTGTGGAATGGAGGCAATCAGCCTGTGACACTGCTGAGGTGTTATGGAGGCCCAGGATGCTTCGATAGCGACCTTGAGCTCATCCAGAGTGTTGGGTCTTGCGTCTCTCAACTTTCTCTTCACAACATCCCACAGCTTCTCTATGGGGTTCAGGTCAGGAGAGTTGGCAGGCCAATTGAGCACAGTAATACCATGGTCAGTAAACCATTTACCATTGGTTTTGGCACTGTGAGCAGGTGCCAGATCGTGCTGAAAAATCTTCATCTCCATAAAGCTTTTCAGCAGATGGAAGCATGAAGTGCTCCAAAATCTCCTGATAGCTAGCTGCATTGACCCTGCCCTTGATAAAACACAGTGGACCAACACCAGCAGCTGACATGGCACCCCAGACCATCACTGACTGTGGGTACTTGACACTGGACTTCAGGCATTTTGGCATTTCCCTCTCCCCAGTCTTCCTCCAGACTCTGGCACCTTGATTTCCGAATGACATGCAAAATTTGCTTTCATCCAAAAAAGTACTTTGGACCACTGAGCAACAGTCCAGTGCTGCTTCTCTGTAGCCCAGGTCAGGCGCTTCTGCCGCTGTTTCTGGTTCAAAAGTGGCTTGACCTGGGGAATGCGGCACCTGTAGCCCATTTCCTGCACACGCCTGTACACGGTGGCTCTAGATATTTCTACTCCAGACTCAGTCCACTGCTTCCGCAGGTCCCCCAAGGTCTGTGGAGAAGGACCGATTCCAATCTTCCTCAGGGTCCGGTCACCTCTTCTCGTTGTGCAGCGTTTTCTGCCACACTTTTTCCTTCCCACAGACTTCTCACTGAGGTGCCTTGATACAGCACTCTGGGAACAGCCTATTCGTTCAGAAATTTTTTCTGTGTCTTACCCTCTTGCTTGAGGGTGTCAATGATGGCCTTCTGGACAGCAGTCAGGTCGGCAGTCTTACCCATGATTGCGGTTTTGAGTAATGAACCAGGCTGGGAGTTTTTAAAAGCCTCAGGAATCTTTTGCAGGTGTTTAGAGTTAATTAGTTGATTCAGATGATTAGGTTAATAGCTTGTTTAGAGAACCTTTTCATGATATGCTAATTTTTTGAGATGGGAATTTTGGTTTTTCATGAGCTGTATGCCAAAATCATCAATATTAAAACAATAAAAGGCTTGCACTACTTCAGTTGTGTGTAACGAATCTAAAATATATGAAAGTCTAATGTTTATCAGTACATTACAGAAAATAATGAACTTTATCACAATATGCTAATTTTTTGAGAAGGACCTGTATATAACATCTCTGCTCCCATCTAATCTCTGTTTTCTAGCAAGCAATAGGGAGATCATACGAATAGAAGGAAATGTCATGTACTGTTTATTTATTTTTTGCTAGTGTCCTTTAGCGATGGACCTCTTCTCTATTCTGAAGAAACTTGCCTTTTAGAGAGGGTTTTCTCTCTGAATCGGGGGTTTCTCAACTGGGGTTTGAACTGCAATCTACCCATCATTCGAAGGCAGAAGATGGGTAGATCACATCCTGACATTTCCCCTGCATGGAGAGAGGTGCAAATAAGCAACAAGTGTCTTCATTATTTCTACTACTGAGTGACAAGTACAGGGCCAGAAGTCCTTTAAACTTTCATGCCAGGGTGTCTATTTCAGTCTCCCCTTTGGGCTATGATGACTATTATCCACCCTTCCGGTGGTACAATAATTCCTCCATGATGGCCATGGTTGATTGTGGAATTAGCACAAACATTCCCCTCTTCCCGGAACAGCACATTAATGCACCAGTGCTGCATTCTGTAACTGAGGATTCCCTCCTATCCCTTCATCCCAAGGTATTGAGGCACTGAGGATTCCCTCCTATCCCTTCATCCCAAGGTATGCCCTCCTATCTCTTTACTCCAAGGTATCGAGGCACTAAGGATGCCCTCCTACCCCTCTATGCCAGGTATTGGGGCACTGAGGAAGCCCTCCTACCCCTCCACCCCAAGGTATTAAGACACTGAGGAAGCCCTCCTACCCTACCACCCCAAGGGATTGAGGCACTGAGGAAACCCTCCTACCCTTCCACCTCAAGGTATAGAGGCACGGAGGAATCACTCCTACCCTTCCACCTCAAGGTATCAAGGCACTGAGGAAGCCCTCCTACCCTACCACCCCACAGCATCGAGGCACTGAGAATGCCCTCCTACCCTACCACCCCACGGCATCGAGGCACTGAGAATGCCCTCCTACCCTACCACCCCACGGTATCAAGGCACTGAGGATGTCTACCTTTCCTACCACCCCAAGCTATTGAGGCACTGAGGAAGCCCTCCTATCCTACCACCCCAAGGTATTGAGGCACTGAGGATGTCTTTCTACTCCTCCACCCAAGGGATCAAGGCACTGAGGAAGGCCTCCTACTCTTCCACCTCAAGGTATTGAGACACTGAGGAAGCCCTCCTATTCTTCTACCTCAACGTATTGAGGCGATGAGGAAGCCCTCCTACCCTTCCACCTCAAGGTATCGAGGCACTGAGGAAGCCCTCCTACCCTACCACCCCAAGGTATCGAGGCACTGAGGATGCCCTCCTACCCCCTCTATGCTAGGTATTGGGGCACTGAGGAAACCCTCCTACCCTTCAACCTCAAGGTATCGAGGCACTAAGGAAACCCTGCTAACCTTTCACCCCAAAGTATCATTGCACTTAGGATGCCCTCCAACCTTAGCACCCCAAAGTATTGAAGTACTGAGGATGCCCTCCTATCGTCCCACCCCAGGTATTGGAGCACTGAGGATGCCATCTAATCCTTCAACCCCAAGGTATTGGAGCACTAAGTATTCTCTCTAATCCTTCAACCCCAAGGTATCGAGGCACTGAGGATTCCCACCTACCCTACCACCCTAAGGTATTGAGACACTGATTCTCTCCTATCTTTTCACCCCAAGGTATCGAGGCAGTGAGGATTCCCTCCTATCCCTTCACCCCAAGGTATCAAGGCACTGAGGATGCCCTCCTATCGCTTCACCCCAAGATATTGAGGCAGTGAGAATACTCTCCTATCCCTTCACTCCAAGGTATCGTAGCACTTAGATGCCCTCCTACCCCTCTATGCCAGGTATTGGGGCACTGAGGAAGCTCTCCTACCCTACCACCCCAAGGTATCGAGGCACTGAGGATGCCCTCCTACCCTACCACCCCATGGCATTAAGGCACTGAGGATGCCCTCCTACACTATCACCCCAAGCTATCGAGGCACTGAGCATGCTCTCCTATCCCTTCACCCCAATGTATCGAGGCACTGAGCATGCTCTCCTATCCCTTCACCCCAATGTATCGAGGCACTGAGCATGCTCTCCTATCCCTTCACCCCAAGGTATCGAGGCACTGAGCATGCTCTCCTATCCCTTCACCCCAAGGTATCGAGGCACTGAGGATGCCCTCCTATCCCTTCAACCTCAAGGTATTGAGGCACTGAGGATGTCTTTCTACTCCTCCACCCAAGGTATCAAGGCACTGAGGAAGCCCTCCTTCTCTTCCACCTCAAGGTATCGAGGCACTGAGGAAGCCCTCCTACCCTACCACCCCAAGGCATCGAGACACTGAGGAAGCCCTCCTACCCTTCAACCTCAAGGTATTGAGGCACTAAGGAAACCCTCCTATCTTTTCACCCCAAGGTATTGTTGCACTGAGGATGCCTTCCTACCCCTCTATGCCAGGTATTGGGGCACTGAGGAAGCCCTCCTACTCATCCACCCCAAGGTATTGAGGCACGGAGGAAGCCCTTCTACCCTACCACCTCAAGGTATTGAGGCACTGAGGATGTCTTTCTACTCCTCCACCCAAGCTATCAAGGCACTGAGGAAGTCCTCCTACCCCTTCACCCCAAGGTATTGAGGCACTGAGTAAGCCCTCCTACCCTTCCACCTCAAGGTATTAAGGCAGTGAGGAAGCCCTTCTACCCTTCCATCTCAATGTATCGAGGCACTGAGGAAGCCCTCCTACCCTACCACCCCTAAGGTATCGAGACACTGAGGAAGACCTCCTATTCTTCTACCTCAAGGTATTAGGCACAGAGGAAGCCCTCCTAACCTTTTATGCTAGGTATTGAGGAAGTCCTTCAACCTCAAGGTATTGAGGCACTAAGGAAACCCTCCTGTCCTTTCACCCCAAGGTATCGTTGCACTTAGGTTGCCCTCCTACCTTAGCACCCCAAAGTATTGAGGTACTGAGGATGCCCTCCTATCCTACCACACCAAGATATCGAGGCACTGAGGATTCCCACCTACCCTACATATACTGAGGATTCTCACTAATCCTTAAACCCCAAGGTTTTTAGGCACTGAGGATTCCCACCTACCCTACCACCCCAAGGAATCGAGGCACTGAGGATTCCCACCTACCCTACCTATCATCACATTGGCATATTCTACAGCAATGCCCCCTTCTAACTAAGATTGTAGGTGATTACCCTCAGATGGTTGCCCGACGTGCTCCTAGTCTTGCCGATAAACTCACTCAGTCTGAGTACATCTGTTCACAGGACTCAACCTGGCTCTCATCCATCCCTAGGTCAGTTGGAATGTTCTCCTGTGGACATTGTCAAATTTACGCTAATGTTGAAAGAACGGATAGTATCTATAGTATTAGCTGTTCTCGTGACAAAATCTATATAGGCAAAACTAACAGACAATTGCGTGTGTGTATTGGAGAACATCTAAGAGATATAAAGAAAAAAGAACCTGAGAGCCTGTTGGCTCAACATTTCCTACAATTTCATGAATCTAAAATCGATGTGTTAAAGGTCAAAGGCATCTTTGCGCTTAAGATAATCCCTAGGAGAGGGGACTTTGATAGAATTCTATTAAAGAAGGAAAAATTTTGGATTTTAAACTAAATACGTTATTACCTTATGGCTTGAATAAAGAGATGAATTTATAGGTGTTTCTATATTAAAGCACGTGTATTTAGTTGGGTTTTTTTTCTTCTTCTCTATCCCAGGTTAAATAGAATCACTTTTAATTAAGTTATGTCATTTTCTAGGACACATTCTGCCATATTTACCTAGACTGGTTGTCCCCTTTAAATTTGTAGAGCTTTCAATTTGATGGATGTATTTAAGGAAACGGGTAGCTAGGTGGCGCTACGTCCTGATGAAGCTGATTGGTCAGCGAAGCGCATTGACGTCACGCCACCTGCTTGCTGCGGTTCACCTGGAGCTGGAGTCGGAGAGCTGAGCGCTATTGAAGCCGATGCTTAGGTGATGATCAGGCGGTGTCTAAGAGCAGCCTAGTGATCGGGCGCTTATAGCAGGGGCGAACGTACAGGGGTCACCATGGCGACCGGGCCCCATGCTGCAGGGGGCCTGAGAGGGCCCACTGTATGTATAGAGAGGAGGAGCGGCAAGCGCAGCTGAGACCGAGCTCCCCGATCCTCCCGAGAGAGCTGATCTCACATTGGAAACAATGGAAAGTGAAAGCACAGTGTGTGCTGTGCTCTCTGCCTCCCCCTACAGTGCAATACCCGGCAGGAAGTTACAGAAAGTTACAGTCCTCTCTCTGCCGTTTTTAAAAAGGCTTTCTGTATGTAGTATGTGTGTGTATGTGTGTATGTATGTGTGTTTGTATATACATAGTTACATAGTTAGTGAGGCTGAAAAAAGACAGTCCATCCAGTTCAACCTATGATGCGTGTGCGTGTTTGCTGTTAACCGTACATTGTATACCCCTGTATGTTGTGGTCTTTAAGGTTCCCATCTAATAGTTTTCTGAAACTATCGATGCTCCCTGCTGATACGACGGTTTGCAGAAGAGAATTCCACATCCTTACTGCTCTTACAGTGAAGAACCCCCTGCGTATTTTAAATTTAAACCGCCTTTCCTCTAGTTTTAGTGAGTGGCCACGTGTCTTATTGTATTCCCTTTCTCTGAATAGGGTTTTCCATATGCTAGAGTTGCCAGGACAGTATTTGTACATTGATATCATATCCCCCTTCAATCGTCTCCTAACCCCTCCTTCTCAAATAAAGTTAACCCCTTCCCTGCCAGTGTCATTTTTACAGTAACAGTGCATATGTATAGCACTGATTACTGTAGTAATGTCACTGGTACCCCTAAAAGTGTCAAAAATGTCAGTCAAGGGTCCGATCTGTCCGCCGCAATGTCGCAGTCCTGCAAAAAAAAAAAATCGCAGATCGCCGCCATTACTCGTAAAAAAAAACAATAAAAATGACAAATCTTTCCCTTCAAAAGTTATTGCAAACCAATCAAAATACGCTTTTTGCGATTTTTTTTTTTTTTTTTACCAAACATATGTATCAGAAAACAAATTGGCCTAAAATGTTAAAAAAATTGATTTTTACATTTTTTTTTGGGGGGGGGGGGGGGGGGGGGTTTATATAAAAAAATCTGAAAAATATTGTTATTTTTGCAAAATTGTCGCTCTTTTTTTGTTTATAGCGCATGATCAAAAAATTGTACAGGTGATCAAATACCACCAAAAGAAAGCTCTGTTTGTGGGAAAAAAGGACGTCAATTTCATTTGGGTACAGCGTCGCACGACCGCGCAATTGTCCGTTAAAATCACGCAGTGCCGAATCGCAAAATAGGCCCTGGTCAGGAAGGGGGTAAAATCTTCCGGGGCTTAAGTGGTTAAACCTCATCTGCCATGTAGTTGCCCACCCCATTATTTTGTTCAGGTCCGCTTGTAAGGTTTCCACATCCTGCCCAGAAGATATTGGCATGCTTAGTTTAGTATCATCCGCAAATACTGAGATTTTACTCAATATCCCCTCCTCTAGATCATTTATGAATAAATTAAACAGGATTGGCCCCAGGACAGAACCCTGGGGGACCCCACTTTCCACACCCGCCCAATCGGAGTATTCCCCATTAATTACCACCCTTTGCAACCTCCCCTGGAGCCAGTTCTCTATCCAGATACTCACTTTATGGTCCATACCTACCTTCCTTAGTTTGAACAGTAAGCGTTTGTGGAGAACGGTGTCAAAGGCCTTTGCAAAGTCCAGGTACACCACATCCACAGGCTTACCTTTATCTAGGTGGCAGCTCACTTCATCATAGAAGGTTAATAGATTGGTTTGGCAAGAACGATTTTTCATGAATCCATGCTGATTACTACTAATATCATTTTCATTACTAAAGTCTTGTATGTGGTCCCTTAACATCCCCTCCAAAATCTTGCAGACTACTGATGTTAGGCTGACAAGCCTATAGTTACCCGGGATATCTCGGCCCCTTTTTAAATATTGGTACCACGTTGGCTTTTTTTCCAATCAGCTGGCACCATACCCGTCTGTAAGTTATCCTTAAAGATCAAGAATAATGGTCTGGCAATCACCTGGCTGAGCTCTTTAAGAACCCTCGGGTGCAAGCCATCCGGTCCCGGTGATTTATTTATAAGTATCTCTAGTTTAGTTCTAAGTCTATCTTCTGTTAGCCATGGCGGTACTTCCTGAGGTGTGTTATTTAGCTTGGCCTTACAAGCTGGGTTAGTGTAGCCCCCCCAATTCTTTTGTAAAGACTGAAGAGAAGAAATTATTTAATACTACCGCCATTTCCCTGTCCTCTGTAGCCAAAACTCCCTTATCGTCTTTTATGGGGCCAATGTGTTCTGGCCTCGCTTTCTTACTGTTTATATACTTTTGTTTTTTTAATTAAATCTTTTATTAATTTTATCAACATACATATATAATCTCACAAAAAAAAAAAAAATACATGTTACATAAATTCCCCCATTACCCCCAGTCATATACATTCCGTGAAGTGAATGAAATAAGGCAAGACACTATATATTGCAATCATACTTAATAGTGAAAATGTGAAAAAAGTGAAAAAGACAAAAAAAAAAAAAGGTGATATAGGGGAAAGTGCAACCCACCTTTCCCTTGTCATTTAATCACCGTGTAAACTACATCATTAAATAACGGAATTTTTGTAAAATCTTACCTGTAAAATTCCTTTCTCTGAGTCCTCCGACAGTCGCCGCCTCCTCTAAGTCATCACTGTTGGGTATTGTCTTCCCATCCGCAGGAATAGCTAGGCATATAGACTTAGTCCAAAGACAAAAGGCATTAGCATATACACACCCATGGGGGCTTTCTTATCCGGTCAATACCCCCCCTGCATCACCACTCCCAACTCAGTTTGGTAGCATAGCAGTAGGTAATAAGAACCCCAAAAGAGGGGCGGGGACAGCGACTGTCGGAGGACTCAGAGAAAGGAATTTTACAGGTAAGATTTTACAAAAATTCAGTTTTCTCTTACGTCCTCCGACAGTCGCCGCCTCCTCTAAGTCATCACTGTTGGGATGTCCCAAAGCAGTATAGACATGAGGGGTGGGAGACGCAACCGTAGAAAAGGCAACGCAGTACCCACATCAGAGAAAGGAATCTTACATGTACCGTAAGAAAACCAAATGGGCAACAGAAAAAACAATGCTCAACAGGAGCAACAGCCCAGGAAAGCAAATGCCAACAGCCAGGGACCCAGAAAAAAATTCAAGGGTCCATCATGGCACTGCCGCACTGAGAACTTTGCAGCCAAAAGAAGCATCAGCTGATGCCAGAACGTCTACCTTGTAGAACTTGGAAAAAGTGTGCACCGATGACCAAGTCGCCGCCTTGCACACCTGGGCCACCGAGCCCCGATGCCAATAGGCCCAGGATGCACTCAAAGACCTGGTAGAGTGCGCCTTAACAGAGAAGGGCAGAACCCGTTCCTTCAAGGCGTAAGCCTGCTCAATGGTCTGTCTGATCCATTTGGCAATAGTTGCTGCGGACGCAGCCATGCCCTTCCGAGATCCCCCAGGAAGGACAAAGAGGGAATCCATCTTCCGAAAGGATTCCGTAGACGACAGGTAAACCCTGATCACCCTGACAACATCCAAGGAATGCAAGGCAATCTCCTTTGGATGTTTAGGCTTCGTACAAAGCGAAGGCAGGACAATGTCCTCATTAAGGTGAAAGTCAGAGATCACCTTGGGAAGGAAGGATGGGGGTGGTCGCAAAACCACCTTATCCTTGTGAATTATAAGGTAAGGGGAGCGGCAAGACAACGCCGCCAGCTCCGACACTCTGCGAGCCGAAGTGATCGCCACCAGAAAAGCAACCTTTTTCGACAGCAGAGGCAACGATATCTCCCTGATGTTTTCAAAGGGAGCACGCTGTAACGCGGACAGAACCAAGTTCAAGTCCCATGGAGGTAAAGGCTCCTTCCTGGGAGGAGCCAAACGTCGCACACCTTGAATGAAGGTGCGCACCAAGGAATGAGACGCCACAGGGCATTGGAAAAGGACAGCCAGTGCAGACACCTGGCCCTTTATGGTGGCCAGCGCCAGGCACTGATCCACTCCAGACTGGAGGAAAGCCAAGATTCTCGACACCGAGTAAGAACGAGGGGAGAACCCCCTGGACTCACACCAGGCGAAATAGGCTTTCCAGGTACGGTAATAGATCTTACCAGAGGAGGATTTCCTAGCCTTGATCAGGGTAGGGATAACCTCAGGGGAGAGACCCTTGTCCCTCAAGACATGGGTCTCAACAGCCAGGCCGTTAAAGCAAGCGACTGTAAAGCAGGATGGAAGATCGGACCTTGAGACAGGAGATCTTCCCGCAGAGGCAGACGCCACGGAGGCGCCACTGCCAGGTGAACAACGTCGGCATACCAGGACCGGCGAGGCCAGTCCGGCGCCACCAGAATCACCATGTGCGGTTCCGAGACCAATCTGCGAAGGAACCGGGATAGTAACTGAATCGGAGGAAAGGCGCACATCAGACGATACTGATGCCAAGGGGCCACCAACGCATCCGAGGCGTCCCCCAACGGATCGCGCGTTCTTGCCACGAACCTTTCCACCTTTCGATTTAGCCGGGATGCGAACAGATCCACGTCTGGGGATCCCCACCTCGCACACAGCATCTGAAAGACCTCCGGGTGTAGGGACCATTCCCCCTGGTCCAGGGTCTGGCGGCTCAGATAGTCGGCCTGCCAATTTTCCACACCTGGAATGTGAACTGCTGAGATCGTCGGGACATGAGTCTCGGCCCAAGACAGAATGCCGGTCACCTCCCGGGCCGCTCGAGCACTCCTGGTGCCCCCCTGGTGGTTGATGTAAGCCACCGCAGTAGCATTGTCCGTCTGTACTCGAACAGGCAGGCCCCGGAGACGGTCCGACCACTGGAAGAGACAGAGCTTTATCGCTCGTAATTCCAGCACATTCATCGGGAGGGAGGACTCCTCCTCCGACCAAGTGCCCTGGGCAGACAGGTTGCCCAGGACTCCACCCCAGCCCGACAGGCTGCGTCCGTGGTAACCACTGTCCACACCAACGGACGGAAGGACTTGCCTTCCGCCACCGACGGGGACTGGATCCACCACAGAAGAGCCAATCTGGTCTGGCGACTCAAGGAGACATCCAGATCCAAGGACTGAGGTAGTCTGTCCCACCTGGCCAGGATCTCCGTCTGGAGAGCCCGCATGTGGAACTGGGCAAAGGGAATCACCTCGAAGGCTGACACCATCAACCCCAGGCCCCGCATGCAGGTCCTGAGTGACGAGGACGGATTGTCCCTGAGGGACCTGAGTTCGTCCCGCAAAGTCCGGAGCTTGTCCTCCGGCAAGAACACCTTTGCCTGAGCAGAGTCCAGAACCATTCCCAGATAGGGAAGGCGAAGCGATGGAGACAACGCCGATTTTTGAACGTTGATGGTCCATCCGAACTCCTGGAGCGTCTGTACCGCGATGGACAGATCGCGCACAAGGTCCTGGCTGGCACGCGATCTCAGAAGCAGATCGTCCAGGTACTCCAGGACCGCAATGCCCTGGGCCCGCAGCAGGCCCAGAACCGGCGCCAACACCTTGGTAAACACCCTTGGTGCCGAAGCGAGACCGAAAGGTAACGCCACAAACTGGTAGTGGTCCTCTGCGATAGCAAACCGAAGGTACCGCTGATGACCCTCGAAAATGGGGATGTGCAGGTACGCATCCTTCAGATCTATCGAACCGCCGGTTCGTGGGATCCCGGAAAACCGTGGTATCCTCAGAAGGAACCAAGGTAGCCTTGTTCAACACGGCCACAGTGTGATCCACCTGTGGAGGCACACCATCGTGATTCCGTAGCCGGCGCAAAAGGATAAAGCAATTTAAACCGACTAGGTACCAGGAATGGACGTTTTAACGTGCGCCACATTTCATTAACAGTGTAATGGAATTCCGCTGGGCAGGGAAAAACCTGAGCAGACTTGCGGGTCCTGTGCGTCCCAAATGAGGACACAACGCCCGGAGGACAGGGCTCATCCTCTAAATGTAAAGTTTCCTTAACAGAAACAATTAACTCATCCATGGTCGCCCGTTCTTCAGGCGACCCCGGGGAGGATGTATCAACACCTTCCAATTCAGCCTCCCCCTCAGACCCCGGGGGGTCTAAGGATGAGCGGGACCCTGAAAAGGGCACGCTCGCAGCAGCAGCAGCCATATCCCCATCTGAATCAGAAGAGAGAGACAACCTGGGCCTCTTTCTCGCAGCCCATTCAGACATCAGCATTTCCATATTTGCCACCAAAGTCGCTACTACAGCAGCCAGATCAGGTCACAGCGGAGCCACAGGAGAACTGGGGCCCCCCACTAAAGCTGGAGGAAACTTGCTTTCCTGAGAATCCATGGCTCAAGTTATCAGAACAAACTACAGTGCAAAAACGGTGTATACTGTCCCCTTTAAGAGCGCTGCGGTGTGCCCAGCCCACCGCTACTGCTACAGTGATGAAAGACCCCCAAAGGAGAAAAGAAACTGAGCCAGAAGCGATATACAGAGGGAAATTGAGAGTGATAACCTGCAGAGCCCGCAGAGCGTTGCTACCAGTGTCCTTGCTGCTGATGGAAAGGAAGTGCTGCTGGAGAGGGCTGGACTATATGCCAGACCCCAGGAAAATGGCTGCCCCATAGAGATGCATTGGAGGCTACGCCAAAATGGCCGCCGACATGCGGCCGGACCGATCGTTCCACCGCCCACAAAATGGCGGCGGATGGCGCCAAAATGACATGCATGATCGCCCCAGAGGAGCTATACATGTGTGCCCACAGTAAAGATGGCGGACTGCGCGAAAATGCACCGCTGCGGTCGCCGCACAAGCACAAACGTCTGCACCCCCAACATGCACCTAAGGTGACACAGGGACAGGGACCCCCAGGCAACAGACAGATCTCCACAAGCGATCCCGGCAGGGATCGCACAGGGAGTCACACAGGCACAGACACGGGGAACATACAGCAACACAGACTGCCACCCCAAACAGAGGCCCCACACAGAAAAGTACTTACCTGTACCAGATGGCGTGGGGAGCCTCTATACACGGAAAACCTCTGTCCTCATCTGACAGGGAGTGCCGTGAGCCAGGGACATGACGCTGCAGCACCGCAGACGAGTCCTGTGAGGTAGCCACCTCACGGCTGCATCCCTGTAGCGAACAGGGATGGGTCGTTCGTAATGCCAGGGCGAACCATAGCTGAACGCTCTATGGCGGGTTGGGGGTCCATCTGACCCTTTTGCTCTGGAGAACCAGGGCGGCCAGTCCGAATCCCAGCACCGCATGATCCATCTTCATCCGAAGAGAAGACTAAACACTAGAAGCTGACAAAAATAAACAGCTAGTAAAGTAAAAGAAAAAACTGACATTTTCAAAGAAAATCAAATAAAAGATTAGGAAGGCTGAGACTGAAGCCCCAGCACAAGGGAAGCCTGACTATTCCTGACGCTAGGCAGATTAAAACTGGGTTGGGAGTGGTGATGCAGGGGGGGTATTGACCAGATGGGACAGCCCCCATGGGTGTGTATATGCTAATGCCTTTTGTCTTTGGACTAAGTCTATATGCCTAGCTATTCCTGCAGATGGGAAGACAATACCCAACAGTGATGACTTAGAGGAGGCGGCGACTGTCGGAGGACGTAAGAGAAATGTGCCGTTCTAAAATATAACATGTCATGTTCAGTACACTCCATCGCATCATCGTGAGGGCCGGGGATTATCAGTGGGCAACTGTTAACCAAACTGGGCTCCTCGGTCCCTCTCCAGGATCATTTTCCATGGGGAACACTCGCCATCAGAAGACCACTGTCATGCAAAGATAAACTAATTCCCAAGCTCTGTACCATCACCATATCGTAAATACATTATCACCTTGCCTTTCTATGGTTTTTACCCCTGATTTACCCTATTATACATAACATTTTGAAGGCCTATACCATTTTTCCTTGTTACCCATGTACTTATTGGGCCCCCAATTAACAGAACTAAACACCTCACCCCAACTTTCAGACTCTGCTAAAGAGGGGGTCAGTACCCAAAAAATAAACCCAAGGCCTCAATCGATCCCTGACCACCTCTTCCGTGTTACTCAATGTGGCAGTAAGCACTTCCATTTTGTGTATATCGTTGTAAGGTTCTGGCACTCTCAGTGCCTCCTATCACATTTATTCCGGGTGATTTCCATCTACCTAGACAGAAGAAACACATATAGGTGTGTTTCCCTTTAAGGCTGAAGCTGTCATCACCCAGCGCCGGACTAGATGGCTATTTAGGGCGTCGGTTCTCACTCACATGTGTTCGTTCAAACACCAGTACCTGGATACTAATCTTGCTTGAAGCTTCCATGCTTGCAAGCTCTCCTCGCTGACGAACCTCGCTGCGCTGATCCCTGCATCCTGCTACTGGATCATCCGCATCTCCTGAGCGATCCTTCGGCTATCGCTATTAGTGCTAAGTACCCCACAGGGGAAATCTCTATAGACTTGTACTAGGCTTACACTATTTAGCTCTGCATAGCAAGGACTGTCTTTTACATCTGCATAACTAGATTGCTAGCTCTTGAGGCTACTGCTACTATTTCCTGCACTGGGTTGATCTCTCCTGTATGCACCTGCTACTCTGTCATCTGTTATCATACATGATCGCTAACCCTTCCTGCATCCATCTGCACTGTCTCACCTCAAGTGTCTGTCACCTACCACTTCCACTCAAACCTATCCCTAAGACCTTTATCATTGTCTTACCACATGTATATAAAGTCACACTAGGAACCAGCTTAATTACTGTGTGCAATTACTGGCTGAAATAAGACCTTCCATACATGATGAGTCATTGAGGTTGGGATTGGTATCTCAGCATATCTCCTACATGACTACTGACGTGGAACTACTTCTGCAGCTGAAAATCCACACCTTATAAGAAACGCAAGGAGCGTTACAATCGTTTACTTTTGAGATCCATAAGCTATCTGGTGGTGGAACAGTTTGTTTCCAAAAAACAGGTACACGCGCCTTGGCCGCATTGAGAAGACGGAGGGTCAAGGACTTCCTATAATTCTTAATTGAAATTTGAGTCATATGTAATAGGCACAATGCAGGATTATCCTGTACATCTACATTAGTTAATAATTTAATTACTGAGGCCACTTTTTGCCAGAAGGGCCGTAGAAGCGCACATTCCCAAGAAATGTGTATCATAGTTCCCTCAGCCAGTCCACAGCGCCAACATGTTCCCGCCTGGGTCGCATCTATTCTTTTCAGCACTGAGGGGACCCTGTACCATCTAACAAGAATCTTGTATCCCAGTTCCTGTATTTTACTTTCCATCGACGACCTATGTACTAGGTTCAAAATTAAATTAATTTGTTCCTCAGACAAACTAATATTTAGCTCCTGTTCCCATCTTCGAAGAAACCGTAACGGCTGGGCTTCTGTCTCCTCTATTAACATTACGTAAAACGTTGATATCAAATGTTTAGGAGATTCACCTGATAAACATATTTTTTCTAATGGGGTCAAATCCCACTGAGTATATCCTTTTCGCTGAAATGCCCGAATAAAATGGCCCAACTGACCACTTAGGTGGTCTAGTGAACCACCCGACCACTCCCTGATTTCCTCAAATGAAGGTGGGCGCTCCCGTTGCCATACGTCGAGTAGGCGAACTTTACCCTGTTGTGCTAAATTTCGTATTTTGGCATTGGTACAACCTGGGGGAAATTCAGGGTTACTCAGTATGGGTGTCATCGGAGACGGGGAAGGCGCGACCCTTGAATCAGCTTGAATTCTTTTGGTTTCTCTTAGGGTTGCCCCTATTGTTGGATGCACTAAAATATTATCTTTAGGAGAAAAGACTGACCAAGGAGCCGGCAGGGTCAGCTGGCCAGATTCCCCAATCTCCAACTCTACCCACCTTTTAGTGCCCTGGTTGCCATGCCAGTCCACTACTCTTGCCATGTGGATCGCCCTGTAGTACCTGAGGATATCCGGCAGACCTATCCCACCTCTTGCCTTCGGCAAAAACAAAGTCTGAATTCCAATCCTTGGGGATTTCTTTGCCCAAATAAATGAGCGAAATAGGCTCTTGATTAGCCGAAAAAAATCAGCTGGAACAGAGACCGGGATAGTTTGCATGATATATAAAATCCGGGGCAGTAAGTTCATTTTAAGCACGCTACATCTGCCAAACCACGTTAAGGTCAAATTTAGCCAACATCGCAAATCCATTTTGATTTTACTCACCAATGGGAGGTAATTTTTTCTATACAGATCCAAAGGGTCGGCCGTAATCTGCACTCCTAAGTAGTGCAATGATATATCCCCCCATTGAAATGGGAACGACATTCGTAAAAGCCGTTCTTCTCGATCCGATAGAGAGATATTTAAAGCTACGGATTTTGTTAAATTTATCTTGTAATTTGACAAGTTACCATACATCTGAATGGCATCCAAAATGTTCGGTAGGGAGGTAACTGGGCTGGTGGCAAAGAACATAAGATCGTCCGCAAATGCGGCCACCTTATGTGGGTCGCCAGAAGCCCGCACCCCCGTTATGTTTGGGGAGCTTCATATCTGACACAGCAGGGGTTCCAGACTCAAAACAAATTTTAAAGGAGATAGTGGGCACCCTTGTCGAGTACCATTAGTAATTAAAAAGTAGTCGGACGTCCAATCGTTTACCCGCACAGCAGCCGACGGATTTGAATAAAGGGCCAAAATGTACTGATAATGTAATATGACGCCGGCAGGATGGCTTTACCATTCCGGGCGCCCTCGGGGGCGCGCAGAGCAGCGATCAGGGATGAGGCTCATCCCTCGGACATAGCCCATCCCTAATCAAGGTAAACAGCCAATAGAAATTGGCTGTTTACCATGTGATCGGCTGTGTCAATCACAGCCGATCACATGAGCGGCACCAGCGCTATTTTAGTGTACTTGTGAGATCTGAGGACTTTTTGACCCCAGATCTCACAAAAAAGAGGTCCTGTCATGTCTATTTCTATTACAAGGAATGTTTACACTCCTTGTAATAGAAATAAAAATGATCAATTTTTTTTTTTTTTTATAAAAATGGTGTAAAAATAAAAAAATAATAAATAAACTAAATAGTAAAAAAAAAAATTAAAAGCACCCTGTCCCTGTGAGCTCGCGCGCAGAAGCGAACGCATACGGAAACCCCGCCCACATATGTAAACGGTGTTCAAACAACACGTGAGGTATTGCCGCGATCGTTCGAGCAAGAGGAATTATTTGAGTCCTAGACCTCCTCTGTAACTCTAAGATGGCAACCTGTAGAAATTTTTAAAGTGTTGCCTATGGGGATTTTTAAGTACCAAAGTTTGTCGCCATTCCGTGAGCGTGCACAATTTTGAAGCATGACATGTTGGGTATCTATTTACTCGGCGTAACATTATCTTTCACGTTAAGGAAAAAAATTGGGCTAACTTTACTGGTTTCTTATTTTTTAATTAAAAAAAGTGAATTTTTTCCAAAAAAAATTGCGTTTGGAAGACCGCTGCGCAAATACGGTGTGATAAAAAAATATTGCAATAATCTCCATTTTATTCTCTAGGGTCTCTGCTAAAAACAAATATATAATGTTTGGGGGTTCTAAGTAGTTTTCTAGCAAAAACAATTGATTTTTAGCTTGTAAACACCAAATGTCAGAAATAGGCCTAGGCAAGTGGCTAGGTTGCATGATGGTGCTCCTTGGGATGTCGGGCCCCTCTATATGGCTAGTCTGTGAAAAAGTCTCACACATGTGGTATCGCCATACTCAGGAGGAGTGGCAGAATGTATTTCGGGGTGTCATTTTTGCTGTGTACATGCTATGTGTTAGGAATATGCTATAAATTGACAAGTTTGTGTCATTTAAAGTCCCAACCCCCTTTTTGTTTTTAATCAATTGATAGGGATGGAGGTATTATGACCCTACCATGTCATGTCCTCATTTAAAGTCCCAAATCCCCCCCCCCTTTTTTTTAAATTACTCTGATATTATGGCGCTTTTGGGCATTTCTCTCTCTATGTCCTTTTTCTTTTGTGTATGCTTTTTTGCCATATGTATGTATGGAAACCTTGAGAGTGAGTAGGTTTTATTGGTCTGATTGATCAAGCGCTAATTATGGTAATGCCTTCCACCCCTTGTTTTTCTTTTTGAGCATGCCCTCATACCCTACCACCCCAAGGTATCAAGGCACTCCGCAAACCCTCCTACCCTTCTACCTCAAGGTATCTAGGCACTGAGAAAGCCCTCCTATCCTTCCACCCCAAGGTATCAAGGCACTTAGGATGCCCTCCTACCCCTCTATGCCAGGTATTGGGGCACTGAGGAAGCCCTCCTACCCCTCCACCCCGAGGTATTGAGGCACGGAGGAAGCCCTCCTATTCTTCCACCCCAAGGTATAGAGGCACTGAGGAAGCCCTCCTATTCTTCCACCCCAAGGTATAGAAGCACTGAGTAGGCCCTCCTATTCTTCTACCTTAAGGTATCGAGGCATTGAGGAAGCCCTCCTACCCTTCCACCTCAAGGTATTGAATAGTGATCAACCGATATTTGTTTTTCATTGCAGATACCGATATTTTGGCCATTGCATATCTGTGTCGGCCGATATTTTTGCACATTTAAAATTTTGCAAAATAAACACATATTTCGACACAAATCTATTAATAATGTTAATATTTCTTTATTAACAATTTAATCATGAAGGCCTCGTTCTTCACACCTTAACTGCATGAAAACTGATAGGAAAACTTCAATTGCAGGGCCATTCAGTTTCATGTCATCTGATTAATGCATAATAAACTGCTGCAGCACTGCACTCACTCACGGCAATAATTTTAAATCACTACTGCAGTGCAGTCAGTGCAAAACTGCTAGGGAAAAAAAGTTAGGCAACAGCTACAGAGTGGATTGGACTGGCGTCAGTGTAGACTACCTCTGCAGTAGGGTACTGACTGCAACTACAGCAGTCAGTGCAAAACTGCTAGAAAACAAAGCTAGCGAACAGCTAAACTGTGGATTGGAGTGGACACTACTCTTCAATACTCCCAGTTAAGTAGAACATTATTATACTGCAGAAAGCAGAACATTTCAGCATGTCCATGGTCACCTGTTAAAGGTCTTCTGTTTTGTTCATATAATGCTACTATTTCATAAACATGCTCAGGAGGAGGATAGAGGAGCACTATCTAAGAGAGGTATCTTCTAGCATGGCTGTAGCGTGCCTCGTGTTCTTTCCACCACTGAAGAGGGTCACCACTTCTGTCAATTACTGGTTCTTTCAAATAGAGATGAAGTTCATCACCCAGGCTCATAATTGCAGATTCAGAAGAAATTGAATCCCCCGCATGAGGCCCCAATAAAACACTGAAAATGTCCCGATCAATTCAACCACGATGAAGAAGATTCTCTTCTGTTCGTTGACGTCTTTTTGGATATTTTTCTGTTTATGCAGCTCTTTATAAAAATAGTGTTCTGGACTTGTCTTTTTGGCAGGAACCCGATGCTCCTCCTCCTCCTGTTGAATATCTTCTGTCAGCCATTGTTTTGCCTTTGCTAATACTTTATCAGAATAGAAGGCATGGTTCTTGTATCGAGGATTCAAAAGACTTGCATGCACAACATTTTTAATCTCTTCATGCTTCTCAAAGCATATAGCAATCAAAACTCTTTGGCTTGACAGACTATCATTTAAAAGTTGGAGGGGGTTGTGTGCCATGACACTGGGGTATGACACATTCGAAAACAAGGACAGAAAAAAGATGGGGTTTTGTAGGCTCAAATAAGGTGGTCAAATTATTCAACGCCACACAATAGTAAAGTTAAAATACATATTTATTAATTTAGTTGACATAAAAAGCATGACAACATGCCTAGAAGACACACATACAAATAACAAATATAAAATAAAAATGAAGAACACAAGGTAGATAACCAGATATTGGAGTCTCAGTCAAAAAAGGATGGATATGGTCCCTGTACAGCCAACGCGTTTCGCTTGACTTCGCTTCTTCAGGGCTTAAGAGACCAGAGAACCAGCTAGTGTTCCCAAATGGTGCGAACCCATAGGCCAGCCAAAAATCACGGATAGCAATGGTCTAGTAGACGTGGACCATATATCCAAATTGGAATAATAATCGCCTTATAGGGCGCACTAGTGCATATACTGTAAGGTATCTATATGCTTCTATATGGTATATATATATTTCTTGCTTTATTGTATCGTATAGGTCCGAATGCACTATTTATGTGATTATTCAGACGCCACCATAGGGAGAGAATATGTAGCTTCCTTTATATTAGAATGTGCACAATGTATTAGGAAGGTGATCATATGAATGGTATTCCAAGACATCCAGGTCATATCATAGTTATATAGGCTCGGAGAAGTTATCAGAGAATATTGTGTTCAGTAATCACAAGTGTCCTTTTTATAAAGGGGAAGCATAACCCATTTGCTTCTCTCCGGTAGCGTGACCTGCCTGGGGTATGACACATCAGCAAGCCTCATTCCTTTCCGCATGTTTGCTTCTCTGTCTCGAAGTAGCACAAGCATCATTCGGTCTTCGTTGATTCCCCAGTCTTCAAGCATGCCTAGAAACATTTCTCTACTGTACTCCCCAGTGTGGAATCCTTGCATCACTTTTGTATTCAACACCAATTGCCTTTTTGTCCATCCGCTGTCAATGAAGTGGCATGTAAGAATCATTAGTGACTCTGTGCTGACCAGCAGTCAGAGATGAATAAAAGTGAGTTGCCGGAATTCTCTGCTTGCAGCATAGGCTTTACTTTTATCAACAGCCTTTTGGCGAAGCTTTGCCAGCATTTCGGTTTGATAATACTTCTCACTCTTCAGTATGTAGCCTTGCTCAATTATGGACATCAACCGCTTAAATCCTGAGTCAGACACCATTGTAAATGGCTGGTTATCAGTGACAATCATCTCTGTGATTACTCTGTCCAGCAGTTGGGATCTTCCATCTGAATCTAGACAGTGACACCTGTTTTTTTCAGAAGCATATCTGTTATTGTTGCCTGGGATAGTGGAGGAGGTATTTCAAAATCACATTGATATTCATTTTGTTTTTTTCTGTGCTGCATTATATAGTTCAATATGATGAACTCTTAGATGGGCCCAAAGATTTGACGTATTTTTGTTTATTGCAGTTACTGATCCCATGCTTATTTTGTTTGTAAATGTGTTCTACACTGCTGCTTTTCCTGGAGAAGGTTGAGACGAGAAATAGTCCCAGACCACCCTTTTACTTTTCCTCTCCTCATCCATCTCCATTTCAATTTAAAAGACACATAACAGATTAAAAAAAATGGCTTGCTGAAGTTGCTGGCACCCTGTTTTGTATTGGTGGCTAACGCCTGGCAGTGTGGTTGGCTTGTTGGCACCCTATTGTGGGTTGGTGGCTGACGCCTGGCAGTGTGGGTGGCTTGATGGCACCCTCTTTGTGGGTTGGTGGCTGACGCCTGGCAGTGTGGGTGGCTTGCTGGCACCCTCTTGTGGGCTGGTGACTGACGCCTGGCAGTGTGGGTGGCTTGCTTGCTGGCACCCTATTGTGGGGTAGCTGGCTGCTGTCACCCTGTTGTGGGTCGGTGGCTGACGCCTGGCAGTGTGGGTGGCTTGCTTGCTGGCACCCTATTGTGGGGTAGCTGGCTGCTGTCACCCTGTTGTGGGTCGGTGGCTGACGCCTGGCAGTGTGGGTGGCTTGCTTGCTGGCACCCTATTGTGGGGTAGCTGGCTGCTGTCACCCTGTTGTGGGTCGGTGGCTGACGCCTGGCAGTGTGGGTGGCTTGCTTGCTGGCACCCTATTGTGGGGTAGCTGGCTGCTCACTCTGTTGGGGGTCTGTGGCTGACGCCTGGCAGTGTGGGTGGCTTGCTGAGTTGCTGGCACCCTTGTGGGTCAGTGGCTGATGCCTGGCAGTTTGGGTGGCTGGCTGGCCCCCTGTTGTGGGTTGGTGGCTGACGCCGGGCAGTGTGGGTGGCTTGATGGCACCCTCTTGTGGGTGGGTGGCTGACGCCAGGCAGTGTGGGTGGCTTGCTGGCACCCTCTTGTGGGTTGGTAGCTGACGCCTGGCAGTGTGGGTGGCTTGCTTGCTGTCACCCTATTGTGGGGTGGCTGGCTGCTGTCACCCTGTTGTGGGTCGGTGGCTGACGCCTGGCAGTGTGGGTGGCTTGCTTGCTGGCACCCTATTGTGGGGTAGCTGGCTGCTGTCACTCTGTTGGGGGTTGGTGGCTGACGCCTGGCAGTGCGGGTGGCTTGCTGAGTTGCTGGCACCCTTGTGGGTCAGTGGCTGACGCCTGGCAGTTTGGGTGGCTGGCTGGCCCCCTGTTGTGGGTCGGGTGGCTGACACCTGGAAGTGTGGCTGCCTTGGTGTCACCCTGCAGTGGGTGGCTGGAACACTGTGGTGGGTGGCTGGCTTGGCGTCACCCTGTTGTGGGTGGCTGACTTGCAAGAACACTGTGGTGGGTGGCTGGCTTGGTGTCACCCTGTTGTGGGATGGCTGGAACACTGTGGTGGGTGGCTGGCTTGGTGTCACAGGCTAACCCGAGGTGCGGAATCTAAGTGCCAAACGGTCTTCACCAGAGCCTCTGGTGGTGAGGATGGATTTTGCTGCGTGTATAGCACCAGGTCGCGGTCCTCGGGGTTGCCCTGCCAGGAGGTGAACAGGTCCGGATCCGGTGGCAGATAAACAGACAGGGATAAGACAAAAGAGTGGTCACAAACAAGCCGAGGTCAGGGCAGGCAGCAGACAAGCGAGGTGAGGGACAAGCCAGGAGGTCAACAGGAATCAAACTGGATACAACCGGTTTCAGGTTCAGGAACACAGGAGGAGTTGCAGATCAGACAGCAAAGACACTGTGCTGCTGAGGTGCTTAAATAAGGCAGCCTGTTGCCAATTAATGAAATTAGTCTGAGCTAGGTTAACCCTTAGGTTGCAGATTCATGACAGTACTTCAGTGTGCACAGGGAGCGTTCCTGACACATGCCTAGAAACATTTCTCTACTGTACTCCCCAGTGTGGAATCCTTGCATCACTTTTGTATTCAACACCAATTGCCTTTTTGTCCATCCGCTGTCAATGAAGTGGCATGTAAGAATCATTAGTGACTCTGACTCTGTTTGTGCTGACCAGCAGTCAGTCATGAATAAAAGTGAGTTGCCGGAATTCTCTGCTTGCAGCATAGGCTTTACTTTTGTCAACAACCTTTTGGTGAAGCTTTGCCAGCATTTCGGTTTGATAATACTTCACTCTTCAGTGTGTAGCCTTACTCAATTATGGACATCAACCGCATAAATCCTGAGTCAGACACCATTGCAAATGGCTGGTTATCAGTGACAATCATCTCTGTGATTACTCTGTCCAGCAGTTGGGATCTTCCATCTGAATCTAAACAGTGACACCTGTTTTTTTTTTTTTTTCAGAAACATATCTGTTATTGTTGCCTGGGATAGTGGAGGAGGTATTTCAAAATCACATTGATATTCATTTTGTTTTTTTCTGTGCTGCATTATATAGTTCAATATGATGAACTCTTAGATGGGCCCAAAGATTTGACGTATTTTTGTTTATTGCAGTTACTGATCCCATGCTTATTTTATTTGTACATGTGTTTTACACTGCTGCTTTTCCTGGAGAAGGTTGAGACGAGAAATAGTCCCAGGCCACCCTTTTACTTTTCCTCTCCTCATCCATCTCTATTTCAATTTAAAAGACACATAACATTAAAAAATGGCTTGCTGAAGTTGCTGCCACCCTGTTGTGGGTTGGTGGCTAACGCCTGGCAGTGTGGGTGGCTTGCTGGCACCCTCTTGTGGGTTGGTGGCTGACGCCTGGCAGTGTGGGTGGCTTGATGGCAACCTCTTGTGGGTTGGTGGCTGACGCCTGGCAGTGTGGGTGGCTTGATGGCACCCTCTTGTGGGTTGGTGGCTGATGCCTGGCAGTGTGGGTGGCTTGCTGGCACCCTCTTGTGGGTTGGTGGCTGACGCCTGGCAGTGTGGGTGGCTTGCTTGCTGGCACCCTATTGTGGGGTATCTGGCTGCTGTGACCCTGTTGGTCAGTGGCTGATGCCTGGCAGTGTGGGTTGCTTGCTTGCTGGCACCCAATTGTGGGGTAGCTGGCTGCTGTCACTCTGTTGGGGGTTGGTGGCTGATGCCTGGCAGTGTGGGTGGCTTGCTGAGTTGCTGGTACCCTTGTGGGTCGGTGGCTGACGCCTGGCAGTTTGGGTGGCTGGCTGGCCCCCTGTTGTAGGTCGGGTGGCTGACACCTGGAAGTGTGGCTGCCTTGGTGTCACCCTGTTGTGGGTGGCTGGCTTGCAGCAACACTGTGGTTGGTGGCTGGCTTGGTGTCACCCTGCTGTGGGTGGCTGGAACACTGTGGTAGTTGGCTGGCTTAGTGTCACCCTGTTGTGGGTGGCTGACTTGCAGGAACACTGTGGTGGGTGGCTGGAACGCTGTGGTGGGTGGCTGGCTTGGTGTCACCCTGTTGTGGGTGGGTAAGTGGCTGGCTGGCTTGCTGGAACACTGTGGTGGATGGCTGGCTTGGTGTCACCTTGCTGTGGGTGGCTGCCTGGCTTGCTGGAACACTGTGGTGGGTGGCTGGCTTGGTGTCACCCTGTTGTGGGTGGCTGGCTTGCAGGAACTCTGTGGTGGGTTGGTGGCTGACGCCTGGCAGTGTGGGTTGCTTGTTGGCACCCTCTTGTTGGTTGGTGGCTGATGCCTGACAGTGTGGGTGGCTTGCTTGCTGGCACCCTATTGTGGAGTGGCTGACTGCTGTCACCCTGTTGTGGGTCGGTGGCTGACAGCTGGCAGTGTGGGTGGCTTGCTTGCTTGCTGGCACCCTATTGTGGGGTAGCTGGCTGCTGTCACTCTGTTGGGGGTTGGTGGCTGACGCCTGGCAGTGTGGGTGGCTTGCTGAATTGCTGGCACCCTTGTGGGTCAGTGGCTGACGCCTGGCAGTTTGGGTGGCTGGCTCCCCTGTTGTGGGTCGGGTGGCTGACACCTGGAAGTGTGGCGGCCTTGGTGTCACCCTGTTGTGGGTGGCTGGCTTGGTGTCACCCTGTTGTGGGTGGCTGGAACACTGTGGTGGGTGGCTGGCTTGGTGTCACCCTGTTGTGGGTGGCTGGCTTGCAGGAAAACTGTGGTGGGTGTCACCCTGTTGCGGGTGGCTGGCAGGCTTGCTGGAACACTGTGGTGGGTGGCTGGCTTGGTGTCATCCTGTTGTGGGTGGCTGGCTTGGTGTCACCCTGTTGTGGGTGGCTGGCTGGCTTGGTGTCACCCTGTTGTGGGTGGCTGGCTGGCTTGCTGGAACACTGTGGTGGGTGGCTGGCTTGGTGTCACCCTGTTGTGGGTGGCTGGCTTGCTGAAACACTGTGGTGGGTGTCTTGCTGGAACACTGTGGTGGGAGGCTGGCTTGGGGGTCACCCTGTTGTGTGGCTGGCCGGCTTGCTGGAACACTGTGGTGGGTGGCTGGCTTGGTGTCACCCTATTGTGGGTGGCTGGCTGGCTTGCTGGAACACTGTGGTGGGTGGCTGGCTTGGTGTCACCCTGTTGTGGGTGGCTGGCTTGCTGAAACACTGTGGTTGGTATCTTGCTGGAACATTGTGGTGGGAGGCCGGCTTGGGGGTCACCCTGTTGTGTGGCTGGCCGGCTTGGTGTCACCCTGTTGTGTGGCTGGCTGGCTTGCTGGAACACTGTGGTGGGTGGCTGGCTTGGTGTCACTCACTCACCCTGGCCTGTTGTGGGTGGCTGCTGGCTTGCTGGAACACTGGTCATGCTGGCGGGAGGCTGGCTTGGTGTCACCTGGGTGACTGGTTTGCTCGCTGGAACCCTGTTGTGGAGTGGGCGGCTGGATGCTAGCACCCTGTTCTGTTGTGGGTCGAATAGCTGGCAGCTGGCATCCTGTGGTGGGTGGATGGCTGGTACCGTCCGAGAGCACTGTGACCGGACAGGACTGCAGCAACATGTCTGGTCTAAAGAAGGAGCTGTTGTGAGCATGCCCCAAAACCGGTAACCACCCATTCCTCGTCTATGGCCGCACGGTCCTTCTGTGAGGTTCGCCGCAGCCACACTCTGATTCAGCCCCCGGATTGGTTTAGGCTGCTGGCAGCTTCCACAATGGGTACACGGTGAATTAGGAAGGACGCCGGGTTGTGACGCTCCACTTTTTGCTTTTATGTAAGTCTTCATATGAGCTTAATAAATTTGTTATTACTGCTTCTCTGAGTGAAGCCTTCTCTTTACTCGGCTTACATGTGGGATCTCGCTTCGGCCCTTTAAGAGCTGCCCTTGATGATAGCACTAACACTGTGCTGTTGGAACATTCAACATGAGTCGGGTTAACATCTCACCGATCAAAGTCAAATGTCTGGAACAAAAGGACCCATCCCCCAGCAAGAGCGCCCATTCTTTTTCCTTTTGGACCGGACTGCAGCTGGCTACGCACGAGGCTGTCTGAGGCGTTCTTAAGGCAGGGAACGTGTGCAGCACGCAGTGAAATGATGTCACGTGGGAGGCGGTGTTAGAAGGCAGAACGTGTGCACACAACATACGCAATGACGTCACAAAAATATTGGCAATATCGATAAATCCAAAGGCTGATTCCGATGAATCGGGGAAAGTGCATATCGGCCCACGATATGTGTTGCCCATAATCAGTCGATCTCTAGTACTGAGGAAGACCTCCTACCCTACCACCCCAAGGTATCGAGGCGCTGAGAATGCCCTCCTACCCTACCACCCCACAGTATTGAGGCACTGAGGTTGCCCTCCTACCCTATCACCCCAAGCTATCGAGGCACTGAGGAATCCCTCCTACCCTATCACCCCAGGGTATCGAGACACTGAGGATGCCCTCCTATCCCTTTACCCCAAGGTATCGAGACACTGAGGAAGCCCTCCTACCCCACAGTATCAGGCACGGAGGAAGCCCTCCTACCCTACGGTATCGAAGCACTGAAGCAGCCCTGCTACCCTTCCATCCCACAGTATCGAGGCACTGAGAAATCTCTCCTACCATTCTACCTCAAGGTATTGAGGCACTGAGGAAACCCTCCTACCCCAAGGTATCAAGGCACTGAGGAGGCCCTCCTACCCTTCCACCCCACAGTATCGAGGCACTGAGAAAGCTCTCCTACCCTTCCACCCCACATTATCGAGGCACTGAGGAAGCCCTCCTACCCTTCCACCCACAGTATCGAGGCACTGAGAAAGCTCTCCTACCCTTCCACCCCACATTATCGAGGCACTGAGGAAGCCCTCCTACCCTTCCACCCCACGGTATCGAGGCACTGAGGAAGCCCTCCTACCCTTCCACCCCACGGTATCGATGCACTGAGGAAACCCTCCTACCCTTTCACCCCACAGTATCGAGGCACTGAGGAAGCCCTCCTACCCTTCCATCCCACGGTATCGAGGAACTGAGGTAGCCCCCCTACCCTTCTACCTCAAGGTATCGAGGCACTAAGGAAACCCTCCTACCCTTCCAATCCACGGTATCGAGGCACTGAGAAAGCCCTCCTACCCTTCCACCCCACAATATCGAGGCACTGAGGAAACCCTCCTACCCCACTGTATCGATGCACTGAGGAAACCCTCCTACCCTTTCACCCCACAGTATCGAGGCACTGAGGAAGCCCTCCTACCCTTCCACCCCACGGTATCGAGGCATTGAGGAAGCCCTCTACCCATCCACCCCACGGTATCGAGGCACTGAGGCAGCCCTCCTACCCTTCCACCCCACGGTATCGAGGCACTGAGGAAGCCCTCCTACCCTTCCACCCCACGGTATCGAGGCACTGAGGAAGCCCTCCTACCCTTCCACCCCACGGTATCGAGGCACTGAGGAAGCCCTCCTACCCTTCCACCCCAAGGTTTCGAGGCACTGAGGAATCCCTCCTACCCTTCCACCCCACGGTATTGAGGCACTGAGGTAGCCCTTCCACCCCACTGTATCGAGGCACTGAGGAAGCCCTCCTACCCTTTTATCCTCAAGATATCGAGGCACTGAGGAAGCCCTCCTACCCTTCCACCCCACGGTATTGAGGCACTGAGGAAGCCCTCCTACCCTTCCACCCCACGGTATCGAGGCACTGAGGAAGCCCTCCTACCCTTCCACCCCACAGTATCGAGGCACTGAGAAAGCTCTCCTACCCTTCCACCCCACATTATCGAGGCACTGAGGAAGCCCTCCTACCCTTCCACCCCACGGTATTGAGGCACTGAGGAAGCCCTCCTACCCTTCCACCCCACGGAATCGAGGCACTGAGGAAGCCCTCCTACCCTTCCACCCCAAGGTATCGATGCACTGAGGAAACCCTCCTACCCTTTCACCCCACAGTATCGAGGCACTGAGGAAGCCCTCCTACCCTTCCACCCCACAGTATCGAGGCACTGAGGAAGCCCTCCTACCCTTCCACCCCACGGTATCGAGGCATTGAGGAAGCCCTCTACCCATCCACCCCACGGTATCGAGGCACTGAGGAAGCCCTCCTACCCTTCCACCCCACGGTATCGAGGCACTGAGGAAGCCCTCCTACCCTTCCACCCCACGGTATCGAGGCACTGAGGAAGCCCTCCTACCCTTCCACCCCACTGTATCGAGGCACTGAGGAAGCCCTCCTACCCTTTTATCCTCAAGATATCGAGGCACTGAGGAAGCCCTCCTACCCTTCCACCCCACGGTATTGAGGCACTGAGGAAGCCCTCCTACCCTTCCACCCCACGGTATCGAGGCACTGAGGAAGCCCTCCTACCCTTCCACCCCACAGTATCGAGGCACTGAGAAAGCTCTCCTACCCTTCCACCCCACATTATCGAGGCACTGAGGAAGCCCTCCTACCCTTCCACCCCACGGTATTGAGGCACTGAGGAAGCCCTCCTACCCTTCCACCCCACGGAATCGAGGCACTGAGGAAGCCCTCCTACCCTTTCACCCCAAGGTATCGATGCACTGAGGAAACCCTCCTACCCTTTCACCCCAAAGTATCGAGGCACTGAAGAAACCCTCCTACCCTTCCACCCCACGGTATCGAGGCACTGAGGAAACCCTCCTACCCTTTCACCCCACAGTATCAAGGCACTGAGGAAGCCCTCCTACCCTTCCACCCCACGGTATCGAGGCACTGAGGAAGCCCTCCTGCCCTTCTACCTCAAGGTATCGAGGCACTGAGGAAACCCTCCTACCCTTCCACCCACATTATCGAGGCACTGAGAAAGCCCTCCTACCCTTCTACCTCAAGGTATCGAGGCACTGAGGAAGCCCTCCTACCCTTCCACCCCAGGGTATTGAGGCACTGAGGTAGCCCTCCTACCCTTCCACCCCACAGTATCGAGGCACTGAGGAAGCCCTCCTACCCTTCCACCCCACTGTATCGAGGCACTGAGGAAACCCTCCTACCCTTCCATCCCACGGTATCGAGGAACTGAGGTAGCCCCCCTACCCTTCTACCTCAAGGTATCGAGGCACTAAGGAAACCCTCCTACCCTTCCAATCCACGGTATCGAGGCACTGAGGAAACCCTCCTACCCCACGGTATCGAGGCACTGAGGAAGCCCTCCTACCCTTCCACCCCACGGTATCGAGGCACTGAGGAAGCCCTCCTACCCTTCCACCCCATGGTATCGAGGCACGGAGGAAGCCCTCCTACCCTTCTACCCCACGGTATCGAGGCACTGAGGAAGCCCTCCTACCCTTCCACCCCATTGTATCGAGGCACTGAGGAAACCCTCCTACCCTTCCATCCCACGGTATCGAGGAACTGAGGTAGTCCCCCTACCCTTTTACCTCAAGGTATTGAGGCACTAAGGAAACCCTCCTACTTTTCCAATCCACGGTATCGAGGCACTGAGAAAGCCTTCCTACCCTTCCACCCCATGGTATCGAGGCACTGAGGAAGCCCTCCTACCCTTCCACCCCACGGTATCGAGGCACTGAGGAAGCCCTCCTACCCTTC
The DNA here is from genome assembly GCF_965119305.1 of Pelophylax lessonae. Classification (NCBI taxonomy): domain Eukaryota; kingdom Metazoa; phylum Chordata; class Amphibia; order Anura; family Ranidae; genus Pelophylax; species Pelophylax lessonae. Next base: position 187,901 of record NW_028120103.1, read on the forward strand.
CACCCCACAGTATCGAGGCACTAAGAAAGCTCTCCTACCCTTCCACCCCACATTATCGAGGCACTGAGGAAGCCCTCCTACCCTTCCACCCCACAGTATCGAGGCACTGAGAAAGCTCTCCTACCCTTCCACCCCACATTATCGAGGCACTGAGGAAGCCCTCCTACCCTTCCACCCCACAGTATCGAGGCACTGAGGAAGCTCTCCTACCCTTCCACCCCACGGTATCGATGCACTGAGGAAACCCTCCTACCCTTCCACCCCACGGTATCGAGGCACTGAGGAAGCCCTCCTACCCTTTTATCCTCAAGGTATCGAGGCACTGAGGAAGCCCTCCTACCCTTCCACCCAACGGTATCGAGGCACTGAGGTAGCCCTCCTACCCTTCCACCCCAGGGTATTGAGGCACTGGGAAAGCCCTCCTACCCTTCCACCCCACGGTATAGAGGCACTGAGGAAGCCCTCCTACCCTTCCACCCCACGGTATCGAGGCACTGAGAAAGCCCTCCTACCCTTCCACCCCACGGTATCGAGGCACTGAGGAAACCCTCCTACCCTTCCCCCCCACGGTATCGAGGCACTGAGAAAGCCCTCCTACCCTTCTACCTCAAGGTATCAAGGCACTGAGGAAGCCCTCCTACCCTTCCACCCCACAAGGCACTGAGGAAGCCCTCCTACCCTTCCACCCCACGGTATCGAGGCACTGAAGAAACCCTCCTACCCTTCCACCCCACGGTATCGAGGCACTGAGGAAACCCTCCTACCCTTTCACCCCACAGTATCAAGGCACTGAGGAAGCCCTCCTACCCTTCCACCCCATGGTATCAAGGCACTGAGGAAGCCCTCCTACCCTTCTACCTCAAGGTATCGAGGTACCGAGGAAACCCTTCCACCCACATTATTAAGGCACTGAGAAAGCCCTCCTACCCTTCCAACTCACGGTATCGAGGCACTGATGAAGCCCTCCTACCCTTCCACCCCACGGTATGGAGGCACTGAGGTAGCCCTCCTACCCTTCCACCCCACTGTATCGAGGCACTGAGGAAGCCCTCCTACCCTTTTATCCTCAAGATATCGAGGCACTGAGTAAGCCCTCCTACCCTTCCAACCCACGGTATCGAGGCACTGAGGAAGCCCTCCTACCCTTCCACCTCACGGTATCGAGGCACTGAGGAAACCCTACTACCCTTCCACCCCACGGTATCGAGGCACTGGGGAAGCCCTCCTACCCTTCCACCCCACGGTATAGAGGCACTGAGGAAGCCCTCCTACCCTTCCACCCCACGGTATCAAGGCACTGAGGAAACCCTCCTACCCTTCCACCCCACAGTATCGAGGCACTGAGGAAGCCCTCCTACCCTTCCACCCCACGGTATCGAGGCACTGAGGAAACCCTCCTACCCTTCCACCCCACAGTATCGAGGCACTGAGGAAGCCCTCCTACCCTTCCACCCCACGGTATCGAGGCACTGAGGAAGCCCTCCTACCCTTCCACCCCACGGTATCGAGGCACTGAGGAAACCCTCCTACCCTTTCACCCCACTGTATCGAGGCACTGAGGAAACCCTCCTACCCTTCCATCCCACGGTATCGAGGAACTGAGGTAGCCCCCCTACCCTTCTACCTCAAGGTATCGAGGCACTAAGGAAACCCTCCTACCCTTCCAATCCACGGTATCGAGGCACTGAGAAAGCCCTCCTACCCTTCCACCCCACAATATCAAGGCACTGAGGAAACCCTCCTACCCCATGGTATTGATGCACTGAGGAAACCATCCTACCCTTTCACCCCACAGTATCGAGGCACTGAGGAAGCCCTCCTACCCTTCCACCCCACGGTATCGAGGCACTGAGGAAGCCCTCCTACCCTTCCACCCACATTATCGAGGCACTGAGAAAGCCCTCCTACCCTTCTACCTCAAGGTATCGAGGCACTGAGGTAGCCCTCCTACCCTTCTACCTCAAGGTATTGAGGCACTGAGGAAGCCCTCCTACCCTTCCACCCGACGGTATCGAGGCACTGAGGAAGCCCTCCTACCCTTCCACCCCACGGTATTGAGGCACTGATGAAGCACTCCTACCCTTCCACCCCACTGTATCGAGGCACTGAGGAAGCCCTCCTACCTTTCTACCTCAAGGTATCGAGGCACTGAGGAAGCCCTCCTACCCTTCAACCCCACGGTATCGAGGCACTGAGGAAGCCCTCCTACCCTTCCACCTCACGGTATCGAGGCACTGAGGAAGCCCTCCTACCATCCACCCCACGGTATCGGGGCACTGAGGAAGCCCTCCTACCCTTCCACCCCACAATATCGAGGCACTGAGGAAACCCCCCTACCCTTCCACCCCACGGTATCGAGGCACTGAGGAAACCCTCCTACCCTTTCACCCCACAGTATCGAGGCACTAAGATAGCCCTCATACCCTTCCACCCCACGGTATGGAGGCACTGAGGTAGCCCCCCTACCCTTCTACCTCAGGGTATCGAGGCGCTGAGGAAACCCTCCTACCCTTCCACCACACGGTATCGAGGCACTGAGGAAACCCTCCTACCCTCCCCCCCCCCCCACGGTATCGAGGCACTGAGGAAACCCTCCTACCCTTCCACCCCACAGTATCGAGGCACTGAGGAAGCCCTCCAACCCTTTTATCCTCAAGGTATCGAGGCACTGAGGAAGCCCTCCTACCCTTCCACCCTACAGTATCAAGGCACTGAGGAAGCCCTCCTACCCTTCCACCCCACGGTATCGAGGCACTGAAGAAACCCTCCTACCCTTCCACCCCACGGTATCGAGGCACTGAGGAAACCCTCCTACCCTTTCACCCCACAGTATCAAGGCACTGAGGAAGCCCTCCTACCCTTCCACCCTATGGTATCAAGGCACTGAGGAAGCCCTCCTACCCTTCTACCTCAAGGTATCGAGGTACCGAGGAAACCCTTCCACCCACATTATTAAGGCACTGAGAAAGCCCTCCTACCCTTCCACCTCACGGTATCGAGGCACTGATGAAGCCCTCCTACCCTTCCACCCCACAGTATGGAGGCACTGAGGTAGCCCTCCTACCCTACCACCCCACTGTATCGAGGCACTGAGGAAGCCCTCCTACCCTTTTATCCTCAAATTATCGAGGCACTGAGGAAGCCCTCCTACCCTTCCAACCCACAGTATCGAGGCACTGAGGAAGCCCTCCTACCCTTCCACCTCACAGTATCGAGGCACTGAGGAAACCCTACTACCCTTCCCCCCCACAGTATCAAAGCACTGAGGAAGCCCTCCTACCCTTCCACCCCACAGTATCGAGGCACTGAGGAAGCCCTCCTACCCTTCCACCCCACGGTATCGAGGCACTGAGAAAGCCCTCCTACCCTTCCACCACACGGTATCGAGGCACTGAGGAAACCCTCCTACCCTCCCCCCCCCCACGGTATCGAGGCACTGAGAAATCCCTCCTACCCTTCTACCTCAAGGTATCAAGGCGCTGAGGAAGCCCTCCTACCCTTCCACCCAACGGTATCGAGGCACTGAGGAAACCCTCCTACCCTTCCACCCCACAGTATCGAGGCACTGAGGAAGCCCTCCAACCCTTTTATCCTCAAGGTATCGAGACACTGAGGAAGCCCTCCTACCCCACAGTATCAGGCACGGAGGAAGCCCTCCTACCCTACGGTATCGAAGCACTGAAGCAGCCCTGCTACCCTTCCATCCCACAGTATCGAGGCACTGAGAAATCTCTCCTACCATTCTACCTCAAGGTATTGAGGCACTGAGGAAACCCTCCTACCCCAAGGTATCAAGGCACTGAGGAGGCCCTCCTACCCTTCCACCCCACAGTATCGAGGCACTGAGAAAGCTCTCCTACCCTTCCACCCCACATTATCGAGGCACTGAGGAAGCCCTCCTACCCTTCCACCCACAGTATCGAGGCACTGAGAAAGCTCTCCTACCCTTCCACCCCACATTATCGAGGCACTGAGGAAGCCCTCCTACCCTTCCACCCCACGGTATTGAGGCACTGAGGAAGCCCTCCTACCCTTCCACCCCACGGTATCGAGGCACTGAGGAAGCCCTCCTACCCTTCCACCCCACGGTATCGATGCACTGAGGAAACCCTCCTACCCTTTCACCCCACAGTATCGAGGCACTGAGGAAGCCCTCCTACCCTTCCATCCCACGGTATCGAGGAACTGAGGTAGCCCCCCTACCCTTCTACCTCAAGGTATCGAGGCACTAAGGAAACCCTCCTACCCTTCCAATCCACGGTATCGAGGCACTGAGAAAGCCCTCCTACCCTTCCACCCCACAATATCGAGGCACTGAGGAAACCCTCCTACCCCACTGTATCGATGCACTGAGGAAACCCTCCTACCCTTTCACCCCACAGTATCGAGGCACTGAGGAAGCCCTCCTACCCTTCCACCCCACGGTATCGAGGCATTGAGGAAGCCCTCTACCCATCCACCCCACGGTATCGAGGCACTGAGGCAGCCCTCCTACCCTTCCACCCCACGGTATCGAGGCACTGAGGAAGCCCTCCTACCCTTCCACCCCACGGTATCGAGGCACTGAGGAAGCCCTCCTACCCTTCCACCCCACGGTATCGAGGCACTGAGGAAGCCCTCCTACCCTTCCACCCCAAGGTTTCGAGGCACTGAGGAATCCCTCCTACCCTTCCACCCCACGGTATTGAGGCACTGAGGTAGCCCTTCCACCCCACTGTATCGAGGCACTGAGGAAGCCCTCCTACCCTTTTATCCTCAAGATATCGAGGCACTGAGGAAGCCCTCCTACCCTTCCACCCCACGGTATTGAGGCACTGAGGAAGCCCTCCTACCCTTCCACCCCACGGTATCGAGGCACTGAGGAAGCCCTCCTACCCTTCCACCCCACAGTATCGAGGCACTGAGAAAGCTCTCCTACCCTTCCACCCCACATTATCGAGGCACTGAGGAAGCCCTCCTACCCTTCCACCCCACGGTATTGAGGCACTGAGGAAGCCCTCCTACCCTTCCACCCCACGGAATCGAGGCACTGAGGAAGCCCTCCTACCCTTCCACCCCAAGGTATCGATGCACTGAGGAAACCCTCCTACCCTTTCACCCCACAGTATCGAGGCACTGAGGAAGCCCTCCTACCCTTCCACCCCACAGTATCGAGGCACTGAGGAAGCCCTCCTACCCTTCCACCCCACGGTATCGAGGCATTGAGGAAGCCCTCTACCCATCCACCCCACGGTATCGAGGCACTGAGGAAGCCCTCCTACCCTTCCACCCCACGGTATCGAGGCACTGAGGAAGCCCTCCTACCCTTCCACCCCACGGTATCGAGGCACTGAGGAAGCCCTCCTACCCTTCCACCCCACTGTATCGAGGCACTGAGGAAGCCCTCCTACCCTTTTATCCTCAAGATATCGAGGCACTGAGGAAGCCCTCCTACCCTTCCACCCCACGGTATTGAGGCACTGAGGAAGCCCTCCTACCCTTCCACCCCACGGTATCGAGGCACTGAGGAAGCCCTCCTACCCTTCCACCCCACAGTATCGAGGCACTGAGAAAGCTCTCCTACCCTTCCACCCCACATTATCGAGGCACTGAGGAAGCCCTCCTACCCTTCCACCCCACGGTATTGAGGCACTGAGGAAGCCCTCCTACCCTTCCACCCCACGGAATCGAGGCACTGAGGAAGCCCTCCTACCCTTCCACCCCAAGGTATCGATGCACTGAGGAAACCCTCCTACCCTTTCACCCCAAAGTATCGAGGCACTGAAGAAACCCTCCTACCCTTCCACCCCACGGTATCGAGGCACTGAGGAAACCCTCCTACCCTTTCACCCCACAGTATCAAGGCACTGAGGAAGCCCTCCTACCCTTCCACCCCACGGTATCGAGGCACTGAGGAAGCCCTCCTGCCCTTCTACCTCAAGGTATCGAGGCACTGAGGAAACCCTCCTACCCTTCCACCCACATTATCGAGGCACTGAGAAAGCCCTCCTACCCTTCTACCTCAAGGTATCGAGGCACTGAGGAAGCCCTCCTACCCTTCCACCCCAGGGTATTGAGGCACTGAGGTAGCCCTCCTACCCTTCCACCCCACAGTATCGAGGCACTGAGGAAGCCCTCCTACCCTTCCACCCCACTGTATCGAGGCACTGAGGAAACCCTCCTACCCTTCCATCCCACGGTATCGAGGAACTGAGGTAGCCCCCCTACCCTTCTACCTCAAGGTATCGAGGCACTAAGGAAACCCTCCTACCCTTCCAATCCACGGTATCGAGGCACTGAGGAAACCCTCCTACCCCACGGTATCGAGGCACTGAGGAAGCCCTCCTACCCTTCCACCCCACGGTATCGAGGCACTGAGGAAGCCCTCCTACCCTTCCACCCCATGGTATCGAGGCACGGAGGAAGCCCTCCTACCCTTCTACCCCACGGTATCGAGGCACTGAGGAAGCCCTCCTACCCTTCCACCCCATTGTATCGAGGCACTGAGGAAACCCTCCTACCCTTCCATCCCACGGTATCGAGGAACTGAGGTAGTCCCCCTACCCTTTTACCTCAAGGTATTGAGGCACTAAGGAAACCCTCCTACTTTTCCAATCCACGGTATCGAGGCACTGAGAAAGCCTTCCTACCCTTCCACCCCATGGTATCGAGGCACTGAGGAAGCCCTCCTACCCTTCCACCCCACGGTATCGAGGCACTGAGGAAGCCCTCCTACCCTTCCACCCCACAGTATCGAGGCACTAAGAAAGCTCTCCTACCCTTCCACCCCACATTATCGAGGCACTGAGGAAGCCCTCCTACCCTTCCACCCCACAGTATCGAGGCACTGAGAAAGCTCTCCTACCCTTCCACCCCACATTATCGAGGCACTGAGGAAGCCCTCCTACCCTTCCACCCCACAGTATCGAGGCACTGAGGAAGCTCTCCTACCCTTCCACCCCACGCTATCGATGCACTGAGGAAACCCTCCTACCCTTCCACCCCACGGTATCGAGGCACTGAGGAAGCCCTCCTACCCTTTTATCCTCAAGGTATCGAGGCACTGAGGAAGCCCTCCTACCCTTCCACCCAACGGTATCGAGGCACTGAGGTAGCCCTCCTACCCTTCCACCCCAGGGTATTGAGGCACTGGGAAAGCCCTCCTACCCTTCCACCCCACGGTATAGAGGCACTGAGGAAGCCCTCCTACCCTTCCACCCCACGGTATCGAGGCACTGAGAAAGCCCTCCTACCCTTCCACCCCACGGTATCGAGGCACTGAGGAAACCCTCCTACCCTTCCCCCCCACGGTATCGAGGCACTGAGAAAGCCCTCCTACCCTTCTACCTCAAGGTATCAAGGCACTGAGGAAGCCCTCCTACCCTTCCACCCCACAAGGCACTGAGGAAGCCCTCCTACCCTTCCACCCCACGGTATCGAGGCACTGAAGAAACCCTCCTACCCTTCCACCCCACGGTATCGAGGCACTGAGGAAACCCTCCTACCCTTTCACCCCACAGTATCAAGGCACTGAGGAAGCCCTCCTACCCTTCCACCCCATGGTATCAAGGCACTGAGGAAGCCCTCCTACCCTTCTACCTCAAGGTATCGAGGTACCGAGGAAACCCTTCCACCCACATTATTAAGGCACTGAGAAAGCCCTCCTACCCTTCCACCTCACGGTATCGAGGCACTGATGAAGCCCTCCTACCCTTCCACCCCACGGTATGGAGGCACTGAGGTAGCCCTCCTACCCTTCCACCCCACTGTATCGAGGCACTGAGGAAGCCCTCCTACCCTTTTATCCTCAAGATATCGAGGCACTGAGTAAGCCCTCCTACCCTTCCAACCCACGGTATCGAGGCACTGAGGAAGCCCTCCTACCCTTCCACCTCACGGTATCGAGGCACTGAGGAAACCCTACTACCCTTCCACCCCACGGTATCGAGGCACTGGGGAAGCCCTCCTACCCTTCCACCCCACGGTATAGAGGCACTGAGGAAGCCCTCCTACCCTTCCACCCCACGGTATCAAGGCACTGAGGAAACCCTCCTACCCTTCCACCCCACAGTATCGAGGCACTGAGGAAGCCCTCCTACCCTTCCACCCCACGGTATCGAGGCACTGAGGAAACCCTCCTACCCTTCCACCCCACAGTATCGAGGCACTGAGGAAGCCCTCCTACCCTTCCACCCCACGGTATCGAGGCACTGAGGAAGCCCTCCTACCCTTCCACCCCACGGTATCGAGGCACTGAGGAAACCCTCCTACCCTTTCACCCCACTGTATCGAGGCACTGAGGAAACCCTCCTACCCTTCCATCCCACGGTATCGAGGAACTGAGGTAGCCCCCCTACCCTTCTACCTCAAGGTATCGAGGCACTAAGGAAACCCTCCTACCCTTCCAATCCACGGTATCGAGGCACTGAGAAAGCCCTCCTACCCTTCCACCCCACAATATCAAGGCACTGAGGAAACCCTCCTACCCCATGGTATTGATGCACTGAGGAAACCATCCTACCCTTTCACCCCACAGTATCGAGGCACTGAGGAAGCCCTCCTACCCTTCCACCCCACGGTATCGAGGCACTGAGGAAGCCCTCCTACCCTTCCACCCACATTATCGAGGCACTGAGAAAGCCCTCCTACCCTTCTACCTCAAGGTATCGAGGCACTGAGGTAGCCCTCCTACCCTTCTACCTCAAGGTATTGAGGCACTGAGGAAGCCCTCCTACCCTTCCACCCGACGGTATCGAGGCACTGAGGAAGCCCTCCTACCCTTCCACCCCACGGTATTGAGGCACTGATGAAGCACTCCTACCCTTCCACCCCACTGTATCGAGGCACTGAGGAAGCCCTCCTACCTTTCTACCTCAAGGTATCGAGGCACTGAGGAAGCCCTCCTACCCTTCAACCCCACGGTATCGAGGCACTGAGGAAGCCCTCCTACCCTTCCACCTCACGGTATCGAGGCACTGAGGAAGCCCTCCTACCATCCACCCCACGGTATCGGGGCACTGAGGAAGCCCTCCTACCCTTCCACCCCACAATATCGAGGCACTGAGGAAACCCCCCTACCCTTCCACCCCACGGTATCGAGGCACTGAGGAAACCCTCCTACCCTTTCACCCCACAGTATCGAGGCACTAAGATAGCCCTCATACCCTTCCACCCCACGGTATGGAGGCACTGAGGTAGCCCCCCTACCCTTCTACCTCAGGGTATCGAGGCGCTGAGGAAACCCTCCTACCCTTCCACCACACGGTATCGAGGCACTGAGGAAACCCTCCTACCCTCCCCCCCCCCCACGGTATCGAGGCACTGAGGAAACCCTCCTACCCTTCCACCCCACAGTATCGAGGCACTGAGGAAGCCCTCCAACCCTTTTATCCTCAAGGTATCGAGGCACTGAGGAAGCCCTCCTACCCTTCCACCCTACAGTATCAAGGCACTGAGGAAGCCCTCCTACCCTTCCACCCCACGGTATCGAGGCACTGAAGAAACCCTCCTACCCTTCCACCCCACGGTATCGAGGCACTGAGGAAACCCTCCTACCCTTTCACCCCACAGTATCAAGGCACTGAGGAAGCCCTCCTACCCTTCCACCCTATGGTATCAAGGCACTGAGGAAGCCCTCCTACCCTTCTACCTCAAGGTATCGAGGTACCGAGGAAACCCTTCCACCCACATTATTAAGGCACTGAGAAAGCCCTCCTACCCTTCCACCTCACGGTATCGAGGCACTGATGAAGCCCTCCTACCCTTCCACCCCACAGTATGGAGGCACTGAGGTAGCCCTCCTACCCTACCACCCCACTGTATCGAGGCACTGAGGAAGCCCTCCTACCCTTTTATCCTCAAATTATCGAGGCACTGAGGAAGCCCTCCTACCCTTCCAACCCACAGTATCGAGGCACTGAGGAAGCCCTCCTACCCTTCCACCTCACAGTATCGAGGCACTGAGGAAACCCTACTACCCTTCCCCCCCACAGTATCAAAGCACTGAGGAAGCCCTCCTACCCTTCCACCCCACAGTATCGAGGCACTGAGGAAGCCCTCCTACCCTTCCACCCCACGGTATCGAGGCACTGAGAAAGCCCTCCTACCCTTCCACCACACGGTATCGAGGCACTGAGGAAACCCTCCTACCCTCCCCCCCCCCACGGTATCGAGGCACTGAGAAATCCCTCCTACCCTTCTACCTCAAGGTATCAAGGCGCTGAGGAAGCCCTCCTACCCTTCCACCCAACGGTATCGAGGCACTGAGGAAACCCTCCTACCCTTCCACCCCACAGTATCGAGGCACTGAGGAAGCCCTCCAACCCTTTTATCCTCAAGGTATCGAGGCACTGAGGAAGCCCTCCTACCCTTCCACCCTACAGTATCAAGGCACTGAGGAAGCCCTCCTACCCTTCCACCCCACGGTATCAAGGCACTGAAGAAACCCTCCTACCCTTCCACCCCACGGTATCGAGGCACTGAGGAAACCCTCCTACCCTTTCACCCCACAGTATCAAGGCACTGAGGAAGCCCTCCTACCCTTCCACCCCATGGTATCAAGGCACTGAGGAAGCCCTCCTACCCTTCTACCTCAAGGTATCGAGGTACCGAGGAAACCCTTCCACCCACATTATTAAGGCACTGAGAAAGCCCTCCTACCCTTCCACCTCACGGTATCGAGGCACTGATGAAGCCCTCCTACCCTTCCACCCCACAGTATCGAGGCACTAAGAAAGCTCTCCTACCCTTCCACCCCACATTATCGAGGCACTGAGGAAGCCCTCCTACCCTTCCACCCCACAGTATCGAGGCACTGAGAAAGCTCTCCTACCCTTCCACCCCACATTATCGAGGCACTGAGGAAGCCCTCCTACCCTTCCACCCCAAAGTATCGAGGCACTGAGGAAGCCCTCCTACCCTTCCACCCCACTGTATCGAGGCACTGAGGAAACCCTCCTACCCTTCCATCCCACGGTATCGAGGAACTGAGGTAGCCCCCCTACCCTTCTACCTCAAGGTATCGAGGCACTAAGGAAACCCTCCTACCCTTCCAATCCACGGTATCGAGGCACTGAGAAAGCCCTCCTACCCTTCCACCCCACAATATCGAGGCACTGAGGAAACCCTCCTACCCCATGGTATTGATGCACTGAGGAAACCATCCTACCCTTTCACCCCACAGTATCGAGGCACTGAGGAAGCCCTCCTACCCTTCCACCCCACGGTATCGAGGCACTGAGGAAGCCCTCCTACCCTTCCACCCACATTATCGAGGCACTGAGAAAGCCCTCCTACCCTTCTACCTCAAGGTATCGAGGCACTGAGGAAGCCCTCCTACCCTTCAACCCAAGGGGATTGAGGCACTGAGGTAGCCCTCCTACCCTTCCACCCCACAGTATCGAGGCACTGAGGAAGCCCTCCTACCCTTCCACCCCACAGTATCGAGGCACTGAGGAAGCTCTCCTACCCTTCCACCCCACATTATCGAGGCACTGAGGAAGCCCTCCTACCCTTCCACCCCACGGTATCGAGGCACTGAGGAAGCCCTCCTACCCTTCCACCCCACGGTATCGATGCACTGAGGAAACCCTCCTACCCTTTCACCCCACAGTATCGAGGCACTGAGGAAGCCCTCCTACTTCCACCCCACGGTATCGAGGCACTGAGGAAGCCCTCCTACCCTTTTATCCTCAAGGTATCGAGGCACTGAGGAAGCCCTCCTACCCTTCCACCCCAGGGTATTGAGGCACTGAGGTAGCCCTCCTACCCTTCCACCCCAAAGTATCGAGGCACTGAGGAAGCCCTCCTACCCTTCCACCCCACTGTATCGAGGCACTGAGGAAACCCTCCTACCCTTCCATCCCACGGTATCGAGGAACTGAGGTAGCCCCCCTACCTCAAGGTATCGAGGCACTAAGGAAACCCTGCTACCCTTCCAATCCACGGTATCGAGGCACTGAGAAAGCCCTCCTACCCTTCCACCCCACAATATCGAGGCACTGAGGAAACCCTCCTACCCCATGGTATTGATGCACTGAGGAAACCCTCCTACAATTTCACCCCACAGTATCGAGGCACTGAGGAAGCCCTCCTACCCTTCCACCCCACGGTATCGAGGCACTGAGGAAGCCCTCCTACCCTTCCACCCCACGGTATCGATGCACTGAGGAAACCCTCCTACCCTTTCACCCCACAGTATCGAGGCACTGAGGAAGCCCTCCTACCCTTCCACCCCACGGTAGCGAGGCACTGAGGAAGCCCTCCTACCCTTTTATCCTCAAGGTATCGAGGCACTGAGGAAGCCCTCCTACCCTTTCACCCTACAGTATCAAGGCACTGAGGAAGCCCTCCTACCCTTCCACCCCACGGTATCGAGGCACTGAAGAAACCCTCCTACCCTTCCACCCCACGGTATCGAGGCACTGAGGAAACCCTCCTACCCTTTCACCCCACAGTATCAAGGCACTGAGGAAGCCCTCCTACCCTTCCACCCCATGGTATCAAGGCACTGAGGAAGCCCTCCTACCCTTCTACCTCAAGGTATCGAGGTACCGAGGAAACCCTTCCACCCACATTATTAAGGCACTGAGAAAGCCCTCCTACCCTTCCACCTCACGGTATCGAGGCACTGATGAAGCCCTCCTACCCTTCCACCCCACGGTATGGAGGCACTGAGGTAGCCCTCCTACCCTTCCACCCCACTGTATCGAGGCACTGAGGAAGCCCTCCTACCCTTTTATCCTCAAGATATCGAGGCACTGAGTAAGCCCTCCTACCCTTCCAACCCACGGTATCGAGGCACTGAGGAAGCCCTCCTACCCTTCCACCTCACGGTATCGAGGCACTGAGGAAACCCTACTACCCTTCCACCCACATTATCGAGGCACTGAGGAACCCCTCCTACCCTTCCACCCCACGGTATCGAGGCACTGGGGAAGCCCTCCTACCCTTCCACCCCACGGTATAGAGGCACTGAGGAAGCCCTCCTACCCTTCCACCCCACGGTATCAAGGCACTGAGGAAACCCTCCTACCCTTCCACCCCACAGTATCGAGGCACTGAGGAAGCCCTCCTACCCTTCCACCCCACGGTATCGAGGCACTGAGGAAGCCCTCCTACCCTTCCACCCCACGGTATCGAGGCACTGAGAAAGCCCTCCTACCCTTCCACCACACGGTATCGAGGCACTGAGAAAGCCCTCCTACCCTTCTACCTCAAGGTATCAAGGCACTGAGGAAGCCCTCCTACCCTTCCACCCCACAGTATCGAGGCACTGAGGAAGCCCTCCAACCCTTTTATCCTCAAGGTATCGAGGCACTGAGCAAGCCCTCCTACCCTTCCACCCCACGGTAGCGAGGCACTGAGGAAGCCCTCCTACCCTTCCACCCCACGGTATCGAGGCACTGAGGTAGCCCTCCTACCCTTCTACCTCAAGGTATTGAGGCACTGAGGAAGCCCTCCTACCCTTCCACCCGACGGTATCGAGGCACTGAGGAAGCCCTCCTACCCTTCCACCCCACGGTATTGAGGCACTGATGAAGCACTCCTACCCTTCCACCCCACTGTATCGAGGCACTGAGGAAGCCCTCCTACCTTTCTACCTCAAGGTATCGAGGCACTGAGGAAGCCCTCCTACCCTTCAACCCCACGGTATCGAGGCACTGAGGAAGCCCTCCTACCCTTCCACCTCACGGTATCGAGGCACTGAGGAAGCCCTCCTACCATCCACCCCACGGTATCGGGGCACTGAGGAAGCCCTCCTACCCTTCCACCCCACTGTATCGAGGCACTGAGGAAACCCTCCTAACCTTCCACCCACATTATCGAGGCACTGAGATAGCCCTCCTACCCTTCTACCTCAAGCTATCGAGGCACTGAGGAAGCCCTCCTACCCTTCCACCCCATGGTATCGAGGCACTGAGGTAGCCCTCCTACCCTTCCACCCCACAGTATCGAGGCACTGAGGAAGCTCTCCTACCCTTCCACCCCACGGTATCGAGGCACTGAGGAAACCCTCCTACCCTTCCACCCCAAGGTATCGAGGCACTGAGAAAGCCCTCCTACTCTTCCACCCCACAGTATCGAGGCACTGAGAAAGCCCTCCTACCCTTCCACCCCACGGTATCGAGGCACTGAGGAAACCCTCCTACCCTTTCACCCCACAGTATCGAGGCACTAAGAAAGCCCTCATACCCTTCCACCCCACGGTATGGAGGCACTGAGGTAGCCCCCCTACCCTTCTACCTCAGGGTATCGAGGCGCTGAGGAAACCCTCCTACCCTTCCACCACACGGTATCGAGGCACTGAGGAAACCCTCCTACCCTCCCCCCCCCCCACGGTATCAAGGCACTGAGGAAGCCCTCCTACCCTTCCACCCCACGGTATCGAGGCACTGAGGAAACCCTCCTACCCTTCCACCCCACAGTATCGAGGCACTGAGGAAGCCCTCCAACCCTTTTATCCTCAAGGTATCGAGGCACTGAGGAAGCCCTCCTACCCTTCTACCTCAAGGTATCGAGGTACCGAGGAAACCCTTCCACCCACATTATTAAGGCACTGAGAAAGCCCTCCTACCCTTCCACCTCACGGTATCGAGGCACTGATGAAGCCCTCCTACCCTTCCACCCCACTGTATGGAGGCACTGAGGTAGCCCTCCTACCCTACCACCCCAATGTATCGAGGCACTGAGGTAGCCCTCCTACCCTTCTACCTCAAGGTATTGAGGCACTGAGGAAACCCTCCTACCCTTTCACCCCACGGTATCGAGGCACTGAGGAAACCCTCCTACCCTTTCACCCCACGGTATCGAGGCACTGAGGAAGCCCTCCTACCCTTCCACCCCACGGTATCGAGGCACTGAGGAAGCCCTCCTACCCTTCCACCCCACAGTATCGAGGCACTGAGAAAGCCCTCCTACCCTTCCACCCCACGGTATCGAGGCACTGAGGAAACCCTCCTACCCTTCCACCCCACAGTATCGAGGCACTGAGAAAGCCTTCCTTCCCTTCCACCCCACATTATCGAGGCTCTGAGAAAGCCCTCCTACCCTTCCACCCCACAATATTGAGGCACTGAGGAAGCCCTCCTACCCTTCCACCCCACGGTATAGAGGCACTGAGGAAGCCCTCCTACCCTTCCACCCCACGGTATAGAGGCACTGAGGAAGCCCTCCTACCCTTCCACCCCACGGTATCGAGGCACTGAGGAAACCCTCCTACCCTTCCACCCCACAGTATTGAGGCACTGAGAAAGCCTTCCTTCCCTTCCACCCCACATTATCAAGGCACTGAGAAAGCCCTCCTACCCTTCCACCCCACAATATTGAGGCACTGAGGAAACCCTCCTACCCTTCCACCCCACGGTATCGAGGCACTGAGGAAACCCTCCTACCCTTTCACCCCACAGTATCGAGGCACTGAGAAATCCTTCCTTCCCTTCCACCCCACATTATCAAGGCACTGAGGAAGCCCTCCTACCCTTCCACCCCACAGTATCGAGGCACTGAGGAAACCCTCCTACCTCAAGGTATTGAGGCACTGAGGAAGCCCTCCTACCCTTCTACCTCAAGGTATCGAGGCACTGAGGAAACCCTCCTACCCTTCCACCCACATTATCGAGGCACTGAGAAAGCCCTCCTACCTCAAGGTATTGAGGCACTGAGGTAGCCCTCCTACCCTACCACCCCACTGTATCGAAGCACTGAGAAAGCCCTCCTACCCTTTTATCCTCAAATTATCGAGGCACTGAGGAAGCCCTCCTACCCTTCCAACCCACAGTATCGAGGCACTGAGGAAGCCCTCCTACCCTTCCACCTCACGGTATCGAGGCACTGAGGAAACCCTACTACCCTTCCCCCCCACAGTATCAAAGCACTGAGGAAGCCCTCCTACCCTTCCACCCCACAGTATCGAGGCACTGAGGAAGCCCTCCTACCCTTCCACCCCACGGTATCGAGGCACTGAGAAAGCCCTCCTACCCTTCCACCACACGGTATCGAGGCACTGAGGAAACCCTCCTACCCTCCCCCCCCCACGGTATCGAGGCACTGAGAAATCCCTCCTACCCTTCTACCTCAAGGTATCAAGGCGCTGAGGAAGCCCTCCTACCCTTCCACCCAACGGTATCGAGGCACTGAGGAAACCCTCCTACCCTTCCACCCCACAGTATCGAGGCACTGAGGAAGCCCTCCAACCCTTTTATCCTCAAGGTATCGAGGCACTGAGGAAGCCCTCCTACCCTTCCACCCTACAGTATCAAGGCACTGAGGAAGCCCTCCTACCCTTCCACCCCACGGTATCGAGGCACTGAAGAAACCCTCCTACCCTTCCACCCCACGGTATCGAGGCACTGAGGAAACCCTCCTACCCTTTCACCCCACAGTATCAAGGCACTGAGGAAGCCCTCCTACCCTTCCACCCCATGGTATCAAGGCACTGAGGAAGCCCTCCTACCCTTCTACCTCAAGGTATCGAGGTACCGAGGAAACCCTTCCACCCACATTATTAAGGCACTGAGAAAGCCCTCCTACCCTTCCACCTCACGGTATCGAGGCACTGATGAAGCCCTCCTACCCTTCCACCCCACAGTATCGAGGCACTAAGAAAGCTCTCCTACCCTTCCACCCCACATTATCGAGGCACTGAGGAAGCCCTCCTACCCTTCCACCCCACAGTATCGAGGCACTGAGAAAGCTCTCCTACCCTTCCACCCCACATTATCGAGGCACTGAGGAAGCCCTCCTACCCTTCCACCCCAAAGTATCGAGGCACTGAGGAAGCCCTCCTACCCTTCCACCCCACTGTATCGAGGCACTGAGGAAACCCTCCTACCCTTCCATCCCACGGTATCGAGGAACTGAGGTAGCCCCCCTACCCTTCTACCTCAAGGTATCGAGGCACTAAGGAAACCCTCCTACCCTTCCAATCCACGGTATCGAGGCACTGAGAAAGCCCTCCTACCCTTCCACCCCACAATATCGAGGCACTGAGGAAACCCTCCTACCCCATGGTATTGATGCACTGAGGAAACCATCCTACCCTTTCACCCCACAGTATCGAGGCACTGAGGAAGCCCTCCTACCCTTCCACCCCACGGTATCGAGGCACTGAGGAAGCCCTCCTACCCTTCCACCCACATTATCGAGGCACTGAGAAAGCCCTCCTACCCTTCTACCTCAAGGTATCGAGGCACTGAGGAAGCCCTCCTACCCTTCAACCCCAGGGGATTGAGGCACTGAGGTAGCCCTCCTACCCTTCCACCCCACAGTATCGAGGCACTGAGGAAGCCCTCCTACCCTTCCACCCCACAGTATCGAGGCACTGAGAAAGCTCTCCTACCCTTCCACCCCACATTATCGAGGCACTGAGGAAGCCCTCCTACCCTTCCACCCCACGGTATCGAGGCACTGAGGAAGCCCTCCTACCCTTCCACCCCACGGTATCGATGCACTGAGGAAACCCTCCTACCCTTTCACCCCACAGTATCGAGGCACTGAGGAAGCCCTCCTACTTCCACCCCACGGTATCGAGGCACTGAGGAAGCCCTCCTACCCTTTTATCCTCAAGGTATCGAGGCACTGAGGAAGCCCTCCTACCCTTCCACCCCAGGGTATTGAGGCACTGAGGTAGCCCTCCTACCCTTCCACCCCAAAGTATCGAGGCACTGAGGAAGCCCTCCTACCCTTCCACCCCACTGTATCGAGGCACTGAGGAAACCCTCCTACCCTTCCATCCCACGGTATCGAGGAACTGAGGTAGCCCCCCTACCCTTCTACCTCAAGGTATCGAGGCACTAAGGAAACCCTGCTACCCTTCCAATCCACGGTATCGAGGCACTGAGAAAGCCCTCCTACCCTTCCACCCCACAATATCGAGGCACTGAGGAAACCCTCCTACCCCATGGTATTGATGCACTGAGGAAACCCTCCTACAATTTCACCCCACAGTATCGAGGCACTGAGGAAGCCCTCCTACCCTTCCACCCCACGGTATCGAGGCACTGAGGAAGCCCTCCTACCCTTCCACCCCACGGTATCGATGCACTGAGGAAACCCTCCTACCCTTTCACCCCACAGTATCGAGGCACTGAGGAAGCCCTCCTACCCTTCCACCCCACGGTAGCGAGGCACTGAGGAAGCCCTCCTACCCTTTTATCCTCAAGGTATCGAGGCACTGAGGAAGCCCTCCTACCCTTTCACCCTACAGTATCAAGGCACTGAGGAAGCCCTCCTACCCTTCCACCCCACGGTATCGAGGCACTGAAGAAACCCTCCTACCCTTCCACCCCACGGTATCGAGGCACTGAGGAAACCCTCCTACCCTTTCACCCCACAGTATCAAGGCACTGAGGAAGCCCTCCTACCCTTCCACCCCATGGTATCAAGGCACTGAGGAAGCCCTCCTACCCTTCTACCTCAAGGTATCGAGGTACCGAGGAAACCCTTCCACCCACATTATTAAGGCACTGAGAAAGCCCTCCTACCCTTCCACCTCACGGTATCGAGGCACTGATGAAGCCCTCCTACCCTTCCACCCCACAGTATGGAGGCACTGAGGTAGCCCTCCTACCCTACCACCCCAATGTATCGAGGCACTGAGGTAGCCCTCCTACCCTTCTACCTCAAGGTATTGAGGCACTGAGGAAACCCTCCTACCCTTTCACCCCACGGTATCGAGGCACTGAGGAAACCCTCCTACCCTTTCACCCCACGGTATCGAGGCACTGAGGAAGCCCTCCTACCCTTCCACCCCACGGTATCGAGGCACTGAGGAAGCCCTCCTACCCTTCCACCCCACAGTATCGAGGCACTGAGAAAGCCCTCCTACCCTTCCACCCCACGGTATCGAGGCACTGAGGAAACCCTCCTACCCTTCCACCCCACAGTATCGAGGCACTGAGAAAGCCTTCCTTCCCTTCCACCCCACATTATCGAGGCTCTGAGAAAGCCCTCCTACCCTTCCACCCCACAATATTGAGGCACTGAGGAAGCCCTCCTACCCTTCCACCCCACGGTATAGAGGCACTGAGGAAGCCCTCCTACCCTTCCACCCCACGGTATAGAGGCACTGAGGAAGCCCTCCTACCCTTCCACCCCACGGTATCGAGGCACTGAGGAAACCCTCCTACCCTTCCACCCCACAGTATTGAGGCACTGAGAAAGCCTTCCTTCCCTTCCACCCCACATTATCAAGGCACTGAGAAAGCCCTCCTACCCTTCCACCCCACAATATTGAGGCACTGAGGAAACCCTCCTACCCTTCCACCCCACGGTATCGAGGCACTGAGGAAACCCTCCTACCCTTTCACCCCACAGTATCGAGGCACTGAGAAATCCTTCCTTCCCTTCCACCCCACATTATCAAGGCACTGAGGAAGCCCTCCTACCCTTCCACCCCACAGTATCGAGGCACTGAGGAAACCCTCCTACCTCAAGGTATTGAGGCACTGAGGAAGCCCTCCTACCCTTCTACCTCAAGGTATCGAGGCACTGAGGAAACCCTCCTACCCTTCCACCCACATTATCGAGGCACTGAGAAAGCCCTCCTACCTCAAGGTATTGAGGCACTGAGGTAGCCCTCCTACCCTACCACCCCACTGTATCGAAGCACTGAGAAAGCCCTCCTACCCTTTTATCCTCAAATTATCGAGGCACTGAGGAAGCCCTCCTACCCTTCCAACCCACAGTATCGAGGCACTGAGGAAGCCCTCCTACCCTTCCACCTCACGGTATCGAGGCACTGAGGAAACCCTACTACCCTTCCCCCCCACAGTATCAAAGCACTGAGGAAGCCCTCCTACCCTTCCACCCCACAGTATCGAGGCACTGAGGAAGCCCTCCTACCCTTCCACCCCACGGTATCGAGGCACTGAGAAAGCCCTCCTACCCTTCCACCACACGGTATCGAGGCACTGAGGAAACCCTCCTACCCTCCCCCCCCCCACGGTATCGAGGCACTGAGAAATCCCTCCTACCCTTCTACCTCAAGGTATCAAGGCGCTGAGGAAGCCCTCCTACCCTTCCACCCAACGGTATCGAGGCACTGAGGAAACCCTCCTACCCTTCCACCCCACAGTATCGAGGCACTGAGGAAGCCCTCCAACCCTTTTATCCTCAAGGTATCGAGGCACTGAGGAAGCCCTCCTACCCTTCCACCCTACAGTATCAAGGCACTGAGGAAGCCCTCCTACCCTTCCACCCCACGGTATCGAGGCACTGAAGAAACCCTCCTACCCTTCCACCCCACGGTATCGAGGCACTGAGGAAACCCTCCTACCCTTTCACCCCACAGTATCAAGGCACTGAGGAAGCCCTCCTACCCTTCCACCCCATGGTATCAAGGCACTGAGGAAGCCCTCCTACCCTTCTACCTCAAGGTATCGAGGTACCGAGGAAACCCTTCCACCCACATTATTAAGGCACTGAGAAAGCCCTCCTACCCTTCCACCTCACGGTATCGAGGCACTGATGAAGCACTCCTACCCTTCCACCCCACAGTATCGAGGCACTAAGAAAGCTCTCCTACCCTTCCACCCCACATTATCGAGGCACTGAGGAAGCCCTCCTACCCTTCCACCCCACAGTATCGAGGCACTGAGAAAGCTCTCCTACCCTTCCACCCCACATTATCGAGGCACTGAGGAAGCCCTCCTACCCTTCCACCCCAAAGTATCGAGGCACTGAGGAAGCCCTCCTACCCTTCCACCCCACTGTATCGAGGCACTGAGGAAACCCTCCTACCCTTCCATCCCACGGTATCGAGGAACTGAGGTAGCCCCCCTACCCTTCTACCTCAAGGTATCGAGGCACTAAGGAAACCCTCCTACCCTTCCAATCCACGGTATCGAGGCACTGAGAAAGCCCTCCTACCCTTCCACCCCACAATATCGAGGCACTGAGGAAACCCTCCTACCCCATGGTATTGATGCACTGAGGAAACCATCCTACCCTTTCACCCCACAGTATCGAGGCACTGAGGAAGCCCTCCTACCCTTCCACCCCACGGTATCGAGGCACTGAGGAAGCCCTCCTACCCTTCCACCCACATTATCGAGGCACTGAGAAAGCCCTCCTACCCTTCTACCTCAAGGTATCGAGGCACTGAGGAAGCCCTCCTACCCTTCAACCCCAGGGGATTGAGGCACTGAGGTAGCCCTCCTACCCTTCCACCCCACAGTATCGAGGCACTGAGGAAGCCCTCCTACCCTTCCACCCCACAGTATCGAGGCACTGAGAAAGCTCTCCTACCCTTCCACCCCACATTATCGAGGCACTGAGGAAGCCCTCCTACCCTTCCACCCCACGGTATCGAGGCACTGAGGAAGCCCTCCTACCCTTCCACCCCACGGTATCGATGCACTGAGGAAACCCTCCTACCCTTTCACCCCACAGTATCGAGGCACTGAGGAAGCCCTCCTACTTCCACCCCACGGTATCGAGGCACTGAGGAAGCCCTCCTACCCTTTTATCCTCAAGGTATCGAGGCACTGAGGAAGCCCTCCTACCCTTCCACCCCAGGGTATTGAGGCACTGAGGTAGCCCTCCTACCCTTCCACCCCAAAGTATCGAGGCACTGAGGAAGCCCTCCTACCCTTCCACCCCACTGTATCGAGGCACTGAGGAAACCCTCCTACCCTTCCATCCCACGGTATCGAGGAACTGAGGTAGCCCCCCTACCCTTCTACCTCAAGGTATCGAGGCACTAAGGAAACCCTGCTACCCTTCCAATCCACGGTATCGAGGCACTGAGAAAGCCCTCCTACCCTTCCACCCCACAATATCGAGGCACTGAGGAAACCCTCCTACCCCATGGTATTGATGCACTGAGGAAACCCTCCTACAATTTCACCCCACAGTATCGAGGCACTGAGGAAGCCCTCCTACCCTTCCACCCCACGGTATCGAGGCACTGAGGAAGCCCTCCTACCCTTCCACCCCACGGTATCGATGCACTGAGGAAACCCTCCTACCCTTTCACCCCACAGTATCGAGGCACTGAGGAAGCCCTCCTACCCTTCCACCCCACGGTAGCGAGGCACTGAGGAAGCCCTCCTACCCTTTTATCCTCAAGGTATCGAGGCACTGAGGAAGCCCTCCTACCCTTTCACCCTACAGTATCAAGGCACTGAGGAAGCCCTCCTACCCTTCCACCCCACGGTATCGAGGCACTGAAGAAACCCTCCTACCCTTCCACCCCACGGTATCGAGGCACTGAGGAAACCCTCCTACCCTTTCACCCCACAGTATCAAGGCACTGAGGAAGCCCTCCTACCCTTCCACCCCATGGTATCAAGGCACTGAGGAAGCCCTCCTACCCTTCTACCTCAAGGTATCGAGGTACCGAGGAAACCCTTCCACCCACATTATTAAGGAACTGAGAAAGCCCTCCTACCCTTCCACCTCACGGTATCGAGGCACTGATGAAGCCCTCCTACCCTTCCACCCCACGGTATGGAGGCACTGAGGTAGCCCTCCTACCCTTCCACCCCACTGTATCGAGGCACTGAGGAAGCCCTCCTACCCTTTTATCCTCAAGATATCGAGGCACTGAGTAAGCCCTCCTACCCTTCCAACCCACGGTATCGAGGCACTGAGGAAGCCCTCCTACCCTTCCACCTCACGGTATCGAGGCACTGAGGAAACCCTACTACCCTTCCACCCACATTATCGAGGCACTGAGAAAGCCCTCCTACCCTTCTACCTCAAGGTATCGAGGCACTGAGGAACCCCTCCTACCCTTCCACCCCACGGTATCGAGGCACTGGGGAAGCCCTCCTACCCTTCCACCCCACGGTATAGAGGCACTGAGGAAGCCCTCCTACCCTTCCACCCCACGGTATCAAGGCACTGAGGAAACCCTCCTACCCTTCCACCCCACAGTATCGAGGCACTGAGGAAGCCCTCCTACCCTTCCACCCCACGGTATCGAGGCACTGAGGAAACCCTCCTACCCTTCCACCCCACAGTATCGAGGCACTGAGGAAGCCCTCCTACCCTTCCACCCCACGGTATCGAGGCACTGAGGAAGCCCTCCTACCCTTCCACCCCACGGTATCGAGGCACTGAGAAAGCCCTCCTACCCTTCCACCACACGGTATCGAGGCACTGAGAAAGCCCTCCTACCCTTCTACCTCAAGGTATCAAGGCACTGAGGAAGCCCTCCTACCCTTCCACCCTACGGTATCAAGGCACTGAGGAAGCCCTCCTACCTGTCCACCCCACAGTATCGAGGCACTGAGAAAGCTCTCCTACCCTTCCACCCCACATTATCGAGGCACTGAGCAAGCCCTCCTACCCTTCCACCCCACGGTAGCGAGGCACTGAGGAAGCCCTCCTACCCTTCCACCCCACGGTATCGAGGCACTGAGGAAACCCTCCTACCCTTCCACCCCACAGTATTGAGGCACTGAGAAAGCCTTCCTTCCCTTCCACCCCACATTATCAAGGCACTGAGAAAGCCCTCCTACCCTTCCACCCCACAATATTGAGGCACTGAGGAAACCCTCCTACCCTTCCACCCCACGGTATCGAGGCACTGAGGAAACCCTCCTACCCTTTCACCCCACAGTATCGAGGCACTGAGAAATCCTTCCTTCCCTTCCACCCCACATTATCAAGGCACTGAGGAAGCCCTCCTACCCTTCCACCCCACAGTATCGAGGCACTGAGGAAACCCTCCTACCTCAAAGTATTGAGGCACTGAGGAAGCCCTCCTACCCTTCTACCTCAAGGTATCGAGGCACTGAGGAAACCCTCCTACCCTTCCACCCACATTATCGAGGCACTGAGAAAGCCCTCCTACCTCAAGGTATTGAGGCACTGAGGTAGCCCTCCTACCCTTCCACCCCACTGTATCGAAGCACTGAGAAAGCCCTCCTACCCTTTTATCCTCAAGATATCGAGGCACTGAGGTAGCCCTCCTACCCTTCCACCCCACAGTATCGAGGCACTGAGGAAGCCTTCCTTCCCTTCCACCCCACATTATCGAGGCTCTGAGAAAGCCCTCCTACCCTTCCACCCCACAATATTGAGGCACTGAGGAAGCCCTCCTACCCTTCCACCCCACGGTATAGAGGCACTGAGGAAGCCCTCCTACCCTTCCACCCCACGGTATAGAGGCACTGAGGAAGCCCTCCTACCCTTCCACCCCACGGTATCGAGGCACTGAGGAAACCCTCCTACCCTTCCACCCCACAGTATTGAGGCACTGAGAAAGCCTTCCTTCCCTTCCACCCCACATTATCAAGGCACTGAGAAAGCCCTCCTACCCTTCCACCCCACAATATTGAGGCACTGAGGAAACCCTCCTACCCTTCCACCCCACGGTATCGAGGCACTGAGGAAACCCTCCTACCCTTTCACCCCACAGTATCGAGGCACTGAGAAATCCTTCCTTCCCTTCCACCCCACATTATCAAGGCACTGAGGAAGCCCTCCTACCCTTCCACCCCACAGTATCGAGGCACTGAGGAAACCCTCCTACCTCAAGGTATTGAGGCACTGAGGAAGCCCTCCTACCCTTCTACCTCAAGGTATCGAGGCACTGAGGAAACCCTCCTACCCTTCCACCCACATTATCGAGGCACTGAGAAAGCCCTCCTACCTCAAGGTATTGAGGCACTGAGGTAGCCCTCCTACCCTTCCACCCCACTGTATCGAAGCACTGAGGAAGCCCTCCTACCCTTTTATCCTCAAGATATCGAGGCACTGAGGTAGCCCTCCTACCCTTCCACCCCACAGTATCGAGGCACTGAGGAAGCTCTCCTACCCTTCCACCCCACGGTATCGAGGCACTGAGGAAACCCTCCTACCCTTTTATCCTCAAGGTATCGAGGCACTGAGAAAGCTCTCCTACCCTTCCACCCCACGGTATCGAGGCACAGAGGTAGCCCTCCTACCCTTCCACCCCACGGTATTTAGGCACTGAGGTAGCCCTCCTACCCTTCCACCCCACAGTATCGAGGCACTGAGGAAGCTCTCCTACCCTTCTACCACACAGGAATCGAGGCACTGAGGAAGCCCTCCTACCCTTCCACCCCACAGTATCGAGGCACTGAGGAAGCTCTCCTACCCTTCCACCCCACGGTATCGAGGCACTGAGAAAGCCCTCCTACCCTTCCACCCCACGGTATCGAGGCACTGAGGAAACCCTCCTACCCTTCCACCCCACAGTATCGAGGCACTGAGAAAGCCTTCCTTCCCTTCCACCCCACATTATCGAGGCACTGAGAAAGCCCTCCTACCCTTCCACCCCACAATATTGAGGCACTGAGGAAGCCCTCCTACCCTTCCACCCCACGGTATAGAGGCACTGAGGAAGCCCTCCTACCCTTCCACCCCACAGTATCGAGGCACTGAGGAAGCTCTCCTACCCTTCCACCCCACGGTATCGAGGCACTGAGGAAGCCCTCCTACCCTTCCACCCCACAGTATCTAGGCACTGAGAAAGCCCTCCTACCCTTCCACCCCACGGTATCGAGGCACTGAGGAAGCCCTCCTACCCTACGGTATCGAGGCACTGAGGAAACCCTCCTACCCTTCCACCCCACGGTATCGAGGCACTGAGGAAGCTCTCCTACCCTTCCACCCCACGGTATCGAGGCACTGAGGTAGCCCTCCTACCCTTCCACCCCACGGTATTTAGGCACTGAGGTAGCCCTCCTACCCTTCCACCCCACAGTATCGAGGCACTGAGGAAGCTCTCCTACCCTTCCACCCCATGGTATCGAGGCACTGAGGAAGTCCTCCTACCCTTCCACCCCACAGTATCGAGGCACTGAGAAAGCCCTCCTACCCTTCCACCCCACAATATCGAGGCACTGAGGAAACAATCCTACCCTTCCACCCCACGGTATCGAGGCACTGAGGAAACCCTCCTACCCTTTCACCCCACAGTATCGAGGCACTGAGGAAGCTCTCCTACCTTTCCACCCCACGGTATCGAGGCACTGAGGAAGCCCTCCTACCCTTCCACCCCACGGTATCGAGGCACTGAGGAAGCCCTCCTACCCTTCCACCCCACGGTATCGAGGCACTGAGAAAGCCCTCCTACCCTTCCACCCCACGGTATCGAGGCACTGAGGAAACCCTCCTACCCTTCCACCCCACAGTATCGAGGCACTGAGAAATCCTTCCTTCCCTTCCACCTCACATTATCAAGGCACTGAGGAAGCCCTCCTACCCTTCCACCCCACAGTATCGAGGCACTGAGGAAACCCTCCTACCTCAAGGTATTGAGGCACTGAGAAAGCCCTCCTACCCTTCTACCTCAAGGTATCGAGGCACTGAGGAAACCCTCCTACCCTTCCACCCACATTATCGAGGCACTGAGAAAGCCCTCCTACCCTTCCACCCCACAGTATCGAGGCACTGAGAAAGCCCTCCTACCCTTCCACCCCACAATATCGAGGCACTGAGGAAACCCTCCTACCCTTCCACCCCACGGTATCGAGGCACTGAGGAAACCCTCCTACCCTTTCACCCCACGGTATCGAGGCACTGAGGAAACCCTCCTACCCTTTCACCCCACGGTATCGAGGCACTGAGGAAGCCCTCCTACCCTTCCACCCCACGGTATCGAGGCACTGAGGAAGCCCTCCTACCCTTCCACCCCACAGTATCGAGGCACTGAGAAAGCCCTCCTACCCTTCCACCCCACGGTATCGAGGCACTGAGGAAACCCTCCTACCCTTCCACCCCACAATATTGAGGCACTGAGGAAGCCCTCCTACCCTTCCACCCCACGGTATAGAGGCACTGAGGAAGCCCTCCTACCCTTCCACCCCATGGTAAAGAGGCACTGAGGAAGCCCTCCTACCCTTCCACCCCACGGTATCGAGGCACTGAGGAAACCCTCCTACCCTTCCACCCCACAGTATTGAGGCACTGAGAAAGCCTTCCTTCCCTTCCACCCCACATTATCAAGGCACTGAGAAAGCCCTCCTACCCTTCCACCCCACAATATTGAGGCACTGAGGAAACCCTCCTACCCTTCCACCCCACGGTATCGAGGCACTGAGGAAACCCTCCTACCCTTTCACCCCACAGTATCGAGGCACTGAGAAATCCTTCCTTCCCTTCCACCCCACATTATCAAGGCACTGAGGAAGCCCTCCTACCCTTCCACCCCACAGTATCGAGGCACTGAGGAAACCCTCCTACCTCAAGGTATTGAGGCACTGAGGAAGCCCTCCTACCCTTCTACCTCAAGGTATCGAGGCACTGAGGAAACCCTCCTACCCTTCCACCCACATTATCGAGGCACTGAGAAAGCCCTCCTACCTCAAGGTATTGAGGCACTGAGGAAGCCCTCCTACCCTTCCACCCCACGGTATCGAGGCACTGAGAAAGTCCTCCTACCCTTCCACCCCACAGTATCGAGGCACTGAGAAAGCCCTCCTACCCTTCCACCCCACAGTATCGAGGCACTGAGGAAGCTCTCCTACCCTTCCACCCCACGGTATCGAGGCACTGAGGAAGCTCTCCTACCCTTCCACCCCATGGTATCGAGGCACTGAGGAAACCCTCCTACCCTTCTATCCCACGGTATCGAGGCACTGAGGTAGCCCTCCTACCCTTCCACCCCACGGTATTTAGGCACTGAGGTAGCCCTCCTACCCTTCCACCCCACAGTATCGAGGCACTGAGGAAGCTCTCCTACCCTTCCACCCCATGGTATCGAGGCACTGAGGAAACCCTCCTACCCTTCCACCCCATGGTATCGAGGCACTGAGAAAGTCCTCCTACCCTTCCACCCCACAGTATCGAGGCACTGAGAAAGCCCTCCTACCCTTCCACCCCACAATATCGAGGCACTGAGGAAACAATCCTACCCTTCCACCCCACGGTATCGAGGCACTGAGGAAACCCTCCTACCCTTTCACCCCACAGTAGCGAGGCACTGAGGAAGCTCTCCTACCCTTCCACCCCACGGTATCGAGGCACTGAGGAAGCCCTCCTACCCTTCCACCCCACGGTATCGAGGCACTGAGGAAGCCCTCCTACCCTTCCACCCCACGGTATCGAGGCACTGAGAAAGTCCTCCTACCCTTCCACCCCACGGTATCGAGGCACTGAGGAAACCCTCCTACCCTTCCACCCCACAGTATCGAGGCACTGAGAAATCCTTCCTTCCCTTCCACCCCACATTATCAAGGCACTGAGGAAGCCCTCCTACCCTTCCACCCCACAGTATCGAGGCACTGAGGAAACCCTCCTACCTCAAGGTATTGAGGCACTGAGGAAGCCCTCCTACCCTTCTACCTCAAGGTATCGAGGCACTGAGGAAACCCTCCTACCCTTCCACCCACATTATCGAGGCACTGAGAAAGCCCTCCTACCTCAAGGTATTGAGGCACTGAGGTAGCCCTCCTACCCTTCCACCCCACTGTATCGAAGCACTGAGGAAGCCCTCCTACCCTTTTATCCTCAAGATATCGAGGCACTGAGGTAGCCCTCCTACCCTTCCACCCCACAGTATCGAGGCACTGAGGAAGCCCTCCTACCCTTCCACCCCACGGTATCGAGGCACTGAGAAAGTCCTCCTACCCTTCCACCCCACGGTATCGAGGCACTGAGGAAACCCTCCTACCCTTCCACCCCACAGTATCGAGGCACTGAGAAATCCTTCCTTCCCTTCCACCCCACATTATCAAGGCACTGAGGAAGCCCTCCTACCCTTCCACCCCACAGTATCGAGGCACTGAGGAAACCCTCCTACCTCAAGGTATTGAGGCACTGAGGAAGCCCTCCTACCCTTCTACCTCAAGGTATCGAGGCACTGAGGAAACCCTCCTACCCTTCCACCCACATTATCGAGGCACTGAGAAAGCCCTCCTACCTCAAGGTATTGAGGCACTGAGGTAGCCCTCCTACCCTTCCACCCCACTGTATCGAAGCACTGAGGAAGCCCTCCTACCCTTTTATCCTCAAGATATCGAGGCACTGAGGTAGCCCTCCTACCCTTCCACCCCACAGTATCGAGGCACCGAGGTAGCCCTCCTACCCCACAGTATCGAGGCACTGAGGAAACCCTCCTACCCTTTTATCCTCAAGGTATCGAGGCACTGAGAAAGCTCTCCTACCCTTCCACCCCACGGTATTGAGGCACTGAGGTAGCCCTCTTACCCTTCCACCCCACGGTATTTAGGCACTGAGGAAGCCCTCCTACCCTTCCACCCCACAGTATCGAGGCACTGAGGAAGCTCTCCTACCCTTCCACCCCACGGTATCGAGGCACTGAGGAAGCTCTCCTACCCTTCAACCCCACGGTATTTAGGCACTGAGGTAGCCCTCCTACCCTTCCACCCCACAGTATCGAGGCACTGAGGAAGCTCTCCTACCCTTCCACCCCACGGTATCGAGGCACTGAGGTAGCCCTCCTACCCTTCCACCCCACGGTATTTAGGCACTGAGGTAGCCCTCCTACCCTTCCACCCCACAGTATCGAGGCACTGAGGAAGCTCTCCTACCCTTCCACCCCATGGTATCGAGGCACTGAGGAAACCCTCCTACCCTTCCACCCCACAATATCGAGGCACTGAGGAAACAATCCTACCCTTCCACCCCACGGTATCGAGGCACTGAGGAAACCCTCCTACCCTTTCACCCCACAGTATCGAGGCACTGAGGAAGCTCTCCTACCCTTCCACCCCACGGTATCGAGGCACTGAGGAAGCCCTCCTACCCTTCCACCCCACGGTATCGAGGCACTGAGGAAGCCCTCCTACCCTTCCACCCCACGGTATCGAGGCACTGAGGAAGCCCTCCTACCCTTCCACCCCACGGTATCGAGGCACTGAGAAAGCCCTCCTACCCTTCCACCCCACGGTATCGAGGCACTGAGGAAACCCTCCTACCCTTCCACCCCACAGTATCGAGGCACTGAGAAAGCCCTCCTACCTCAAGGTATTGAGGCACTGAGGTAGCCCTCCTACCCTTCCACCCCACTGTATTGAGGCACTGAGGAAGGCGTCCTACCCTTCCACCCCACGGTATTGAGGCACTGAGGAAGCCCTCCTACCCTTCCACCCCACGGTATCGAGGCACTGAGGAAGCCCTCCTACCCTTTTATCCTCAAGGTATCGAGGCACTGAGAAAGCTCTCCTACCCTTCCACCCCACAGTATCGAGGCACTGAGGTAGCCCTCCTACCCTTCCACCCCACGGTATTTAGGCACTGAGGTAGCCCTCCTACCCTTCCACCCCACAGTATCGAGGCACTGAGGAAGCTCTCCTACCCTTCCACCCCACAGTATCGAGGCACTGAGGAAGCTCTCCTACCCTTCCACCCCACGGTATCGAGGCACTGAGGAAGCCCTCCTACCCTTCCACCCCACGGTATCGAGGCACTGAGGAAGCCCTCCTACCCTTCCACCCCACGGTATCGAGGCACTGAGAAAGTCCTCCTACCCTTCCACCCCACAGTATCGAGGCACTGAGAAAGCCCTCCTACCCTTCCACCCCACAGTATCGAGGCACTGAGGAAGCCCTCCTACCCTTCCACCCCACGGTATCGAGGCACTGAGGAAGCCCTCCTACCCTTCCACCCCACGGTATCGAGGCACTGAGGAAGCCCTCCTACCCTTCCACCCCACGGTATCGAGGCCCTGAGGTAGCCCTCCTACCCTTCCACCCCACGGTATTTAGGCACTGAGGTAGCCCTCCTACCCTTCCACCCCACGGTATTTAGGCACTGAGGTAGCCCTCCTACCCTTCCACCCCACAGTATCAAGGCACTGAGGAAGCTCTCCTACCCTTCCACCCCATGGTATCGAGGCACTGAGGAAACCCTCCTACCCTTCCACCCCACAGTATCGAGGCACTGAGGAAGCCCTCCTACCCTTCCACCCCACGGTATCGAGGCACTGAGAAAGCCCTCCTACCCTTCCACCCCACGGTATCGAGGCACTGAGGAAACCCTCCTACCCTTCCACCCCACGGTATCGAGGCACTGAGAAATCCTTCCTTCCCTTCCACCCCACATTATCAAGGCACTGAGGAAGCCCTCCTACCCTTCCACCCCACAGTATCGAGGCACTGAGGAAACGCTCCTACCTCAAGGTATCGAGGCACTGAGGAAACCCTCCTACCCTTCCACCCACATTATCGAGGCACTGAGAAAGCCCTCCTACCCTTCCACCCCACAGTATCGAGGCACTGAGAAAGCCCTCCTACCCTTCCACCCCACAATATCGAGGCACTGAGGAAACCCTCCTACCCTTCCACCCCACGGTATCGAGGCACTGAGGAAACCCTCCTACCCTTTCACCCCACGGTATCGAGGCACTGAGGAAACCCTCCTACCCTTTCACCCCACGGTATCGAGGCACTGAGGAAGCCCTCCTACCCTTCCACCCCACGGTATCGAGGCACTGAGGAAGCCCTCCTACCCTTCCACCCCACGGTATCGAGGCACTGAGGAAGCCCTCCTACCCTTCCACCCCACGGTATCGAGGCACTGAGGAAGCCCTCCTACCCTTCCACCCCACGGTATAGAGGCACTGAGGAAGCCCTCCTACCCTTCCACCCCACGGTATCGAGGCACTGAGAAAGCCCTCCTACCCTTCCACCCCACGGTATCGAGGCACTGAGGAAACCCTCCTACCCTTCCACCCCACAGTATCGAGGCACTGAGAAAGCCTTCCTTCCCTTCCACCCCACATTATCAAGGCACTGAGAAAGCCCCCCTACCCTTCCACCCCACAATATTGAGGCACTGAGGAAGCCCTCCTACCCTTCCACCCCACGGTATAGAGGCACTGAGGAAGCCCTCCTACCCTTCCACCCCACGGAAAAGAGGCACTGAGGAAGCCCTCCTACCCTTCCACCCCACGGTATCGAGGCACTGAGGAAACCCTCCTACCCTTCCACCCCACAGTATTGAGGCACTGAAAAAGCCTTCCTTCCCTTCCACCCCACATTATCAAGGCACTGAGAAAGCCCTCCTACCCTTCCACCCCACAATATTGAGGCACTGAGGAAACCCTCCTACCCTTCCACCCCACGGTATCGAGGCACTGAGGAAACCATCCTACCCTTTCACCCCACAGTATCGAGGCACTGAGAAATCCTTCCTTCCCTTCCACCCCACATTATCAAGGCACTGAGGAAGCCCTCCTACCCTTCCACCCCACAGTATCGAGGCACTGAGGAAACCCTCCTACCTCAAGGTATTGAGGCACTGAGGAAGCCCTCCTACCCTTCTACCTCAAGGTATCGAGGCACTGAGGAAACCCTCCTACCCTTCCACCCACATTATCGAGGCACTGAGAAAGCCCTCCTACCTCAAGGTATTGAGGCACTGAGGAAGCCCTCCTACCCTTCTACCTCAAGGTATCGAGGCACTGAGGAAGCCCTCCTACCCTTCCACCCCACAGTATCGAGGCACTGAGGAAGCTCTCCTACCCTTCCACCCCACGATATCGAGGCAATGAGGAAACCCTTTTATCCTCAAGGTATCGAGGCACTGAGAAAGCTCTCCTACCCTTCCACCCCACGGTATCGAGGCACTGAGGTAGCCCTCCTACCCTTCCACCCCACGGTATTTAGGCACTGAGGTAGCCCTCCTACCCTTCCACCCCACAGTATCGAGGCACTGAGGAAGCTCTCCTACCCTTCTACCACACAGGAATCGAGGCACTGAGGAAGCCCTCCTACCCTTCCACCCCACAGTATCGAGGCACTGAGGAAGCTCTCCTACCCTTCCACCCCACGGTATCGAGGCACTGAGGAAACCCTCCTACCCTTCCACCCCATGGTATCGAGGCACTGAGGAAGTCCTCCTACCCTTCCTCCCCACAGTATCGAGGCACTGAGGAAGTCCTCCTACCCTTCCACCCCACAGTATCGAGGCACTGAGGAAGCTCTCCTACCCTTCCACCCCACAGTATCGAGGCACTGAGGAAGCTCTCCTACCCTTCCACCCCACGGTATCGAGGCACTGAGGAAGCCCTCCTACCCTTCCACCCCACGGTATCGAGGCACTGAGGAAGCCCTCCTACCCTTCCACCCCACGGTATCGAGGCACTGAGAAAGTCCTCCTACCCTTCCACCCCACAGTATCGAGGCACTGAGAAAGCCCTCCTACCCTTCCACCCCACGGTATCGAGGCAATGAGAAAGCCCTCCTACCCTTCCACCCCACGGTATCGAGGCACTGAGGAAACCCTCCTACCCTTCCACCCCACAGTATCGAGGCACTGAGAAAGCCTTCCTTCACTTCCACCCCACATTATCAAGGCACTGAGAAAGCCCTCCTACCCTTCCACCCCACAATATTGAGGCACTGAGGAAGCCCTCCTACCCTTCCACCCCACGGTATAGAGGCACTGAGGAAGCCCTCCTACCCTTCCACCCCACGGTATAGAGGCACTGAGGAAGCCCTCCTACCCTTCCACCCCACGGTATAGAGGCACTGAGGAAGCCCTCCTACCCTTCCACCCCACGGTATCGAGGCACTGAGGAAACCCTCCTACCCTTCCACCCCACAGTATTGAGGCACTGAGAAAGCCTTCCTTCCCTTCCACCCCACATTATCAAGGCACTGAGAAAGCCCTCCTACCCTTCCAACCCACAATATTGGGGCACTGAGGAAACCCTCCTACCCTTCCACCCCACGGTATCGAGGCACTGAGGAAACCCTCCTACCCTTTCACCCCACAGTATCGAGGCACTGAGAAATCCTTCCTTCCCTTCCACCCCACATTATCAAGGCACAGAGGAAGCCCTCCTACCCTTCCACCCCACAGTATCGAGGCACTGAGGAAACCCTCCTACCTCAAGGTATTGAGGCACTGAGGAAGCCCTCCTACCCTTCTACCTCAAGGTATCGAGGCACTGAGGAAACCCTCCTACCCTTCCACCCACATTATCGAGGCACTGAGAAAGCCCTCCTACCTCAAGGTATTGAGGCACTGAGGTAGCCCTCCTACCCTTCCACCCCACTGTATCGAAGCACTGAGGAAGCCCTCCTACCCTTTTATCCTCAAGATATCGAGGCACTGAGGTAGCCCTCCTACCCTTCCACCCCACAGTATCGAGGCACTGAGGAAGCTCTCCTACCCTTCCACCCCACGGTATCGAGGCACTGAGGAAACCCTCCTACCCTTCCACCCCATGGTATCGAGGCACTGAGGAAACCCTCCTACCCTTCCACCCCATGGTATCGAGGCACTGAGGAAGTCCTCCTACCCTTCCTCCCCACAGTATCGAGGCACTGAGGAAGTCCTCCTACCCTTCCACCCAACAGTATCGAGGCACTGAGAAAGCCCTCCTACCCTTCCACCCCACAATATCGAGGCACTGAGGAAACAATCCTACCCTTCCACCCCACGGTATCAAGGCACTGAGGAAACCCTCCTACCCTTTCACCCCACAGTATCGAGGCACTGAGGAAGCTCTCCTACCCTTCCACCCCACGGTATGGAGGCACTGAGGAAGCCCTCCTACCCTTCCACCCCACGGTATCGAGGCACTGAGAAAGCCCTCCTACCCTTCCACCCCACGGTATCGAGGCACTGAGAAAGCCCTCCTACCCTTCCACCCCACGGTATCGAGGCACTGAGGAAACCCTCCTACCCTTTCACCCCACAGTATCCAGGCACTGAGGAAGCTCTGCTACCCTTCCACCCAACGGTATCGAGGCACTGAGGAAGCCCTCCTACCCTTCCACCCCACGGTATCGAGGCACTGAGGAAACCCTCCTACCCTTCCACCCCACAGTATCGAGGCACTGAGAAAGCCTTCCTTCCCTTCCACCCCACATTATCAAGGCACTGAGGAAGCCCTCCTACCCTTCCACCCCACAGTATCGAGGCACTGAGGAAGCCCTCCTACCCTTCCACCCCACGGTATCGAGGCACTGAGGAAACCCTCCTACCCTTCCACCCCACGGTATCGAGGCACTGAGAAAGCCTTCATTCCCTTCCACCCCACATTATCAAGGCACTGAGGAAGCCCTCCTACCCTTCCACCCCACAGTATCGAGGCACTGAGAAAGCCCTCCTACCTCAAGGTATTGAGGCACTGAGGTAGCCCTCCTACCCTTCCACCCCACTGTATTGAGGCACTGAGGAAGCCCTCCTACCCTTCCACCCCACGGTATTGAGGCACTGAGGAAGCCCTCCTACCCTTCCACCCCACGGTATCGAGGCACTGAGGAAGCCCTCCTACCCTTTTATCCTCAAAGTATCGAGGCACTGAGAAAGCTCTCCTACCCTTCCACCCCACGGTATCGAGGCACTGAGGTAGCCCTCCTACCCTTCCACCCCACAGAATCGAGGCACTGAGGAAGCTCTCCTACCCTTCCACCCCACGGTATCGAGGCACTGAGGAAGCTCTCCTACCCTTCCACCCCACGGTATTGAGGCACTAAGGAAACCCTCCTACCCTTCCACCCCACGGTATCGAGGAAGCCCTCCTACCCTTCCACCCCACGGTATCGAGGCACTGAGGAAGCCCTCCTACCCTTCCACCCCACGGTATCGAGGCACTGAGAAAGCCCTCCTACCCTTCCACCCCACGGTATCGAGGCACTGAGGAAACCCTCCTACCCTTCCACCCCACAGTATCGAGGCACTGAGGAAGCTCTCCTACCCTTCCACCCCATGGTATCGAGGCACTGAGGAAGCCCTCCTACCCTTCCACCCCACGGTATCGAGGCACTGAGGAAGCCCTCCTACCCTTCCACCCCACGGTATCGAGGCACTGAGGAAGCCCTCCTACCCTACGGTATCGAGGCACTGAGAAAGTCCTCCTACCCTTCCACCCCACAGTATCGAGGCACTGAGAAAGCCCTCCTACCCTTCCACCCCACAGTATCGAGGCACTGAGGAAGCTCTCCTACCCTTCCACCCCACGGTATCGAGGCACTGAGGAAGCTCTCCTACCCTTCCACCCCATGGTATCGAGGCACTGAGGAAACCCTCCTACCCTTCCATCCCACGGTATCGAGGCACTGAGGTAGCCCTCCTACCCTTCCACCCCACGGTATTTAGGCACTGAGGTAGCCCTCCTACCCTTCCACCCCACGGTATCGAGGCACTGAGGTAGCCCTCCTACCCTTCCACCCCACGGTATCGAGGCACTGAGGTAGCCCTCCTACCCTTCCACCCCACGGTATCGAGGCACTGAGGAAACCCTCCTACCCTTCCACCCCACAGTATCGAGGCACTGAGAAAGCCTTCCTTCCCTTCCACCCCACATTATCAAGGCACTGAGGAAGCCCTCCTACCCTTCCACCCCACAGTATCGAGGCACTGAGGAAGCCCTCCTACCCTTCCACCCCACGGTATCGAGGCACTGAGGAAACCCTCCTACCCTTCCACCCCACGGTATCGAGGCACTGAGAAAGCCTTCCTTCCCTTCCACCCCACATTATCAAGGCACTGAGGAAGCCCTCCTACCCTTCCACCCCACAGTATCGAGGCACTGAGAAAGCCCTCCTACCTCAAGGTATTGAGGCACTGAGGTAGCCCTCCTACCCTTCCACCCCACTGTATTGAGGCACTGAGGAAGCCCTCCTACCCTTCCACCCCATGGTATCGAGGCACTGAGGAAGCTCTCCTACCCTTCCACCCCATGGTATCGAGGCACTGAGGAAACCCTCCTACCCTTCCACCCCATGGTATCGAGGCACTGAGACAGTCCTCCTACCCTTCCACCCCACAGTATCGAGGCACTGAGAAAGCCCTCCTACCCTTCCACCCCACAATATCGAGGCACTGAGGAAACAATCCTACCCTTCCACCCCACGGTATCGAGGCACTGAGGAAACCCTCCTACCCTTTCACCCCACAGTATCGAGGCACTGAGGAAGCTCTCCTACCCTTCCACCCCACGGTATCGAGGCACTGAGGAAGCCCTCCTACCCTTCCACCCCACGGTATCGAGGCACTGAGGAAGCCCTCCTACCCTTCCACCCCACAGTATCGAGGCACTGAGAAAGCCCTCCTACCCTTCCACCCCACGGTATCGAGGCACTGAGGAAACCCTCCTACCCTTCCACCCCACAGTATCGAGGCACTGAGAAATCCTTCCTTCCCTTCCACCCCACATTATCAAGGCACTGAGGAAGCCCTCCTACCCTTCCACCCCACAGTATCGAGGCACTGAGAAAGCCCTCCTACCTCAAGGTATTGAGGCACTGAGGAAGCCCTCCTACCCTTCTACCTCAAGGTATCGAGGCACTGAGGAAACCCTCCTACCCTTCCACCCACAATATCGAGGCACTGAGAAAGCCCTCCTACCTCAAGGTATTGAGGCACTGAGGTAGCCCTCCTACCCTTCCACCCCACTGGATCGAAGCACTGAGGAAGCCCTCCTACCCTTTTATCCTCAAGATATCGAGGCACTGAGGTAGCCCTCCTACCCTTCCACCCCACAGTATTGAGGCACTGAGGAAGCTCTCCTACCCTTCCACCCCATGGTATCGAGGCACTGAGGAAACCCTCCTACCCTTCCACCCCACGGTATCGAGGCACTGAGAAAGTCCTCCTACCCTTCCACCCCACAGTATCGAGGCACTGAGAAAGCCCTCCTACCCTTCCACCCCACAGTATCGAGGCACTGAGAAAGCCCTCCTACCCTTCCACCCCACAATATCGAGGCACTGAGGAAACCCTCCTACCCTTCCACCCCACGGTATCGAGGCACTGAGGAAACCCTCCTACCCTTTCACCCCACGGTATCGAGACACTGAGGAAGCCATCCTACCCTTCCACCCCACGGTATCGAGGCACTGAGGAAGCCCTCCTACCCTTCCACCCCACGGTATCGAGGCACTGAGGAAGCCCTCCTACCCTTGCACCCCACAGTATCGAGGCACTGAGAAAGCCCTCCTACCCTTCTACCTCAAGGTATCGAGGCACTGAGGAAACCCACCTACCCTTCCACCCACATTATCGAGGCACTAAGAAAGCCCTCCTACCCTTCTACCTCAAGGTATCGAGGCACTGAGGAAGCCCTCCTACCCTTCCACCCCACGGTATCGAGGCACTGAGGTAGCCCTCCTACCCTTCCACCCCACGGTATTTAGGCACTGAGGTAGCCCTCCTACCCTTCCACCCCACAGTATCGAGGCACTGAGGAAGCCCTCCTACCCTTCCACCCCATGGTATCGAGGCACTGAGGAAACCCTCCTACCCTTCCACCCCACGGTATCGAGGCACTGAGAAAGTCCTACTACCCTTCCACACCACAGTATCGAGGCACTGAGAAAGCCCTCCTATCCTTCCACCCCACAATATCGAGGCACTGAGGAAACCCTCCTACCCTTCCACCCCACGGTATCGAGGCACTGAGGAAACCCTCCTACCCTTCCACCCCACGGTATGGAGGCACTGAGAAAGCCTTCCTTCCCTTCCACCCCACATTATCAAGGCACTGAGGAAGCCCTCCTACCCTTCCACCCCACAGTATCGAGGCACTGAGGAAGCTCTCCTACCCTTCCACCCCACGGTATCGAGGCACTGAGGAAGCCCTCCTACCCTTGCACCCCACAGTATCGAGGCACTGAGAAAGCCCTCCTACCCCAAGGTATCGAGGCACTGAGGAAACCCTCCTACCCTTCCACCCACATTATCGAGGCACTAAGAAAGCCCTCCTACCCTTCTACCTCAAGGTATCGAGGCACTGAGGAAGCCCTCCTACCCTTCCACCCCACGGTATCCAGGCACTGAGGTAGCCCTCCTACCCTTCCACCCAACGGTATTTAGGCACTGAGGTAGCCCTCCTACCCTTCCACCCCACAGTATCGAGGCACTGAGGAAGCTCTCCTACCCTTCCACCCCATGGTATCGAGGCACTGAGGAAACCCTCCTACCCTTCCACCCCACGGTATCGAGGCACTGAGAAAGTCCTCCTACCCTTCCACCCCAAAGTATCGAGGCACTGAGAAAGCCCTCCTACCCTTCCACCCCACAGTATCGAGGCACTGAGGAAGCTCTCCTACCCTTCCACCCCATGGTATCGAGGCACTGAGGAAACCCTCCTATTCTTCCACCCCACAGTATCGAGGCACTGAGAAAGTCCTCCTACCCTTCCACCCCACAAAATATCGAGGCACTGAGAAAGCCCTCCTACCCTTCCACCCCACAGTATCGAGGCACTGAGGAATCCCTTCTACCCTTCCACCCCACGGTATCGAGGCACTGAGGTAGCCCTCCTACCCTTCCACCCACTGTATCGAGGCACTGAGGAAGCCCTCCTACCCTTTTATCCTCAAGATATCGAGGCACTGAGGAAGCCCTCCTACCCTTCCACCCCACGCTATTGAGGCACTGAGGAAGCCCTCCTACCCTTCCACCCCACGGTATAGAGGCACTGAGGAAGCCCTCCTACCCTTCCACCCCACGGTATAGAGGCACTGAGGAAGCCCTCCTACCCTTCCACCCCACGGTATCGAGGCACTGAGAAAGCCCTCCTACCCTTCCAACCCACTGTATCGAGGCACTGAGGAAACCCTCCTACCCTTCCACCCCACAGTATCGAGGCACTGAGAAA
This sequence comes from Pelophylax lessonae, assembly GCF_965119305.1. NCBI lineage: Eukaryota > Metazoa > Chordata > Amphibia > Anura > Ranidae > Pelophylax > Pelophylax lessonae. The sequence continues at coordinate 227,376 of NW_028120103.1, forward strand.
GCCTTCCTTCCCTTCCACCCCACATTATCAAGGCACTGAGGAAGCCCTCCTACCCTTCAACCCCATGGTATTGAGGCATTAAGGAAACCCTCCTACCCTTCCACCCCACAGTATCGAGGCACTGAGAAAGCCCTCCTACCCTTCCACCCCACAATATCGAGGCACTGAGGAAACCCTCCTACCCTTCCACCCCACGGTATCGAGGCACTGAGGAAACCCTCCTACCCTTCCACCCCACAATATCGAGGCACTGAGGAAACCCTCCTACCCTTCCACCCCACTGTATCGAGGCACTGAGGAAGCCCTCCTACCCTTCCACCCCACAGTATCGAGGTACTGAGGAAGCTCTCCTACCCTTCCACCCCACGGTATCGAGGCACTGAGGTAGCCCCCCTACCCTTCTACCTCAAGGTATCGAGGCACTAAGGAAACCCTCCTACCCCACAGTATCGAGGCACTGAGAAAGCTCTCCTATCCTTCCACCCCACATTATCGAGGCACTGAGGAAGCCCTCCTACCCTTCCACCCCACGGTATCGAGGCACTGAGGAAGCCCTCCTACCCTTCCACCCCACGGTATCGAGGCACTGAGGTAGCCCTCCTACCCTTCCACCCCATGGTATTGAGGCACTGAGGAAGCCCTCCTACCCTTCCACCCCACGGTATCGAGGCACTGAGGAAGCCCTCCTACCCTTCCACCCCACGGTATCGAGGCACTAAGGTAGCCCTCCTACCCTTCCACCCCACGGTATCGAGGCACTGAGGTAGCCCTCCTACCCTTCCACCCCACAGTATCGAGGCACTGAGGAAGCCCTCCTACCCTTCCACCCCACGGTATCGAGGCACTGAGAAAGCCCTCCTACCCTTCCACCCCACGGTATCGAGGCACTGAGGAAACCCTCCTACCCTTCCACCCCACGGTATCGAGGCACTGAGAAATCCTTCCTTCCCTTCCACCCCACATTATCAAGGCACTGAGGAAGCCCTCCTACCCTTCCACCCCACAGTATCGAGGCACTGAGGAAACGCTCCTACCTCAAGGTATCGAGGCACTGAGGAAACCCTCCTACCCTTCCACCCACATTATCGAGGCACTGAGAAAGCCCTCCTACCCTTCCACCCCACAGTATCGAGGCACTGAGAAAGCCCTCCTACCCTTCCACCCCACAATATCGAGGCACTGAGGAAACCCTCCTACCCTTCCACCCCACGGTATCGAGGCACTGAGGAAACCCTCCTACCCTTTCACCCCACGGTATCGAGGCACTGAGGAAACCCTCCTACCCTTTCACCCCACGGTATCGAGGCACTGAGGAAGCCCTCCTACCCTTCCACCCCACGGTATCGAGGCACTGAGGAAGCCCTCCTACCCTTCCACCCCACGGTATCGAGGCACTGAGGAAGCCCTCCTACCCTTCCACCCCACGGTATCGAGGCACTGAGGAAGCCCTCCTACCCTTCCACCCCACGGTATAGAGGCACTGAGGAAGCCCTCCTACCCTTCCACCCCACGGTATCGAGGCACTGAGAAAGCCCTCCTACCCTTCCACCCCACGGTATCGAGGCACTGAGGAAACCCTCCTACCCTTCCACCCCACAGTATCGAGGCACTGAGAAAGCCTTCCTTCCCTTCCACCCCACATTATCAAGGCACTGAGAAAGCCCCCCTACCCTTCCACCCCACGGTATAGAGGCACTGAGGAAGCCCTCCTACCCTTCCACCCCACGGAAAAGAGGCACTGAGGAAGCCCTCCTACCCTTCCACCCCACGGTATCGAGGCACTGAGGAAACCCTCCTACCCTTCCACCCCACAGTATTGAGGCACTGAAAAAGCCTTCCTTCCCTTCCACCCCACATTATCAAGGCACTGAGAAAGCCCTCCTACCCTTCCACCCCACAATATTGAGGCACTGAGGAAACCCTCCTACCCTTCCACCCCACGGTATCGAGGCACTGAGGAAACCATCCTACCCTTTCACCCCACAGTATCGAGGCACTGAGAAATCCTTCCTTCCCTTCCACCCCACATTATCAAGGCACTGAGGAAGCCCTCCTACCCTTCCACCCCACAGTATCGAGGCACTGAGGAAACCCTCCTACCTCAAGGTATTGAGGCACTGAGGAAGCCCTCCTACCCTTCTACCTCAAGGTATCGAGGCACTGAGGAAACCCTCCTACCCTTCCACCCACATTATCGAGGCACTGAGAAAGCCCTCCTACCTCAAGGTATTGAGGCACTGAGGAAGCCCTCCTACCCTTCTACCTCAAGGTATCGAGGCACTGAGGAAGCCCTCCTACCCTTCCACCCCACAGTATCGAGGCACTGAGGAAGCTCTCCTACCCTTCCACCCCACGATATCGAGGCAATGAGGAAACCCTTTTATCCTCAAGGTATCGAGGCACTGAGAAAGCTCTCCTACCCTTCCACCCCACGGTATCGAGGCACTGAGGTAGCCCTCCTACCCTTCCACCCCACGGTATTTAGGCACTGAGGTAGCCCTCCTACCCTTCCACCCCACAGTATCGAGGCACTGAGGAAGCTCTCCTACCCTTCTACCACACAGGAATCGAGGCACTGAGGAAGCCCTCCTACCCTTCCACCCCACAGTATCGAGGCACTGAGGAAGCTCTCCTACCCTTCCACCCCACGGTATCGAGGCACTGAGGAAACCCTCCTACCCTTCCACCCCATGGTATCGAGGCACTGAGGAAGTCCTCCTACCCTTCCTCCCCACAGTATCGAGGCACTGAGGAAGTCCTCCTACCCTTCCACCCCACAGTATCGAGGCACTGAGGAAGCTCTCCTACCCTTCCACCCCACAGTATCGAGGCACTGAGGAAGCTCTCCTACCCTTCCACCCCACGGTATCGAGGCACTGAGGAAGCCCTCCTACCCTTCCACCCCACGGTATCGAGGCACTGAGGAAGCCCTCCTACCCTTCCACCCCACGGTATCGAGGCACTGAGAAAGTCCTCCTACCCTTCCACCCCACAGTATCGAGGCACTGAGAAAGCCCTCCTACCCTTCCACCCCACGGTATCGAGGCAATGAGAAAGCCCTCCTACCCTTCCACCCCACGGTATCGAGGCACTGAGGAAACCCTCCTACCCTTCCACCCCACAGTATCGAGGCACTGAGAAAGCCTTCCTTCACTTCCACCCCACATTATCAAGGCACTGAGAAAGCCCTCCTACCCTTCCACCCCACAATATTGAGGCACTGAGGAAGCCCTCCTACCCTTCCACCCCACGGTATAGAGGCACTGAGGAAGCCCTCCTACCCTTCCACCCCACGGTATAGAGGCACTGAGGAAGCCCTCCTACCCTTCCACCCCACGGTATAGAGGCACTGAGGAAGCCCTCCTACCCTTCCACCCCACGGTATCGAGGCACTGAGGAAACCCTCCTACCCTTCCACCCCACAGTATTGAGGCACTGAGAAAGCCTTCCTTCCCTTCCACCCCACATTATCAAGGCACTGAGAAAGCCCTCCTACCCTTCCAACCCACAATATTGGGGCACTGAGGAAACCCTCCTACCCTTCCACCCCACGGTATCGAGGCACTGAGGAAACCCTCCTACCCTTTCACCCCACAGTATCGAGGCACTGAGAAATCCTTCCTTCCCTTCCACCCCACATTATCAAGGCACAGAGGAAGCCCTCCTACCCTTCCACCCCACAGTATCGAGGCACTGAGGAAACCCTCCTACCTCAAGGTATTGAGGCACTGAGGAAGCCCTCCTACCCTTCTACCTCAAGGTATCGAGGCACTGAGGAAACCCTCCTACCCTTCCACCCACATTATCGAGGCACTGAGAAAGCCCTCCTACCTCAAGGTATTGAGGCACTGAGGTAGCCCTCCTACCCTTCCACCCCACTGTATCGAAGCACTGAGGAAGCCCTCCTACCCTTTTATCCTCAAGATATCGAGGCACTGAGGTAGCCCTCCTACCCTTCCACCCCACAGTATCGAGGCACTGAGGAAGCTCTCCTACCCTTCCACCCCACGGTATCGAGGCACTGAGGAAACCCTCCTACCCTTCCACCCCATGGTATCGAGGCACTGAGGAAACCCTCCTACCCTTCCACCCCATGGTATCGAGGCACTGAGGAAGTCCTCCTACCCTTCCTCCCCACAGTATCGAGGCACTGAGGAAGTCCTCCTACCCTTCCACCCCACAGTATCGAGGCACTGAGAAAGCCCTCCTACCCTTCCACCCCACAATATCGAGGCACTGAGGAAACAATCCTACCCTTCCACCCCACGGTATCAAGGCACTGAGGAAACCCTCCTACCCTTTCACCCCACAGTATCGAGGCACTGAGGAAGCTCTCCTACCCTTCCACCCCACGGTATGGAGGCACTGAGGAAGCCCTCCTACCCTTCCACCCCACGGTATCGAGGCACTGAGAAAGCCCTCCTACCCTTCCACCCCACGGTATCGAGGCACTGAGAAAGCCCTCCTACCCTTCCACCCCACGGTATCGAGGCACTGAGGAAACCCTCCTACCCTTTCACCCCACAGTATCCAGGCACTGAGGAAGCTCTGCTACCCTTCCACCCAACGGTATCGAGGCACTGAGGAAGCCCTCCTACCCTTCCACCCCACGGTATCGAGGCACTGAGGAAACCCTCCTACCCTTCCACCCCACAGTATCGAGGCACTGAGAAAGCCTTCCTTCCCTTCCACCCCACATTATCAAGGCACTGAGGAAGCCCTCCTACCCTTCCACCCCACAGTATCGAGGCACTGAGGAAGCCCTCCTACCCTTCCACCCCACGGTATCGAGGCACTGAGGAAACCCTCCTACCCTTCCACCCCACGGTATCGAGGCACTGAGAAAGCCTTCATTCCCTTCCACCCCACATTATCAAGGCACTGAGGAAGCCCTCCTACCCTTCCACCCCACAGTATCGAGGCACTGAGAAAGCCCTCCTACCTCAAGGTATTGAGGCACTGAGGTAGCCCTCCTACCCTTCCACCCCACTGTATTGAGGCACTGAGGAAGCCCTCCTACCCTTCCACCCCACGGTATTGAGGCACTGAGGAAGCCCTCCTACCCTTCCACCCCACGGTATCGAGGCACTGAGGAAGCCCTCCTACCCTTTTATCCTCAAAGTATCGAGGCACTGAGAAAGCTCTCCTACCCTTCCACCCCACGGTATCGAGGCACTGAGGTAGCCCTCCTACCCTTCCACCCCACAGAATCGAGGCACTGAGGAAGCTCTCCTACCCTTCCACCCCACGGTATCGAGGCACTGAGGAAGCTCTCCTACCCTTCCACCCCACGGTATTGAGGCACTAAGGAAACCCTCCTACCCTTCCACCCCACGGTATCGAGGAAGCCCTCCTACCCTTCCACCCCACGGTATCGAGGCACTGAGGAAGCCCTCCTACCCTTCCACCCCACGGTATCGAGGCACTGAGAAAGCCCTCCTACCCTTCCACCCCACGGTATCGAGGCACTGAGGAAACCCTCCTACCCTTCCACCCCACAGTATCGAGGCACTGAGGAAGCTCTCCTACCCTTCCACCCCATGGTATCGAGGCACTGAGGAAGCCCTCCTACCCTTCCACCCCACGGTATCGAGGCACTGAGGAAGCCCTCCTACCCTTCCACCCCACGGTATCGAGGCACTGAGGAAGCCCTCCTACCCTACGGTATCGAGGCACTGAGAAAGTCCTCCTACCCTTCCACCCCACAGTATCGAGGCACTGAGAAAGCCCTCCTACCCTTCCACCCCACAGTATCGAGGCACTGAGGAAGCTCTCCTACCCTTCCACCCCACGGTATCGAGGCACTGAGGAAGCTCTCCTACCCTTCCACCCCATGGTATCGAGGCACTGAGGAAACCCTCCTACCCTTCCATCCCACGGTATCGAGGCACTGAGGTAGCCCTCCTACCCTTCCACCCCACGGTATTTAGGCACTGAGGTAGCCCTCCTACCCTTCCACCCCACGGTATCGAGGCACTGAGGTAGCCCTCCTACCCTTCCACCCCACGGTATCGAGGCACTGAGGTAGCCCTCCTACCCTTCCACCCCACGGTATCGAGGCACTGAGGAAACCCTCCTACCCTTCCACCCCACAGTATCGAGGCACTGAGAAAGCCTTCCTTCCCTTCCACCCCACATTATCAAGGCACTGAGGAAGCCCTCCTACCCTTCCACCCCACAGTATCGAGGCACTGAGGAAGCCCTCCTACCCTTCCACCCCACGGTATCGAGGCACTGAGGAAACCCTCCTACCCTTCCACCCCACGGTATCGAGGCACTGAGAAAGCCTTCCTTCCCTTCCACCCCACATTATCAAGGCACTGAGGAAGCCCTCCTACCCTTCCACCCCACAGTATCGAGGCACTGAGAAAGCCCTCCTACCTCAAGGTATTGAGGCACTGAGGTAGCCCTCCTACCCTTCCACCCCACTGTATTGAGGCACTGAGGAAGCCCTCCTACCCTTCCACCCCATGGTATCGAGGCACTGAGGAAGCTCTCCTACCCTTCCACCCCATGGTATCGAGGCACTGAGGAAACCCTCCTACCCTTCCACCCCATGGTATCGAGGCACTGAGACAGTCCTCCTACCCTTCCACCCCACAGTATCGAGGCACTGAGAAAGCCCTCCTACCCTTCCACCCCACAATATCGAGGCACTGAGGAAACAATCCTACCCTTCCACCCCACGGTATCGAGGCACTGAGGAAACCCTCCTACCCTTTCACCCCACAGTATCGAGGCACTGAGGAAGCTCTCCTACCCTTCCACCCCACGGTATCGAGGCACTGAGGAAGCCCTCCTACCCTTCCACCCCACGGTATCGAGGCACTGAGGAAGCCCTCCTACCCTTCCACCCCACAGTATCGAGGCACTGAGAAAGCCCTCCTACCCTTCCACCCCACGGTATCGAGGCACTGAGGAAACCCTCCTACCCTTCCACCCCACAGTATCGAGGCACTGAGAAATCCTTCCTTCCCTTCCACCCCACATTATCAAGGCACTGAGGAAGCCCTCCTACCCTTCCACCCCACAGTATCGAGGCACTGAGAAAGCCCTCCTACCTCAAGGTATTGAGGCACTGAGGAAGCCCTCCTACCCTTCTACCTCAAGGTATCGAGGCACTGAGGAAACCCTCCTACCCTTCCACCCACAATATCGAGGCACTGAGAAAGCCCTCCTACCTCAAGGTATTGAGGCACTGAGGTAGCCCTCCTACCCTTCCACCCCACTGGATCGAAGCACTGAGGAAGCCCTCCTACCCTTTTATCCTCAAGATATCGAGGCACTGAGGTAGCCCTCCTACCCTTCCACCCCACAGTATTGAGGCACTGAGGAAGCTCTCCTACCCTTCCACCCCATGGTATCGAGGCACTGAGGAAACCCTCCTACCCTTCCACCCCACGGTATCGAGGCACTGAGAAAGTCCTCCTACCCTTCCACCCCACAGTATCGAGGCACTGAGAAAGCCCTCCTACCCTTCCACCCCACAGTATCGAGGCACTGAGAAAGCCCTCCTACCCTTCCACCCCACAATATCGAGGCACTGAGGAAACCCTCCTACCCTTCCACCCCACGGTATCGAGGCACTGAGGAAACCCTCCTACCCTTTCACCCCACGGTATCGAGACACTGAGGAAGCCATCCTACCCTTCCACCCCACGGTATCGAGGCACTGAGGAAGCCCTCCTACCCTTCCACCCCACGGTATCGAGGCACTGAGGAAGCCCTCCTACCCTTGCACCCCACAGTATCGAGGCACTGAGAAAGCCCTCCTACCCTTCTACCTCAAGGTATCGAGGCACTGAGGAAACCCACCTACCCTTCCACCCACATTATCGAGGCACTAAGAAAGCCCTCCTACCCTTCTACCTCAAGGTATCGAGGCACTGAGGAAGCCCTCCTACCCTTCCACCCCACGGTATCGAGGCACTGAGGTAGCCCTCCTACCCTTCCACCCCACGGTATTTAGGCACTGAGGTAGCCCTCCTACCCTTCCACCCCACAGTATCGAGGCACTGAGGAAGCCCTCCTACCCTTCCACCCCATGGTATCGAGGCACTGAGGAAACCCTCCTACCCTTCCACCCCACGGTATCGAGGCACTGAGAAAGTCCTACTACCCTTCCACACCACAGTATCGAGGCACTGAGAAAGCCCTCCTATCCTTCCACCCCACAATATCGAGGCACTGAGGAAACCCTCCTACCCTTCCACCCCACGGTATCGAGGCACTGAGGAAACCCTCCTACCCTTCCACCCCACGGTATGGAGGCACTGAGAAAGCCTTCCTTCCCTTCCACCCCACATTATCAAGGCACTGAGGAAGCCCTCCTACCCTTCCACCCCACAGTATCGAGGCACTGAGGAAGCTCTCCTACCCTTCCACCCCACGGTATCGAGGCACTGAGGAAGCCCTCCTACCCTTGCACCCCACAGTATCGAGGCACTGAGAAAGCCCTCCTACCCTTCTACCTCAAGGTATCGAGGCACTGAGGAAACCCTCCTACCCTTCCACCCACATTATCGAGGCACTAAGAAAGCCCTCCTACCCTTCTACCTCAAGGTATCGAGGCACTGAGGAAGCCCTCCTACCCTTCCACCCCACGGTATCCAGGCACTGAGGTAGCCCTCCTACCCTTCCACCCAACGGTATTTAGGCACTGAGGTAGCCCTCCTACCCTTCCACCCCACAGTATCGAGGCACTGAGGAAGCTCTCCTACCCTTCCACCCCATGGTATCGAGGCACTGAGGAAACCCTCCTACCCTTCCACCCCACGGTATCGAGGCACTGAGAAAGTCCTCCTACCCTTCCACCCCAAAGTATCGAGGCACTGAGAAAGCCCTCCTACCCTTCCACCCCACAGTATCGAGGCACTGAGGAAGCTCTCCTACCCTTCCACCCCATGGTATCGAGGCACTGAGGAAACCCTCCTATTCTTCCACCCCACAGTATCGAGGCACTGAGAAAGTCCTCCTACCCTTCCACCCCACAAAATATCGAGGCACTGAGAAAGCCCTCCTACCCTTCCACCCCACAGTATCGAGGCACTGAGGAATCCCTTCTACCCTTCCACCCCACGGTATCGAGGCACTGAGGTAGCCCTCCTACCCTTCCACCCACTGTATCGAGGCACTGAGGAAGCCCTCCTACCCTTTTATCCTCAAGATATCGAGGCACTGAGGAAGCCCTCCTACCCTTCCACCCCACGCTATTGAGGCACTGAGGAAGCCCTCCTACCCTTCCACCCCACGGTATAGAGGCACTGAGGAAGCCCTCCTACCCTTCCACCCCACGGTATAGAGGCACTGAGGAAGCCCTCCTACCCTTCCACCCCACGGTATCGAGGCACTGAGAAAGCCCTCCTACCCTTCCAACCCACTGTATCGAGGCACTGAGGAAACCCTCCTACCCTTCCACCCCACAGTATCGAGGCACTGAGAAAGCCTTCCTTCCCTTCCACCCCACATTATCAAGGCACTGAGGAAGCCCTCCTACCCTTCAACCCCATGGTATTGAGGCATTAAGGAAACCCTCCTACCCTTCCACCCCACAGTATCGAGGCACTGAGAAAGCCCTCCTACCCTTCCACCCCACAATATCGAGGCACTGAGGAAACCCTCCTACCCTTCCACCCCACGGTATCGAGGCACTGAGGAAACCCTCCTACCCTTCCACCCCACAATATCGAGGCACTGAGGAAACCCTCCTACCCTTCCACCCCACTGTATCGAGGCACTGAGGAAGCCCTCCTACCCTTCCACCCCACAGTATCGAGGTACTGAGGAAGCTCTCCTACCCTTCCACCCCACGGTATCGAGGCACTGAGGTAGCCCCCCTACCCTTCTACCTCAAGGTATCGAGGCACTAAGGAAACCCTCCTACCCCACAGTATCGAGGCACTGAGAAAGCTCTCCTATCCTTCCACCCCACATTATCGAGGCACTGAGGAAGCCCTCCTACCCTTCCACCCCACGGTATCGAGGCACTGAGGAAGCCCTCCTACCCTTCCACCCCACGGTATCGAGGCACTGAGGTAGCCCTCCTACCCTTCCACCCCATGGTATTGAGGCACTGAGGAAGCCCTCCTACCCTTCCACCCCACGGTATCGAGGCACTGAGGAAGCCCTCCTACCCTTCCACCCCACGGTATCGAGGCACTAAGGTAGCCCTCCTACCCTTCCACCCCACGGTATCGAGGCACTGAGGTAGCCCTCCTACCCTTCCACCCCATGGTATTGAGGCACTGAGGAAGCCCTCCTACCCTTCCACCCCACGGTATCGAGGCACTGAGGAAGCCCTCCTACCCTTCCACCCCACGGTATCGAGGCACTAAGGTAGCCCTCCTACCCTTCCACCCCACGGTATCGAGGCACTGAGGTAGCCCTCCTACCCTTCCACCCCACGGTATCGAGGCACTGAGGTAGCCCTCCTACCCTTCCACCCCACGGTATCCAGGCACTGAGAAAGCCCTCCTACCCTTCCACCCCACAGTATGGAGGCACTGAGAAAGCCCTCCTACCCTTCCACTCCACGGTATCGAGGCACTGAGGAAGCCCTCCTACCCTTCCACCCCATGGTATCGAGGCACTGAGGAAGCCCTCCTACCCTTCCACCCCACGGTATCGAGGCACTGAGGAAGCCCTCCTACCCTTCCACCCCACGGTATCTAGGCACTGAGGAAGCCATCCTACCCTTCCACCCCAAAGTATCAAGGCACTGAGGAAGCCCTCCTACTCTTCCACCCCACGTTATCGAGGCACTGAGGAAGCCCTCCTACCCGTCTACTTCAAGGTATCGAGGCACTGAGGATGCACTCCTATCCCTTCATCTCAACATATCGAGGCACTGAGGATGCCCTCCTATACCTTCACCCCAAGGTATCGAGGCACTGAGGATGCCCTCCTATCCCTTAACCCTATGGTATCGAGGCACTGAAGATGCCCTCCTAGCCCTCCACTTCAAGGTATTGAGACATTGAGGAACACCACCTACCCTACCACCCTAAGGTATTGAGGCACTGAGGATGCCCTTCTACCCTAGCACCCCAAAGTATTGAGGTACTGAGAATGCACACCTACCATATCACCCCAAGGTATCGAGGCACTGAGGAAGCCCTCCTACCCTTCCACTTCAAGGTATCGAGGCACTGAGGAAGCCCTCCTACCCTTCCACCTGAAGGTATTGAGGCACTGAGGAAGCCCTCCTACCCTTCCACCTCAAGGTAACGGGGCACTGAGGAAGCCCTCCTACCCTACCACCCCAAGGTATCGAGGTACTGAGGATGTCCTGCTACCCCTCTGTTAGGTATTTGGGCACTGAGGAAGCCCTCCTACCCTTCAACCTCACGGTATCATTGTACTTAGGATGCCCTCTTACCCTAGCACCCCAAAGTATTGAGGTACTGAGGATTCATACCTATCCTTCCAGCCCAGGTATTGGAGCATTGAGGAAGCCCTCCTACCCTACTTCCCCAAGGTATTGAGGCACTGAGGATGCCCTCCTAACCTACTTCCCCAAGGTATCGAGGCACTGAGGATGCCCTCCTACCCTACTTCCCCAAGGTATCGAGGCACTGAGGATGCCCTCCTACCCTACTTCCCCAAGGTATCGAGGCACTGAGGATGCCCTCCTACCCTACTTCCCCAAGGTATCGAGGCACTAAGGATGCCCTCCTACCCTACTTCCCCAAGGTATCGAGGCACTGAGGATGCCCTCCTACCCTACTTCCCCAAGGTATCGAGGCACTGAGGTTGCCCTCCTACCCTAGTGGCTCAACTAGAACCTTCAGGGCCCCGATGCAAGAAACCATAAAGGGCCCCCCGGACGGGGCCCTTCCCTCCCACCCTGGTGGCAGAACGCCAGGGCTGGTCGCAAGCATGATGTTTGTGTGGTAGTTCTGCCACTGGTGTCGGTAGTTTTTTTATTTTATTTTAATATTTCTACCATTTGCTCTATTCATTTATTTTTTTTTTAAATAGGTTTTACAATTTTTTTTAGGAGCCTCGTTGCGGATCTTTGGTGAATTATCAGGAGTCTAAACAGACCTCTGATGCTCCACCCTTGAGACACAGCTTTCCATCGTCTTCTCTGAAGCCTCAGCTGCACAGAAAAGCTCTGTACAGAGCTTCCCATTATTCACATACTGAAGCATTGTAAACACAGTTTACTATGTTTCAGTTATGAATAGACAGTCAGTGATTGGTATGGATCTCCATTCAGAAAAAGCTTCTTCCTAAATGATACCCCGCAGCAGCCAGTGGGAGAGCGGAGGGGGGGAACCTTGCAGAGCTGTAGTGAGGATGCATTTAGGGGTTTAAAACAGGCGGTGAGGAGGCAATATATTGCCTTTTCACCGCCTGTCAAATGCCTCTGGAAAGCGATATGAGCATGGATCGCTTTTCCGAGGAGTGGCATTTTTCTTGCTGGTACTATACAAAAGCCATAAAAAAAAAAAAAAAAAAAAAAAATTACTTCTGATTGACCCCATATATGTACAGGATTAAAAGTAATGTGCACATATACACACACTCATATATAAGAACACACACTCATATACAAGAACGCACACATACATACAGAAAGCCTTTTTAAAACCGTCAGAGGAATGTTCTCCAACTTCATGCCGGGTATTCAACTGTAGGGGGAGGTAGAGAGCACAGTACACACTGTGCTTACATTTTCCAATGTGAGATTAACTCCCTCAGTGCCGATTTACAGATCGGATGAGGATCGGTGAGTTCGGTCTCAGCCGCTCCTCCTCTACACATACAGATCATGGCGACTCCTGCGACCCGAAGATCTGCATGGAAATTGTTTTGTTTTAAATCCCCTGCAATGGATTTCAACTGAAAAAGTTAGTGTAGGATTTATAAATAGGGCAGCCAAGGTGATGATTTGTTCCCACATATTACCTGAACGAGAGCTTTCTATTTATCTTATTTAAAATTAATAACCTCCATTAGTTATCAGAAACGGTGATATAAAATCCGGATAGAGTTTGGTTCCTAGCAGATGTAAATAACAGCATACGATAACAGGTTTGCGCCGGAGCGCACTGCAGCCGAACCTCCTCTGTTGAAGCGCCAGACGATTCTGTCCTCTGGTTCCCGTTGCTCGTCTATTTATATGCTTTTTGTGCCGTGACGTCACCCTGCGCATGCGCTATGTGTTCCAAGATGGCCGCTATGCGTTTCAATAGGTTTCCCTAGCAGGTGTCCACACACAGGCTCTCTTCTATACACAAAAGAGGACGGCTCAAGTATCGCGATGTTTCCTGAAGAAATCCTTTCTGTTTGGGCGGAAGTTGTGTTTGTAGCCTGAGTGATAGAAGAGAGGTAGCGGCTCTGCCCAGTAGAAGGACCCTGGTGATGTCACAGACCATGTGACTGTTTGGTCACATGGTACAGAGAAGTACAGGAAGTGTACGGAACTCATCACATCCCATGTGTCTGCTCTGCAGGGAAGGTCTGTTCCCGGGTTTTTTTCTGCTTCTTCTGCAATCTCTGCCAAGGAGGGGGGGATGTCTGTATATTGGGGGAAATGTCTGTGTATGGGGGGAGATGTCTGTAGGGGGGGATGTCTGTATATGGGGAATTGGGGGGGTGTCTGTATATGGGGGGAGATGTCTGTATATGGGGGTCTGCTTCTTCTGCAATCTCTGCCAAGGAGGGGGGGGGGATGTCTGTATATGGGGGGAGATGTCTGTATATTGGGGGGAGATGTCTGTATATGGGGGAGATGTCTGTATGGGGGGATGTCTGTAGCTGTATATTGGGGGGGGGGATGTCTGTAGCTGTATATGGGGGGGGGGGGAATGTCTGTAGCTGTATATGGGGGGGGGGGGGAATGTCTGTAGCTGTATATGGGGGGGTGTCTGTAGCTGTATATGGGGGGGGGATGACGTCTGTAGCTCTATATGGGGGGTTGCTCTATATGGGGGGGGGAATGTCCCTCGCTGTGTTCTCTGGGGTGATGTCCCTCGCTGTGTATGGGGGGGATGTCCCTCGCTGTGTATGGGGGGGGGATGTCCCTCGCTGTGTATGGGGGGGGGGGATGTCCCTCGCTGTGTATGGGGGGGGGATGTCCCTCGCTGTGTATGGGGGGGGGGATGTCCCTCGCTGTGTATGGGGGGGGGATGTCCCTCGCTGTGTATGGGGGAGATGTCATTTGGGGGGTGTCTCTGTGTGTCTCTCTCTCTCTGTGGCTGTATGTGTGTAATATATATATATATATTTCTATCAGTGTTGATTCATCCTGTTTTTGTATTGTTTCCTTCCTCTTATTTATATCAGTGTTGATTGGTGGACTGACTGTATGGGAAGGAAACAATTGAACTTCTTTTGGAGGGGGGTTATTGGGTTGAGGTTCGGTGTCATGTAAATGTGTAGCAATAACCAGATTGGAGCAAGGGGCTATTTGGCTGATGGGGGGGGGGGGGATTTGAAGGGTTTAAAATTGGTCACAAACTGGTTTTGGGCAGAAAAACTAACTTTGTCCTTTTTGCAGAACTGCAGTGAAGCTGAGAAGATTGTTTGAAGGATGGCGGCCAGAAACGGGAAGATTCCAAAGAGATCCCTGAATGGGTGAATGTGTGGAAGAATGGTGGTCAGAAGAAGGGAGGGAAGAAGACGACAGCTGAGAGACCGGGAAACCCTCTCCTACCTCCCTTTCTCTCACTCCTCTCTATCCTCCTCTGCGTCAGTTCTGGCTCAGTCCCATGCTCCTCCTGGGTCAGTTCTGGCTCAGTCCCATGCTCCTCCTGGGTCGGTTCTGGCTCAGTCCCATGCTCCTCCTGGGTCGGTTCTGGCTCAGTCCCATGCTCCTCCTGGGTCGGTTCTGGCTCAGTCCCATGCTCCTCCTGGGTCGGTTCTGGCTCAGTCCCATGCTCCTCCTGGGTCGGTTCTGGCTCAGTCCCATGCTCCTCCTGGGTCGGTTCTGGCTCAGTCCCATGCTCCTCCTGGGTCGGTTCTGGCTCAGTCCCATGCTCCTCCTGGGTCGGTTCTGGCTCAGTCCCATGCTCCTCCTGGGTCGGTTCTGGCTCAGTCCCATGCTCCTCCTGGGTCGGTTCTGGCTCAGTCCCATGCTCCTCCTGGGTCGGTTCTGGCTTAGTCCCATGCTCCTCCTGGGTCGGTTCTGGCTTAGTCCCATGCTCCTCCTGGGTCGGTTCTGGCTCAGTCCCATGCTCCTCCTGGGTCGGTTCTGGCTCAGTCCCATGCTCCTCCTGGGTCGGTTCTGGCTCAGTCCCATGCTCCTCCTGGGTCGGTTCTGGCTCAGTCCCATGCTCCTCCTGGGTCGGTTCTGGCTCAGTCCCATGCTCCTCCTGGGTCGGTTCTGGCTCAGTCCCATGCTCCTCCTGGGTCGGTTCTGGCTCAGTCCCATGCTCCTCCTGGGTCGGTTCTGGCTCAGTCCCATGCTCCTCCTGGGTCGGTTCTGGCTCAGTCCCATGCTCCTCCTGGGTCGGTTCTGGCTCAGTCCCATGCTCCTCCTGGGTCGGTTCTGGCTCAGTCCCCTGCTCCTCCTGGGTCGGTTCTGGCTCAGTCCCATGCTCCTCTGTCTATCCAGTGCTATTTCCCCCTGGGGCTGGTGCTATTTATGCTCATCCTGTAGTATTGATGGGGAACTTGCCGGCAGCTGGGGGCCGGGAATTGGTGTGGAGGGGTGGGATATAGAGGTTGGTGGGGGTGGAGGGGTGGGATATAGAGGTTGGTGGGGGGTGGAGGGGTGGGATATAGAGGTTGGTGGGGGGTGGAGGGGTGGGATATAGAGGTTGGTGGGGGTGAGGGGTGGGATATAGAGGTTGGTGGGGGGTGGAGGGGTGGGCTATAGAGGTTGGTGGGGGGTGGAGGGGTGGGATATAGAGGTTGGTGGGGGGTGGAGGGGTGGGATATAGAGGTTGGTGGGGGTTGAGGGGTGGGATATAGAGGTTGGTGGGGGTTGAGGGGTGGGATATAGAGGTTGGTGGGGGTTGAGGGGTGGGATATAGAGGTTGGTGGGGGTTGAGGGGTGGGATATAGAGGTTGGTGGGGGTGAGGGGTGGGATATAGAGGTTGGTGGGGGGGTGGAGGGGTGGGGTGTGAGGGATGGGATATAGAGGTGTGTGAGGGGTGGGATATAGAGGTGGGTGAGGGGTGGGATATAGAGGTGGGTAAAGGGTGGGATATAGAGGTGGGTGAGGGGTGGGATATAGAGGTGGGTGGGGGGTGGGATATAGAGGTTGGTGGGCCAGGTTGGGACTATGTTGGTGCACCTGTTTGTTGAGAAATGATCACTAATGCCCCGTACACACGTGCAGATTATCTGAAGACTTTTGTCTGCAGACTTACCAAAACCATATAATATGAGGTCAAACCTAAACACTTTCAATTTGTATGCAATCCGGCAGGCCCTTGCACTACATAGAAAAGGTAAGTCTTCAGATAATCTGCACGTGTGTACGGGGCATCAGTCATTGGATGGAGCGATCACGTGGTAAAGGGCCACTGTCATTGGCCCTTTACCATAACTGGCAGGAAGGGCGATTCTGGGAGGACATCCCTGTACGCCCTCCCAGAATAACCAGACAGCATTGTAGCCATCATTGGGCTATGCCCCGTTCGGCACGTGGTGAATCCTCATAGTCTTAGTTATGCAATACCCGGGAGGTGGGGCTTTGCATTTCACAGTATTTGGCCAAGTCGATTCCCCCATGCCAGTCCCTGTGAAAATTAGGCATTGCCCCCAAAAAATGTATGTGACTACTGGAGGTCCTTTAGTATAAGTTTGCCAAGTTTGGTGCCCTGAACCCCTGTGGTTTGGGCCCTACATTTATAGTAGCTGCACCTGCTATGTTATTCTATGGCAGGGTCATAGCCTGTGTCTCCTTTTCCCACCCCCGCATCATCCAGCCTGTGTATCCCCCCCCCCCCCATCATCCAGCCTGTATCTCCTTCTCTCACCCCCCATCATCCAGCCTGTGTCCCCCCCCCCCCCCCCATCATCCAGCCTGTGTCCCCCCCCCCCCCATCATCCAGCCTGTGTCCCCCCCCCCCCCCCATCATCCAGCCTGTCCCCCCCCCCCCATCATCCAGCCTGTCCCCCCCCCCCCCATCATCCAGCCTGTCCCCCCCCCCCCCCCATCATCCAGCCTGTGTCCCCCCCCCCCATCATCCAGCCTGTGTCCCCCCCCCCACTTCCCCCATCATCCAGCCTGTGTCCCCCCCATCATCCAGCCTGTGTCCCCCCCATCATCCAGCCTGTGTCTTCTTCTCCCATCATCCAGCCTGTGTCTTCTTCTCCCCCCCCCCCCCCCCCATCATCCAGCCTGTGTCTTCTTCTCCCCCCCTCCCCCCATCATCCAGCCTGTGTCTTCTTCTCCCCCCCCCCCCCATCATCCAGCCTGTGTCTTCTCCCCCCCCCCCCCCCATCATCATCCAGCCTGTGTCTTCTTCTCCCACCCCCATCATCCAGCCTGTGTCTTCTTCTCCCACCCCCCATCATCCAGCCTGTGTCTTCTTCTCCCACCCCCCATCATCCAGCCTGTGTCTTCTTCTCCCACCCATCATCCAGCCTGTGTCTTCTCCCACCCCCATCATCCAGCCTGTGTCTTCTTCTCCCACCCCCCATCATCCAGCCTGTGTCTTCTTCTCCCACCCCCCATCATCCAGCCTGTGTCTTCTTCTCCCACCCCCCATCATCCAGCCTGTGTCTTCTCCCACCCCCCATCATCCAGCCTGTGTATCCTTCTCCCACCCCCCATCATCCAGCCTGTGTATCCTTCTCCCACCCCCCATCATCCAGCCTGTGTATCCATCTCCCACCCCCCATCATCCAGCCTGTGTATCCATCTCCCACCCCCCATCATCCAGCCTGTGTATCCATCTCCCACCCCCCATCATCCAGCCTGTGTATCCATCTCCCACCCCCCATCATCCAGCCTGTGTATCCATCTCCCACCCCTCATCATCCAGCCTGTGTATCCATCTCCCACCCCCCATCATCCAGCCTGTGTATCCTTCTCCCATCCCCCATCATCTAGCCTGTGTATCCTTCTCCCATCATCCAGCCTGTGTATCCTTCTCCCATCATCCAGCCTGTGTATCCTTCTCCCCCCATTATCCAGCCTGTGTATCCCCACCCCTGCATCATCCAGCCTGTGTCTCTTTCCCCCCCCACCATCATCCAGCCTGTGTATCCTCCCCCCCCCCCCCCACCACCATCATCCAGCCTGTGTATCCTCCCCCCCCCCCCCACCATCATCCAGCCTGTGTATCCTCCCCCCCCCCACCATCATCCAGCCTGTGTATCCTCCCCCCCCCCCCATCATCCAGCCTGTGTATCCTTCCCCCCCCCCCCATCATCCAGCCTGTGTATCCTCCCCCCCCCCCCCCCATCATCCAGCCTGTGTCTCCCCCCCCCCCCCCCCATCATCCAGCCTGTGTCTCCCCCCCCCCCCTTCATCCAGCCTGTGTCTCCCCCCCCATCATCCAACCTGTGTCTCCCACCCCCCCCCCATCATCCAGCCTGTGTCTTCTTCTCCCACCCCCCCATCATCCAGCCTGTGTCTTCTTCTCCCACCCCCCATCATCCAGCCTGTGTCTTCTTCTCCCACCCCCCATCATCCAGCCTGTGTCTTCTTCTCCCACCCCCCATCATCCAGCCTGTGTCTTCTTCTCCCACCCCCCATCATCCAGCCTGTGTCTTCTTCTCCCACCCCCCATCATCCAGCCTGTGTATCCATCTCCCACCCCCCATCATCCAGCCTGTGTCTCCTTCTCCCACCCCCCCATCATCCAGCCTGTGTCTCCTTCTCCCACCCCCCCATCATCCAGCCTGTGTCTCCTTCTCCCACCCCCCCATCATCCAGCCTGTGTCTCCTTCTCCCACCCCCCCATCATCTAGCCTGTGTCTCCTTCTCCCACCCCCCCATCATCCAGCCTGTGTCTCCTTCTCCCACCCCCCCATCATCCAGCCTGTGTCTCCTTTCTCCCCCCCCCCCCCATCATCCAGCCTGTGTCTCCTTCCCTCCCATCATCCAGCCTGTGTCTTCTTCTCCCACCCCCCATCATCCAGCCTGTGTCTTCTTCTCCCACCCCCCATCATCCAGCCTGTGTCTCCTTCTCCCAAACCCCATTATCCAGCCTGTGTCTCCTTCTCCCAAACCCCATTATCCAGCCTGTGTCTCCTTCCCCCCCCCCCCCAATCATCCAGCCTGTGTATCCTTCTCCCACCCCCCCCCATTATCCAGCCTGTGTCTCCTTCTCCTTTCCCCCCCAATCATCCAGCCTGTGTATCCTTCTTCCACCCCCCCCCCCCCCATCATCCAGCCTGTGTCTCCTTCTCCCACCACCCCCCATCATCCAGCCTGTGTCTTCTTCTCCCACCACCCCCCATCATCCAGCCTGTGTCTTCTTCTCCCACCACCCCCCATCATCCAGCCTGTGTCTCCTTCTCCCACCCCCCATCATCCAGCCTGTGTCTCCTTCTCCCACCCCCCATCATCCAGCCTGTGTCTCCTTCTCCCACCCCCCATCATCCAGCCTGTGTCTTCTCCCACCCCCCATCATCCAGCCTGTGTCTTCTTCTCCCAAACCCCATCATCCAGCCTGTGTCTTCTTCTCCCACCACCCCCCATCATCCAGCCTGTGTCTTCTTCTCCCACCACCCCCCATCATCCAGCCTGTGTCTTCTTCTCCCACCACCCCCCATCATCCAGCCTGTGTCTTCTTCTCCCACCACCCCCCATCATCCAGCCTGTGTCTTCTTCTCCCACCACCCCCCATCATCCAGCCTGTGTCTTCTTCTCCCACCCCCCATCATCCAGCCTGTGTCTCCTTCTCCCACCCCCCATCATCCAGCCTGTGTGTCCTTCTCCCACCCCCCATCATCCAGCATGTGTATCCCCACCCCTGCATCATCCAGCCTGTGTCTCCTCCCCCCCCCCCCCCCATCATCCAGCCTGTGTCTTCTTCTCCCACCCCATCATCCAGCCTGTGTCTTCTTCTCCCACCCCCATCATCCAGCCTGTGTCTTCTTCTCCCACCCCCATCATCCAGCCTGTGTCTTCTTCTCCCACCCCCATCATCCAGCCTGTGTCTCCCCCCCCCCATCATCCAGCCTGTGTCTTCTTCTCCCACCCCCCATCATCCAGCCTGTGTATCCATCTCCCATCCCCCATCATCCAGCCTGTGTATCCATCTCCCACCCCCCATCATCCAGCCTGTGTCCTTCTCCCACCCCCCATCATCCAGCATGTGTATCCCCACCCCTGCATCATCCAGCCTGTGTCTCCTCCCCCCCCCCCCATCATCCAGCCTGTGTATCCCCCCCATCATCCAGCCTGTGTATCCCCCCCATCATCCAGCCTGTGTATCCCCCCCCCCCCCATCATCCAGCCTGTGTCTTCTTCTCCCACCCCCCATCATCCAGCCTGTGTATCCATCTCCCACCCCCCATCATCCAGCCTTTGTATCCATCTCCCACCCCCCATCATCCAGCCTGTGTATCCATCTCCCACCCCCCATCATCCAGCCTGTGTGTCCTTCTCCCACCCCCCATCATCCAGCCTGTGTATCCCCACCCCTGCATCATCCAGCCTGTGTATCCCCCCCCATCATCCAGCCTGTGTATCCCCCCCCCCCCCCATCATCCAGCCTGTGTCCCCTTCTCCCACCCCCCATCATCCAGCCTGTGTCCCACTGTCATCCAGATCCAGACGATTTCTCAGCACGTATGGGGTAATTCACTTAAGTTTTGTTCAGGAGAGACGGCTCTATAATTTTCATCGACCTCCCATACAATGTTATGCACAGACAACCCCAACCCCTCCTCTCCAAGCACAGAATTAGGCCCCTCCCACTTCTGCCAGCTCCGCTCTATCGCCTCCTCCCTCTTTCCCTCACTATATAGCTTAGCAGAGCAGTTCTATAATATTCCTCCACTGCTCAGGCACATTGTTGAGGTGATACCAGCTTTTTGTGATGGGGCCACACCGGAAGCGACGCCGTCAAGAATTTTCATGAGTTGAGGAAAACTTTAGAAAACCATCAGACGCACATAGTGAATGAGGGACGGGGCTAAGGCTAAGTTATGGCCGCCATCTTTAAGTAGGTGCAGCCCAGTGAGCCTGATCAAAAAAAGTATGGGGTAAGTTTGAGTCACTAAGTAGACGGCTATAGGTGGGGGGGGGGGGGAGATAATTATGTCAGTAGAAGTTACACTGGGGGGGCCTGTGCAGAAAGATATGGGGGTGGGGAGAGAACTGACCACGGAGAGGAGTTTATTACCCAGATGCCAAGTTTATGATCTAAAGAGACCTTCACAATGTGTGTGGGAATAGATTCTAATAAAGAAACAACCTTACACGTTTCCTAATGTTACACTTATTCATCTTCACTTTTATTACAATTCCACATTAAAACCTGCTTTTTGAACTAAATGTTTTTACTGTTTTCTTCTGTGGGAAACCGTGTCTATCTCACATACCTACAACCAATCAATAACTTTCTAGTCACATGGGTAGATTCATCCAATAGATGAAATCCACATAGTAGGAGGTGTGGTTAGTGAAATAAGATGTTACCTGCGGAGAATTGTGTAATGTTCTTCCCAACAAAGTCCTCCAAGACCACCAAACAGTCCAGGATTTAGGGATGTCCAAGTTGTGTGAGTTTTTTTTTTTTTTTTTTTTCTAAATCCCTTAGGCACAGCTGGGTAATCCCTAAATGCTGGACAGGTTGGTGGTCCCTAAAGGGCTGTGTTGGGGATCAGTGGTGGAGTGAACAAGTCCAAAGGTTGTGGGAACAGCACAGTTGTGTATTTTTAAATGTCATACAAGTAAGGTAGAATATCCAAAAAATGGTCCAATGGCTATTCGTTTTCCTGCACAGATGTTCACAAAACACACAGGTTCAAGGTGAGAGTTCACTAGGAGTCCAGGACACATGGAAGAATATTGGAGTCCTTTAAAGGCCACATTAGTACCCAGGAGCTAAACCACCATGCAAATGTATATTATGAAACCGCATGACAGAAACAAAATCAACAATGTTGCTGTCTTTTTTTTTCTTATCTTAACCACTTTAATACCGAGCACTTTCACTCTCTTCCTACCCTCCCCCCAATACATGGCACTTTCACCCCCTTCCTGCCCTCCCCCCAATACCGGGCACTTTCATCCCCTTCCTGCCCACCCAATACTGGGCACTTTCATCCCCTTCCTGCCCACCCAATACCGGGCACTTTCACCCCCTTCCTGCCCACCCAATACCGGCACTTTCACCCCCTTCCTGCCCACCCAATACCAGCACTTTCACTCCCTTCCTGCCCTCCCCCCAATACCGGGCACTTTCACCCCCTTCCTGCCCCACCAATACCGGGCACTTTCACCCCCTTCCTGCCCCCCCAATACCGGGCACTTTTACCCCTTTCCTGACCCCCACCCCCCCCCCCCCCAATACCGGGCACTTTTACCCCTGTCCTGCCCAGACTAATTTTTAGCTTTCAGCGCTCTCACGCTTTGAATGATAATATGTAATGCTACACTGTACCCAATCAAAAGTGTAATCATTTTTTTTTTCACACAGATAGAGCTTTCTTTTCGTGGTATTTTTTTTTAACAACTGTTTTTTTTTTTTTTTTTTTTTTTTGCGACATAAGTGAAACTTTTGAAGACAATAACACTTTTTTTAGTTTCTATTATAACATTTTGGAAATAATTTTTTTTTTCTTCATACATTTGGGCCAAAATGTATACTGCTACACATATTTGGTAAAAATAACCCAAATTAGTGTATATTATTTGGTCTGTGTGAAAGTTAAGCCCCGTACACACGCAACGATTATCGGCCGACCGATCGTCCCGTCTTTTGTCCAGAGTTGTGTGTTTTGTTGGTTGGAATGTGCCTAGACTGCACACAAATTTTCTCAGCCAACAAAATTCTACTTCAGAAGTGATGTCATGTGTTGGTTTGTTTTCTTTGTGTTCTTTCTTCACTGAGCATGCCCAGACTTGCTCATTAGATTTTTCCCTGTCGAAATCTGTACTTACTGCACGAAAATCTGCCGTGTTTTGACGGCAGACAAAAATTTTATAGCCTGCACACCAGATTTTTTTCGGCCGAAAAGTCAGTCGGTTGTCGGAAGCATCATACTAACAAGCCGAAAATCGGCAGACCGGTCGTCGGACGAAAATTCCCTGCCAATTTTCGACGCGTGTGTACGGGGCTTTAGTCTACAAGCTATGGTGCCAATCATTGAAAACTTATCACACCTGATATACTGATGGTCTATCTAATTTCTTGGTTCCCTGAAATCCCAGGAAAGTACAAATAACCCCCAAATGATCCTTTTTTGGAAAGTAGACATTTCAAATGTATTTAGTAACAGGTGTGGTGAGTTTTTTTTGCAGTAGTCCTTTTTTCCCACAATTCTTTGTAAAAACATTTCTCACACACTTTATAGGCATACTTGCATATACACCCCAAAATACATTCTGCTACTCCTCCCGAGTATGGTGATACCGCATGTGTGAGACTTCTACACAGTCTGGTCACATACAGTGGTCCAACATCCACTAGGTGTTCTGGGAGCATAAATTACACAAATAATTTCATTGCAACCGATCACATTTTTGAAGGCCCTGCAGCACCAGGAAAGCGGAATTACCCACAAAATGACCCCATTTTGGAAAGCAAACACCCTGATGTAAATTCTACAAAGCATAATGAGTCTTTTAAACATCATTTTTTTTATGCACAAGTTTTTGGAAAATGTGGAAAGAAAATGAAAACATATTTTTTTTTTCACACATAGTTGTCAATTTATAAGATATTTCTAACACATAGCATGTACATAGCAAAAATTACACCCCAAAATACATTTTGCTACTCCTGAGTATGGCGATACCACATGTGTGATGTGGGACTTTTACACAGCCTGACCACATACAGAGGCCCAACATCTTCTAGGCGTTCCAAGAGCATAAATTACACATCTAATTTCTTACCTATCACTTTTTTGAAGGCCCTGGAGCACCAGGACAATGGAAACGCCCACAAATTGACCCCATTTTGAAAAGCACCCCAACGTATAATTTATAAGGCATGGGCTGCAGAAAGGTACTCTAATATAGGTACCCGGGTACTCTAAGGCAGTGGTCCTCAACACCGGTCCTCGGGGCCCACTAACAAGCCAGAGTTTTAAGTATTACCTTGGGGAGATGCAGACTAGAATACTGCAATCACTGAGCAGCAAATGAGATCACCTGTGATGTAGTTTAGTTATCTTGCAAACCTGGCCTGTTAGTGGGCCCTGAGGAACGGAGTTGAGGACCACTGCTCTAAGGGGCTGTAGACAGGTACTTGGGTACTCTGGTGGGCTTCAGATAGGTACTCTGGGCTGGAGACAGATACTTTGATGGTCTGCAGATAAGTACTCTGGGCTGGTGTCAGATACTTGGGTACTCTGATGGGCTGGTGACAGGTACTCGGCTACTCTGATGGGCTGGTGACAGGTACTCGGCTACTCTGGTGGGCTTCCGATAGGTACTCTGGGCTGGAGACAGGTACTTTGATGGTCTGCAGATAAGTACTCTGGGCTGGTGACAGGTACTCGGGTACTCTGATGGGCTGGTGACATGTACTTGGGTATTCTGATGGGCTGGAGACAGGTACTTGGGTACTCTGGTGGGCTTCAGATAGGTACTTAGGTACTCTGGGCTGGAGACAAGTACTCTGATGGTCTGCAGATAAGTACTCTGGGCTGGTGACAGGTACTCTGATGGGCTGGTGACAGGTACTCGGGTACTCTGATGGGCTGGTGACCGGTACTCGGGTACTCTTATGGGCTGGTGACCGGTACTTGGGTACTCTGATGGGCTGGTGACGGGTACTCTGATGGGCTGGTCACAGGTACTCGGGTACTCTGATGGGCTGGTCACAGATACTTGGGTACTCTGATGGGTTGGCGATGGGTCCTCTTTATTACTGGGGGTAATCGGTGTGTTTTACTTTGTAATGTGGGCGGTAACTAGCTGTTACTGCAATCTTCTTCTCACACTGGGTCGGTGTGTGAGGAGGAGAACCTGGTAACGGCTAGTTACCACGGCTTGTTTACATTCTGTGACAGCCGCTCACATGGTAAAGAGCTGTTTTTATTGGCTCTTTATACTGATCAAGGATGGACTGTGTCCCGAGAGATGCGCCTCATCCCCCTATCGTTGTGATGCATGCCGAGAATGGGTGGACGTCACATGACGCCCGCCCGGAGGGAGAGTGTTCCTGCCGGCGTCATTTTACAATGCGGCAGTAGGGAACTGGTTAAAAACAGTGACAAGCAGATGTGTGTTGTGACCAATCACAGTGGCATATGTTCCCCCTTCCACTTTACAAAGTGTCAGATGAAATAAGCCGGTATCCTTTATTTTTCACAACGGTTCGGCTAACATGTCCTTATCAAGGTGTCCATAAAGAACACAAACCACTACAGCCAACTGAAAACAAACCACCATAGACCTCGCAAAGTGGCCACCCAGCCTATAAACAGTGAGCAATTGCAAAAGGAGTTTTTTTTTGTTAATATTTAAAAAATATTTTATCTGTAAAGCATATGGTTGACTTGGAAAAAGTTAATACTTGGGTAGTAGGTGGTACCATTTGCCGCCTCAACAGTGGTAAACCCAAGTTTTCCACACAGGTGGTCTACAGACAGCCGGGAGTTTCTACAGCTCTGATAAAGATTGGGTATGAGTGAATTGTCACAGAGTACTGACCGCACAGTTGTAAGGTCAAAGGGCATTTGTGGGGAATTTTAAAGATGGAGCTCACAAAAATGGCGCCTAATACTGGCACAGTCTTAGTGTGCGCCAATTTTATAACATTAGGTCATGACAAAAGTAGGGAGTTTGCACTATTTGTGCTGGTTCCCAACTTCCATGTTGCTCTGGTGATATTTGCAACATTGCTTCCCGTTTATTAAAGTCTAAAATTGCTCTAATAATCTCCACCAAACTGGGGGTGGCGGAGTCTCCATTTCAGAAGCCAATTGTAATGTATAAAACAGATGCAATGGATGTTATACAGTAAATCTTATAACAGCCATTCCACCTTTTCTCACTACCCCAAGACTCACGACTGGGACTCCCTGTAAAAATCACCCTGTATTGGCGTTAGAAACAAATCAGACCAGTACCCATGAGCTAAACCATTCTAGGTATAAAATTATACTGAGAGAATATAAAGAGAAAAACTAAAATCTTAACATTAACAATGTTTTAGTGTTTCTGTGACTTTTATTAAAAAACAATGACATGAAGATGGGTGATGTATGTAATCACAGTGTCGTATATCCTCCCTCAACCTTCCACAGGTCTATATATTGCCCACTCTGTTTTCTCCAGTGCCCTTCACTTTCCACATTGCTGCAAATCCCCCCCCCCATATGTGTGGTACCCCGCTTTCCACACTGCTACAGCTTTACAAAGGTGGGTGCAACTAAATCTCCCTACCTGGCCCAGCAGCATCCAGTGATCATGAGCCACAAGGCCTGCAGCAGGTCTATGTGTGTAACGTGCTCAGATCTCAGTGAGTGCCGTCTTGTGCTCCACAAAAGATAAAATCATTCCCTTTATTTGCTGGAAAACTTGCAATCAATAAAGTTTAATTAGTAGTAAAGGAACTAGGAATTCCTATCCCTATAAAGGACCATTGTTAGCAGGAGGTGTAAAGGTCCTTTGAGTGGATAGGAACTAGAGTTCTCACTGTGAGTTGGCTAGTTCCTATCCTTTAACAGGACCCGACCACTATGGAGAAAAAGGTTCTTTCGCAGGATAGGAACTAGCTCTCTCACTGTGAAACGTCTAGTTCCTATCCCTGTAAAGGACCATTCTTAGCTGGAGGTATAAAGGTCCTCTGAGTGGATAGGAACTAGCTCTCTCAATGTGAACTGTCTAGTTCCTATCCCTGTAAAGGACCATTGTTAGCTGGAGGTATAAAGGTCCTCTGAGTGGATAGGAACTAGCTCCCTCAATGTGAACCGTCTAGTTCCTATCCCTGTAAAGGACCATTGTTAGCTGGAGGTATAAAGGTCCTCTGAGTGGATAGGAACTAGCTCCCTCACTGTGAACCGTCTAGTTCCTATCCCTGTAAAGGACCATTCTTAGCTGGAGGTATAAAGGTCCTCTGAGTGGATAGGAACTAGCTCTCTCACTGTGAACCATCTAATTCCTATCCCTGTAAAGGACCATTGTTAGCTGAAGGTATAAAGGTCCTTTAAGTGGATAGGAACTAGAGTTCTCACTGTGAGTTGGCTAGTTCCTATCCCTGTAAGGGACCATTGTTAGCTGAAGGTATAAAGGTCCTTTAACCACTTAAGCCCCGGAAGATTTTACCCCCTTCCTGACCAGGGGGTATTTTGCGATTCGGCACTGCGTGACTTTAACGGACAGTTGCGCGGTCGTGCGACGCGGTATCTAAACGAATTTGGCGTCCTTTTTTTCCCACAAACAGAGCTTTCTTATGGTGGTATTTGATCACCTGTGCGATTTTTTTGATCATGCGCTATAAACAAAAAAAGAGCGTAAATTTTGCAAAAATAACAATATTTTTCACATTTTTTTATATGAAATTCCCCCCCAAAAAAATGTAAAAATCACATTTTTTTAACATTTTCGGCCAATTTGTTTTATGCTACCTATGTTTGGGAAAAAAAAATCGCAAAAAGCGTATTTTGATTGGCTTGCGCAAAAGTTATCGCGTTTACTAACAAAGGGAAAGATTTTTGTAATTTCTGTTGTTTTTTTTTTTAACGCGTAATGGCAGCGATCTGTGATTTTTTTTGCGGTACTGCGACATTGCCGTGGACAGATCGGACCCTTGACTGACATTTTTGACACTTTTGGGGTTACCAGTGACATTTCTACAGTAATCAGTGCTATACATATGCACTGTTACTGTAAAAATACACTGGCAGTGAAGGGGTTAACTTTTTTTGAAAGGGAGGGGCTATATGTGTCCCTAGGGGCGTGCTTTCTACTGTGATTGGCTGTGGCTTCAGATGTATGAACGGTGATCAACAGTTCTACATAGTAGAACCGTATGATCATCATTCATACACAGGGGAGAATGACAGGCAGCTTGTTTACACAAGCCGCCTGACTTTCTCCCTCTCCCCCGCCGATTGCAGAGTGACCGGCGGACATCGAGTCCGCCGGTCACACGCCCGGGGGGGTCCGTGACCACGCGGGAGCGCGCCTCCGGGGGCCCGCGCTCGCTCCCTAGACCCTCACAAGCAAGCGACGTAGACCTACGTCAGTTTGCCTGTGAGGGGCTGACCGCCGACGTAGATAGTCGTGCGGCGGTCGGCAAGTGGTTAAGTGGATAGGAACTAGCTCTCTCACTGTAAACCGTCTAGTTCCTATCCCTGTAAAGGACCATTCTTAGCTGGAGGTATAAAGGTCCTCTGAGTGGATAGGAACTAGCTCTCTCACTGTGAACCATCTAGTTCCTATCCCTGTAAAGGACCCTTCTTAGCTGGAGGTATAAAGGTCCTCTGAGTGGATAGGAACTAGAGTTCTCACTGTGAGTTGGCTAGTTCCTATCCTTTACCAGGACCCGACCACTATGGAGAAAAAGGTCCTTTCGCAGGATAGGAACTAGCTCTCTCACTGTGAACCGTCTAGTGCCTATCTCTGTAAAGGACCATCCTTAGCTGGAGGTATAAAGGTCCTTTAAGTGGATAGGAACTAGAGTTCTCACTGTGAGCTGGCTAGTTCCTATCCTTTAACAGGACCCGACCACTATGGAGAAAAAGGTTCTTTCGCAGGATAGGAACTAGCTCCCTCACTGTGAAACGTCTAGTTCCTATCCCTGTAAAGGACCATTCTTAGCTGGAGGTATAAAGGTCCTCTGAGTGGATAGGAACTAGCTCTCTCAATGTGAACCGTCTAGTTCCTATCCCTGTAAAGGACCATTGTTAGCAGGAGGTATAAAGGTCCTCTGAGTGGATAGGAACTAGCTCCCTCAATGTGAACTGTCTAGTTCCTATCCCTGTAAAGGACCATTCTTAGCTGGAGGTATAAAGGTCATCTGAGTGGATAGGAACTAGCTCTCTCAATGTGAACCGTCTAGTTCCTATCCCTGTAAAGGACCATTGTTAGCAGGAGGTATAAAGGTCCTCTGAGTGGATAGGAACTAGCTCCCTCACTGTGAACCGTCTAGTTCCTATCCCTGTAAAGGACCATTCTTAGCTGGAGGTATAAAGGTCCTCTGAGTGGATAGGAACTAGCTCTCTCACTGTGAACCGTCTAGTGCCTATCTCTGTAAAGGACCATCCTTAGCTGGAGGTATAAAGGTCCTTTAAGTGGATAGGAACTAGATTTCTCACTGTGAGTTGGCTAGTTCCTATCCTTTAACAGGACCCGACCACTATGGAGAAAAAGGTCCTTTCGCAGGATAGGAACTAGCTCCCTCACTGTGAACCGTCTAGTTCCTATCCCTGAAAAGGACCATTCTTAGCTGGAGGTATAAAGGTCCTCTGAGTGGATAGGAACTAGCTCCCTCACTGTGAACCATCTAGTTCCTATCCCTGTAAAGGACCATTCTTAGCTGGAGGTATAAAGGTCCTCTGAGTGGATAGGAACTAGCTCCCTCACTGTGAACCGTCTAGTTCCTATCCCTGTAAAGGACCATTGTTAGCAGGAGGTATAAAGGTCCTCTGAGTGGATAGGAACTAGCTCCCTCACTGTGAACCATCTAGTTCCTATCCCTGTAAAGGACCATTCTTAGCTGGAGGTATAAAGGTCCTCTGAGTGGATAGGAACTAGCTCCCTCAATGTGAACCGTCTAGTTCCTATCCCTGTAAAGGACCATTGTTAGCTGAAGGTATAAAGGTCCTCTGAGTGGATAGGAACTAGCTCCCTCACTGTGAACCGTCTAGTTCCTATCCCTGTAAAGGACCATTGTTAGCAGGAGGTATAAAGGTCCTCTGAGTGGATAGGAACTAGCTCCCTCACTGTGAACCGTCTAGTTCCTATCCCTGTAAAGGACCATTGTTAGCAGGAGGTATAAAGGTCCTCTGAGTGGATAGGAACTAGCTCTCTCACTGTGAACCGTCTAATTCCTATCCCTGTAAAGGACCATTGTTAGCTGAAGGTATAAAGGTCCTTTAACCACTTAAGCCCCGGAAGATTTTACCCCCTTCCTGACCAGGGGGTATTTTGCGATTCGGCACTGCGTGACTTTAACGGACAATTGCGCGGTCGTGCGACGCTGTATCTAAACGAATTTGGCGTCCTTTTTTTCCCACAAACAGAGCTTTCTTTTGGTGGTATTTGATCACCTGTGCGATTTTTTGATCATGCGCTATAAACAAAAAAAGAGCGTAAATTTTGCAAAAATAACAATATTTTTCACATTTTTTTATATGAAATTCCCCCCAAAAAAAATGTAAAAATCAAATTTTTTTAACATTTTCGGCCAATTTGTTTTATGCTATTTTGATTGGCTTGCGCAAAAGTTATCGCGTTTACTAACAAAGGGAAAGATTTTTGTCATTTTTGTTGTTTTTTTTTTAACGCGTAATGGCGGCGATCTGCGATTTTTTTTGCGGTACTGCGACATTGCGGTGGACAGATCGGACCCTTGACTGACATTTTTGACACTTTTGGGGTTACCAGTGACATTTCTACAGTAATCAGTGCTATACATATGCACTGTTACTGTAAAAATACACTGGCAGTGAAGGGGTTAACTTTTTTTGAAAGGGAGGGGCTATATGTGTCCCTAGGGGCGTGCTTTCTACTGTGATTGGCTGTGGCTTCAGATGTATGAACGGTGATCAACGGTTCTACATAGTAGAACCGTATGATCATCATTCATACACAGGGGAGAATGACAGGCAGCTTGTTTACACAAGCCGCCTGACTTTCTCCCTCTCCCCCGCCGATCGCAGAGTGACCGGCGGACATCGAGTCCGCCGGTCACACGCGCGGGGGGGTCCGTGACCACGCGGGAGCGCGCCTCCAGGGGCGCGCGCTCGCTCCCTAGACCCTCACAAGCAAGCGACGTAGACCTACGTCAGTTTGCCTGTGAGGGGCTGACCGCCGACGTAGATAGTCGTGCGGCGGTCGGCAAGTGGTTAAGTGGATAGGAACTAGCTCTCTCACTGTGAACCGTCTAGTTCCTATCCCTGTAAAGGACCATTCTTAGCTGGAGGTATAAAGGTCCTTTGAGTGGATAGGAACTAGCTCTCTCACTGTGAACCGTCTAGTTCCTATCCCTGTAAAGGACCATTCTTAGCTGGAGGTATAAAGGTCCTTTAAGTGGATAGGAACTAGAGTTCTCACTGTGAGCTGGCTAGTTCCTATCCTTTAACAGGACCTGACCACTATGGAGAAAAAGGTCCTTTCGCAGGATAGGAACTAGCTCTCTCACTGTGAACCGTCTAGTTCCAATCCCTATACAGGACCTGGCCACTAGGGCAGTGGTTCTCAACTCCGGTCCTCGGGACCCACCAACAGGCCAGGTTTGCAAGATAACTAAATTACATCACAGGTGATCTCATTTGCTGCTCAGTGATTGCAGTATTCTAGTCTGCATCCCCCAAGGTAATACTTAAAATCTGGCCTGTTAGTGGGTCACGAGGACCGGAATTGAGAACCACTGCACTAGGGGGCCAAAAGGTCCTTTAGCTGGGTAGGAACTAGCTCTCTCAATGTGAGTTGGATAGTTCCTATCCTTATACAAGGACCTGACCACTAGGGGGCTAAAAGGTCCTTTAGCTGGATAGGAAATAGCTCACTCACACTGAGCAAGCTATATCCTACCCTGAGAAAGGACAGGGTCCTTCTACTGGCTAGGAACTAGTCGCAACTAGTCGCAACCGTTTCAATAGGTTTCCCTAGCACGTGTCCACACACAGGCTCTCTTCTATACACAAAAGAGGATGGCTCAAGTATCGCAATGTTTCCTGAAGAAATCCTTTCTGTTTGGGCGGAAGTTGTGTTTGTAGCCTGAGTGATAGAGAGATGGATGCGGGGGGAAGGAGGACGCTGCTGGTTCGGCATCTCCCTGCTGAGCTGAGTCCCCAGGAGCAGAGAGAGCTGCTGGAGAAGAGCGGAGCATGCAGTGTGCGCATGTGTTGTGGGAGGACGAGGGGGAGCCTGGTAAGAGGGAGCACAGATACCGTGTATGAGCCCCTGTGTGCTCCATGTGTACAGTGATCGCTGTGTGTAATACTAGTACACTCCGGTTAGTAATAAATAATATTGAAGCTGATATGTTGGTATGATTTGTATTGGATAGTTCCATTGGTCCAGCCTGGCACAGTGTACTTACCTGAGGGATCCCTGGGGAAGCTGGAAATGCCCCTCCTCCACTGATCACCGCAGTCTTCTGGGTCCAGTGCCTGAGCAGCTGCATAGTGACCACATGGAGAGGTTCGCTGG
The DNA here is from genome assembly GCF_965119305.1 of Pelophylax lessonae. Classification (NCBI taxonomy): domain Eukaryota; kingdom Metazoa; phylum Chordata; class Amphibia; order Anura; family Ranidae; genus Pelophylax; species Pelophylax lessonae. Next base: position 259,793 of record NW_028120103.1, read on the forward strand.
CCACCGCTACCATTTACAGAATGTGTTTTTTTTTTTCATATTAACCACTTCAATACAGGGCACTTTCACCCCCTTCCTGCCCAGGCCAATTTTCAGCTTTTAGCGCTGTTGCATGTGAATGACAATTGCGCGGTCATGCAACATTGTACCTAAACCAAATTTATGTCATTTTCCCCCCACAAATAGAGCTTTCTTTTGGTGGTATTTGATTACCGCAAGGTTTTTTCTTTTTTGATACACAAATAAAAAAATACACCGAAAAGCTTGAAAAAATACGTTTTTTTTGTTATAAAATTTTGTAAATACGTTTTTTCCTGCGCAGAGCACTGATGAGGAGGCACTGATGAGGAGGCACTAATATGCAGCACTGATAGGCGGCAATAATGGGGACTGGTGGGCGGCACTTATAGATTAGAATTATGGGCACTGGTGGGCGGCACTGATAGATGGCAATCATGGGCAGCTCTAATGGGGAGGGCACTGAAAGAGTCCCTGAGCCCTGATTGCCATCCCTTGTGGACATGGGTGGGCATCCCAATTCTCTGATTACCAGCACAGACCCCCACCTGTCAGGAGAGCCACAGATCGGGTCTCCTCTACTCGTGCCTGTCAGGTACGAACTGAGGAAAGCCGATCAACGGCACTTCCTATTTACTATGTGACCAGCTGTGATTGGACACAGCTGGTCACATGGTAAAGAGCCTATGTCATTAGGCTCTTTACCGAGATCGGAGATGCGGTGTGTCAGAGTGACACAGCACCGATCGCCGCTCTGCGCACCCCCTGGGGGAGCACAAAGCACTCTATCCTGCTGGACGTCATATGACTGCCAGTCAGGATAGTACAACCACTTTGCCACTGTCAATCTGTTTTAGGGCGGGTGGCAAGTGGTTAAACAATACAAGACATTCTCTGATTGGATGAGGTGAAGGGGTGGTGATGTCCTGATCTGCACCTCATCCAACAATCAGAGAACGCCCTGTATTTATTACCACTTGCCGACTGTGCTATTAGCTAAAAGACGGCTACAGCATGGTCCTCCCAGAACCCCCCCCCCCCCCCCCCAGCGGCACATATCGGGCGCGCTCTGTGGCTACAGTGTTCTTCAGACACATCTGAACACAGATCAGCATAAAGGGCTTAAAATAAGATTTAATTACCTTCCTGTCATGTGTTGACCAAACAATGCAGTAAAGAAAATAACTGGCAAGAGTATAGACCTGGACCTACTAGTCTGTGCTGGAAATAAGGTGAAATTACCAGTGATCAGAAAGGCAATGCTAAAAATGTAATATCAGATCTGTCAATGGTCTAAACTTTCTGTCTTTGTTCTTATTTCTTTTCAGAAGCATGTGGCTTTCGTAACATACCCAGATTAATTTGCTACTGCAAAGGTATTATTTCATATTTTTTTATGCTGCACGTCTTGTTCAAGGACTAACTAGTGGATGCATCATATGAAGTGTGTTAGCAATGCATACCATAGTGTACACTATTCTGGAACAAACAGGCAGAAGAGAAAATTGTGAATGAAATGAAGGATTCTGATTTTTATATTTGGTTCAAATTGCTGCAGCCATGATCATATTTTAAAGCCGGAGATTTTCAGGTAAAGGTGATCCGAGCGGCTCTATAGCTGTGACTAATGAAGCCGCAAGCGATGAGTTTTGTCACTTGAGGTTTTGGTGCCATTTCCCTAGCAAGTACTGCCAGTCAAGCAGCTGATAAAACAGATCTATTTGATGAGTTGCCTTGGAGGGCAGAAGAGTGGTCGTGTTCAATAGGCCTCCGATCTCTCTGTAATGGGTACCTGTCACTACAAAAGCTGTCACAACGGGTGGTGTTCACCCCTTGGGAAAGCAATAAAAGTTGACCCCCCCCACCTCCACCTTCCCCATGCTAACCTGCAAATGCAACACGCACATAGGTCCCACATAGGTAATTGGTGATTGCACCACGCGTTTGAGGTATTGCCTTAAACTGCAAAGTGAGAGCAAAAATTCTAGTACCAGAGCTCATGGTTAATGCTAAAATGGTACCTGTAAGGGCTTTTAAAGCATTGAATATGTATAATTTTAGGTACAACAGTTTGTCGCCATTTCACAGATGTGCGCAATTTTGAATCTTGACATATTTGGTATTTACTTCAAGCAATACTCCCTTTTATATTTTAGCAAAAAAATATTATTGATATTATATTTGTGCTAGTGTGCACTAAAGTGTATTTTTTTCCTGTGTGTTTGACATATGGCTGCACAAATATTGTATGACATAAAAAAAATTGCAAAAGCCACCGTTTTACTCTCCAGGGCCTTTGCTTTCATAAAATATAAAACATTTGAAGGTTAAAAGTCGTTTTATAGCACAAAAATGCTGATTTTTAACAAGCATGTAAGAAATGTCAAAATCGACCTGGATGGTAAGTGGATAAAACCCTGACAAGAGTTTCTTGCTAAAGATGAGATGTAATACATACTCTTCAACGGCTCCTTTGTCCTAGCTTTGCTCTGCAGAGGCACTACAGCCTCCATCAGAATGTAATTCTAAAGACTATTTTTTTTTTTAATTAAAATCAAGGTTTATGTGCTTGCCTGCTCTGTGCAGTGATATTGCACAAAGGGGCCCCTTACCTTTTTTGGCAGCCTAAACCTTTTTTTTTAACCTTTTTTTTTTTTTTTCTTCAGGTGTCCCTATAGCAAGCCTTGTGCTTTTTGGACATATGTGCGGGAGCACTCCTGAGCCAAGCTGTGTGCGCACATATAGACACAACATGGCTTTGCCATGGCCCCGTTTCTTCCTCACAGAGGTTGATTGAGCACAGCAAGAGCCTACGGCTCCACTGCTGCCTGTGTGTTTTGTGAGACCAGGAAGTGAAGGGAGCTGCAGCCTGGGGAGAGAGCTGGATTGTGAGAGGACACAGATAAGTGTTCAGGGATAATGGAGAGGAACAGTTAGTGGGTGTTTCTTATCTTACCGGGAATGCATTAGGGTAAAAAAAAAAAAGCTGATAGCTTTTCTAACCACTTTAGGCATTTAACATTTCAGAATTGTGGATGCCTGTGTCCCCTTCTGTGCATTATGGTTTCATTCTCAGACACCTACAGTATCTCACAAAAGTTAGTACACCCTCACATTTTTTGTAAATATTTTTTCTCTTACGTCCTCCGACAGTCGCCGCCACCTCTAAGTCATCACTATTGGGTATTGACTTCCACTCCACAGGAGTAGCTAGGCATAAGACTTAGTCAAAAGAACAAAAGCATTTGCATAGACACACCCATGGGGGCTGTCCCACTGGTCAATACCCCCCTGCAGTGATCACTCCCAACTCAGTTTGGTAGCATAGCAGTAAGTGTACAAGAAAAAATACCCCAAAAGAGGGGCGGGGGCGGCGACTGTTGGAGGACTCGGAGAAAGGAATTTTACAGGTAAGATTTTACAAAAATTAAATTTTCTCTTACGTCCTCCGACAGTCGCCTACTACATCAAGTTGTAGTAATATCTCAAGGAGGGTCAGTGGAAACAGGATGCACCTGAGCTCAATTATGAGTGTCATGGCAAAGGCTGTGAATACTTATGTACATACACTTTTTTCAGTTTTTTTTTATTTTTAATAAGTTTGCAAAGATTTCAGACAAACTTCTTTTACCTTTTTATGGGGTATTGTTTGTAGATTTTTTGAGGAAAATATTGAATTTAATCCATTTTGGAATAAAGCTGTAACGTAACAAAATGTGGAAAAAGTGAAGCGCTGTGACTATTTTGCGGAGGCTGTGTGTGTATGTATGTATGTATGTATGTATATATATATATATATATATATATATATATATATATATAATAATTTAAGATAAATTTAAAAAATCAAGCGTATGACCCTTGTACAAGCAATGCAGGTGTGCAGCCCTGGAAACATGGGCAAAAAAACATCTGGACACCATGGGGTTGATTTACTAAACCCAGGGATGGTGCAACTCTTCATAGAAATCAACTTCCATGTTATTTTGTCAAAGCCTAAGTGAACAAGCTGAAGTCAGAAACTGATTGATTGATTGACTACCATGCACATCTGTACCATAATTTACACACACCAGTTTTTGTATATCAACTCCCATGATTACTATGTATCTAAGGCAACTAATCTGCATTATTCCACTCTAGCATTATACAAAACTAGAAATGTCATCCTTTGACAGACTGAGAGCTGTGCTGAGAGGACATGGACCCATAAGTGCATATTGCAATGCTCCAGCCTGCTTGTATTTACAGCCTCCCAGGAGCCAGTGGCCTCCGTGGCATTGCATGTACATTGACACCCAGTCATAGAGAAAAATTAAGAACTGACAGTTGGGTGCAGCCTGTGTCTTTATAAGGTCTTTATACCTATTGACTAATTGGATAAGAAGGGATAATGGTGCAGGGTCTTTTGGAGTGTTTTACATAAAAAATGCAGCTATTCTCCAAGGAAACCAATATTTAGTGCATTATTGGCTTATCCAACAGTGTATAATTTCCTATGTTACAAAAACATCTGTCTTTTTATAATCGTTTCTTGTCTTCTTTCAGCAGTGGAGAGAAAGCCGATGAATGTAAAGACTCCAAACTTCCAAGCCAGGTTTCCATTGAGCGAGGAATAGCTCCAAATCATGGGTATGCGTTATGAAGTTTGACTTATTTGTAACATCTACTATTTTGATTACTTTTGTAGAGCATTTGTATTGCAATGTGTATGCTTGCCTTAATTTTAAATAAGGTCTCTCTCGGCAGTTGAACTGAAACTTGGCCAAAATTTTTTTTTTTTCTAAATGGTTAATTAACCACTGCAATATAGGGCACTTTCACCCCCTTCCTGCCCAGACCAATTTAATATTTGCTATATAAGTGAAAAAAGAGCCTTGTTTTAGTTTCTATTATACATTTTGCAAATATGTATTTTTTTCATAAATTTGGTCCAAAATTTATACTGCTACATATCTTTGGTAAAAATTACCCACATTTTTAGACTGTTCCTTTATTGTAACAAAACAAAGACATGGTACAATTCATGACGAATCACATCTCGGGTATAAGAAAGATAGTACAAATGGCTCTAACACATCCATTTCTCAGAAAATAACAAGTAAGACAATTAGAAGTGCAGGTAAAATAACATTGAAATGCGCAGCGCACCCATTCCCACCTTTACCCAGGAGCTCATAGCTCAAAAAGGGGGGTTGCGCACACCGTATGGGGCACGGGCCACGCTCCCAGGCCAAGGAAGGAGCATTATGTGGGGGGTGCAATAGCCACCAAACGCTAAGCTGTCAATGGCTGCTAGACCCTGTACATTCTGTTGATGTATGTCAATCTATACATGGGAAGAGCTGCATTTATAGAACATTCCCATGAGCCTATAGAGGGGGGGGGGGGGGGGTGGCCATTCCATTTCAGAATAATTTCCCTCTTGGCATAATATAACAAATAATTTAGCAGGGTTTTAGTGCCCCTAGGCCTCTGCACATTATCAAGGATTCCCAACAGAGCAAGCTCTGGGGAAAGAGGAAGCGAGAGCTGGAGGCAGTAGTTGATGTGCTCCAAAACCTCAGTCCAATACTGAAGTATAAGTGAACAGGTCCAGAACATGTGTGCCCTCCTCATTTCCACATCTGGGACACACTTGTGATCGTTGAGGCTATATTCTGCGCAGCCTCTGGGGGGTATACTACACTCTGTGTAGAAATTTAACCTGTATCAATTTCTCTTTCGAGGATGGGCTGCATACAGGTACTCGGGTAATCTGATGGGCTGCATACAGGTACTCGGGTAATCTGATGGGCTGCATACAGGTACTCAGGTAATCTGATGGGATGCAGACAGGTACTCTGGTACCATGATGGGCTAGTGACAGGTACTCGGTTACTCTGATGGGCTGGAGACAGGTACTCTGATGACAGTTACTCGGCTGCTCCATTGACGGGTACGTGGCTGCTCCGGTGACAGGTACTCTGGTCCTCTGAGGGGCTGGTGACAAGTACTTTGATGGGCTGGTAACAGGTCCTCATTATCGGTGGGCAATTAGTGTGTTTTATTGTGCACTGTAGGCAGTAACTAGCTGTTACCGCTATCTCCTCCTCACCCAGGATCGGTGTGTGAGGAGGAAAGCCCAGTAACAGCTAGTTACCGCGGTTTGTATACATTCTGTGACCGGCTGCGATTGAACACTTTACCCTGATTGGGGATGGAATGTGTCAGAGTGACACACTCCATCCCCGATCGCCACGCTGAGAACGGGCGGACGTCATATGATGACCGCCTGAAGGGACAGAGCATTCCTGCCGGCGTCATTTTACAATGCACCGGTAGGGAAGTGGTGAAAAAACAATCTCAAGGAAAACTACGGTATTTCGTCAAAGTAAATAACTTTTTATGCTGCTCAGTTGGCTTCAAATGTGTATGTGGTCGGTCTTCATCCTCTCCATCACCATTGACTTTATCTAAACCTTCTGCAGCTGACCTTAGTAAATGGATATGATAGTATATCATTTAGCCTAAGACCGTTCACACTAATGTGGTGCTGGAAACCCAATAATTTGTGTGCGTTTCCAACACTGCATTCAGATCACACTGTCCTTGTGACCTGCAGCGGGTGTCAGTGCAATCTTAACGACACCCCATGCTCCAGTAGCAAACAGTGGATTTGCCTGCCCAGGCCCACGCCAAATCGCATGGTATAAAAGTACTATGCGATCTGTTTGCAGTGTGGTTCCAAAATTGCTGCAAGCACAAGTTCGGTGCGATGCAGTTCGATTGGTGTCCAAAATGAAACGGATTCAAATTACACTGCACTGTATTGAATGTGGTGCGGTTCCTTTGTGATTTGCTTGCGATTTATAGTGTAAACCAAGGTGTCACTTTTTTATTTTTTTACATTTCTTCACATACATGCCAGTTGTCTGGAGGAGGGGATTTCTCAGCTAAGCACAAGCTAAGCACACCCTCCTGCCTGCGTGTATGAACTAAAGGCAGATTGATTCTACGAAGTCAATGCTACACTGGGGTATTGATTTTATTAAAATTCACGGAGGTCCAGTCAGTAAAATACTCTTCCAGCGGAGGTCCAAATTGCATGTTTGTGCAATGACCCTGATTTTTTTAACATCACAGCACCCCCTCTGCTCTTAGGGTATGTTCTCTGGCTGGAAAGCATGTGCAAAATCACGGGCACTCCCAATCCACAGAGAAATGCGCTGCACTTTAGCAGATGCATAGAATTATTGGAACCCACGGCACATTTTTGTGCATGCCAAACCACATCGTACTGCAAAAAAAGGGCTGGGGACTTCTTTGCCTGCGTTTGTCACGATTACGGCAGTCCATTAAAATGAACGAGATGCCCTACCAGCGACATGCACGTGCAAAGGTACGTGCACAGATCTGAACTGAGCCTCGTAAACAAAATCCTGTGTGTCAGCATCATCAGTCCATGAAATACCCTCCCTTCACACTACTGTTGTCAGCCCGTCCCATTTTACTGTCCTCTGCTTTTCTAGGACAGTAATAGCAGTTTAATTCATTTGTTGATTAGGGTTTCTTTTTTAAGTCGTTGCATTATAGATTTGTCACTCAGTAGCTAAATTAATATTTCTCTTTCATTCACTGATGGACACAGCTCCATGTCTTAGACCACATGTGTCAAACACAAGGCCTGTGGGCCGAACGCGGCTCTCCAGGCCAATTCATGTGGCCATCCAGGCAATTTCATGTGGTCCTCACACCTTTTCTGCAGCTGCTGCACCTCCCTACTCTCCACCCTCACCTTGTCTAAGCAGATGGCAGCAGAGAGGAGGACAGAACTCCTCCTACAGATCTTGCTCTTCTCTTTGCAGCTAGTGTGGGCTCCTTGCCGTTCTGCACTTGTCCTTCAAAGCTTAAGTCTTAACTTATTACTAAAACCAGTAATGAATGCAGAGGGATTATTTATTATGCTAAAAAGTAGATACATTTATATGGTCTTACAGATACAACCGGCCCTTTGAGGGCAATCGTAATGCTGATACGACCCGCAATTAAATTGAGTTTGAAACCCCTGTCTTAGACCCTTGGGTTTATGCTGCTCTATTCAGGAGTAGGACTAGGCGGAAACAATTATGGCTATGGCCCTGAGGCAGTCCCAGGGGTATAGCATTACTTCCTGCTTTAGGACATCAGTTTTTTTCTGCCTAGTAAGGAGTAAGGACCTGGCTCCCTGCTGGGATCTGCGGTCCTGGCATTTCTTCCTTCTTTTTAAATGGAATTTTTTTTTGTTATTTTCTCTTCCTGTGTGAACTACAATCAATTCTGTTCCTGTGTGGACTACAATCAACAGCCGGACTGGGCAATGAACTGGAGATCATAGATCCTTACGGCCTTCCCAGTGTGGCCAGCGAGCACGACCCAACTATTAGCTCCACGCTATGTTGACCGCGACATTGCCCAACTGGACATGGGCATGACCAGAGTGGCAGTGTGCCTCTGGCTACAGCACCCCCATTCCAAGATGGCGCGGTGGACTGCAGGGAGTGGTGCCCGCTAATTCCAAGGTGTGATGAGTAGTGTCCCCCCTCTTTTTCTCTGGGAAATGCTGGGGTAAACATGGGCCCTTCCTGGGAATGATAGCCCCCCCCCTTTGTCCTTCCTCCCCTCATGGTGGTACCTCAGCGGTAACGGTGTGCAGGGTTTTTTTTTTTTTTTAATGCACAGTGCAGCTTCATTTTTAACCATGGAGCCCCTGGAACGTGTATCACCACTCTTTGATGCTGCGGTACCCTCTGGGTCTCATTCTGCCCTGGCCGCCATGATGGCGGCCCTGTAGTCACTTGTGTCAAAGGTTGATATGTTCCTGCAAAGGGGGCCTACCAAGAAGCGCCCCCTACTTTCACCTGTATCCTCTGCCTCCTCAGAGTCTGAGGTGGATTTGGCCGCCACCAAATCTGCCACGGAAGCCGGCGGTCGTAGTGAACGCAAGCGGAGACAGCGTCCACCACGATCATAGAAAGCTGAACACTGTTATTTTAACTGTAAGTGGTTTATTATATTTAATACATTTTTTAACAATTTTACACTATGGAGCGTTCTTTTTTGTCTGAGCACCTGCATGGGGAGCCATTGAAGTAGAGAGATCCAGGAGATCCATAATCCTATTACAACAGGAAGAGCTATAGGAATATACGCTTCACAGCTGAACCTAACCTATTAGTTGCTCTCATCCCTACTATTGGTCCAGTAAGTGGGGACACAAGAGGGGAGCACAGAATGAAGCACAAAGATTGTCTATTGTTTCACAGTTTGAGCACTTTTGGAATATCTACCTCACCATATAGTTATTGTTAATTACCGGGACTGTTTTCACTTTGCACTTTTTATGTATATATAGTCATTGTAGACTATAAGGACGCTTTGTTTTCACTTGGCACTTGATGCATATTCATTTGGCATTTAATGTATATGAATGTATCTATTTATTTATTGCTTTTTTGCACATCAAGAAATTGCACAAGTTTTGAGCTGATATTTTGAGGATTTACACACATTAATTGCACATAGGATTGGCATATATACTAATTTGAACATAAAATTTAGTAATCAGACATTTATATATTTATTTTCAGTAGGCACCAAGCATTTATATAGTTTAAATAAGGGAGCAGCGCTGATACACATATCATATATCTGAAACAAAAGGATCACCTTGTTTTATCAGCAGCAGCCCACATTTATAATTTATCATTCACGTTGATTTTGATAAATTTTTTCATATTGTGGAAACACAATATATATTCCTAAGTGCGGGTTAATTTACAGTTGGGCAAAAAAGTATTTAGTCAGCCACCAACTGTGCAAGTTCTCCCACTTAAAAAGATGAGAGAGAGGCCTGTAATTTTAATCACAGGTATACTTTAGCTATGAGAGACAAAATGGGAAAAAGAAAAATCCAGAAAATCACACTGTCTGATTTTTAAAAATGTATTTGCAAATTATGCTGGAAACTAAGTATTTGGTCAATTAAAAAAGTTCATCTCAATACTTTGTTATAAACCCTTTGTTGGCAATGACAGAGGTCAAACATTTTCTGTAAGTCTTCACAAGGTTTTCACACATTGTTGCTGGTATTTTGGCCCTTCCTCCATGCAGATGTCCTCTAGAGCAGTGATGTTTTGGGGCTGTCCCTGGGCAACACGGACTTTCAACTCCCTCCAAAGGTTTTATATGGAGTTGAGATCTGGAGACTGGCTAGGCCACTCCAGGACCTTGAAATGCTTCTTGCGAAGCCACTCCACCCGGCTGGTTTGTTTGGGATCATTGTCATGCTGAAAGACCCAGCCACGTTTCATCATCAATGCCCTTGCTGATGGAAGGAGGTTTTCACTCAAAATCTCACGAGACCTGGCCCCATTCATTCTTTCCTTTGCACGGATCAGTCGTCCTGGTCCCTTTGCAGAAAAACAGCCCCAAAGCATGATGTTTCCACCCCCATGCTTCACAGTAGGTATATGATGTTCTTTGAATGGAACTCGGCATTCTTTCTCTTCCAAACACGACGAGTTGAGTTTTTACCAAAAAGTTCTACTTTGGTTTCATCTGACCATATGACATTCTCCCAATCCTCTTCTGGATCATCCAAATGCTCTCTAGCAAACTTCAGACAGGCCTGGACATGTACTGGCATAAGCAGGGGGACACGTCTGGCCCTGCAGGATTTGAGTCCTTGGCGGCGTAATGTGTTACTGATGGTAACCTTTTTTACTTTGGTCCCAGCTCTTTGCAGGTCATTCACTAAGTCCCCCCGTGTGGTTCTGGGATTTTTGCTCACTGTTCTTGTGATCAGTTTGGCCCCTACGGGGTGAGATCTTGCGTGGAGCCACAGATCGAGGGAGATTATCAATGGTCTTGTATTCTTCCATTTTCTAATAATTGCTCCCACAGTTGATTTCTTCACACCAAGCTGCTTGCCTATTGCAGATTCAGTTTTCCCAGCCTGGTGAAGGTCTATAATTTTGTTTCTTGTGTCCTTCGACAGCTCTTTGGTCTTGGCCATAGTGGAGTTTGGAGTGTGACTGTTTGAGGTTGTGGACAGGTGTCTTTTATACTGATAACAAGTTCAAACAGGTGCCATTAATACAGGTAACGAGTAGAGCCTCTTAAAGAAGAAGTTACAGGTCTGTGAGAGCCAGAAATCTTGCTTGTTTGTAGGTGACCAAATACTTATTTTACCAAGGAATTTACCAATTAATTAATTAGAAATCCTACAATGTGATTTCCTGGATTCTTTTTCTCATAGTCTCTCATAGTTGAAGTGTACCTATGGTGAAAATTACAGGCTTCTCTCTCATCTTTTTAAGTGGAAGAACTTGCACAATTGGTGGTTGACTAAATACTTTTTTGCCCAACTGTATATTTCTATACCTAGACGATCTGCTTCTGTGGGCAGAGTCTTCATTGGCTTTAGAAGTTGATTTGGACATTACTGTGCGAACTCTACAAGGGTTCGAAAAGACACTGAATTTTCATAAATCGGCTTTTGACTCCGTCCACCAAACTGGACTACTTGGGTCTGATGCTGGACTCAGCCTTGGCCCGGATGTTTCTTCCACAGGCAAAACTCCTGAAGTTTCAGGATGCAATTCGGCTCTTGTAGTCCAACCATCGGTCATTGCTCAGGACTTGCATGCAAGTGCTGGGTCTGATGGTCTCCACCTTTTGAGGTGGTTCCGTTTGCTCAGTTCCATACCAGACCCCTGCAAAGAGAGATTCTTGCCAAATGGAATAAGGACCGCAGTTGATGGACAATCTGATCCTGTTGATCCAGGGTACGCGAGGGTCTCTGATATGGTGGCTACGCTCTATTGGACAGTGATTCCCACGGATGTCAGTCTGTCCGGATGGGGAGATGTCTTTGGAGTATACTCCGCTCAGGGTGTTTGGACTTGAGAGGAGTTCAGTCTACTGATCAACATCCTGGAGATTCGGGCAATCGGGCTTTGTCTTTCCCAGTGGACAGATCGTCTGCAGGGATGCCCGGTGAGGATACAATCAGACAATGCTATGGCTGTGGCATATGTCAATCATCAAGGGGGCACAAGTGCCCTGGCAGCCAGGGAAGTAGCTGGCATTCTCAGGTGGGCAGAACGATATGTTCCGGCCCTCTCTGCTGTGCACATTCCGGGGGTAGAGAATTGTCAAGCAGACTATCTCAGTCAGCAGATGTTGGATCAGGGAGAATGGTCTCTCCATCCGGAGGTTTTTCATCAACGTTGTATCCGATGGGGGACTCGCAATGTGGACCTGTTGGCCTCCCGTCTCAAGAGGAAGATGCAGAGGTTCGTGTTAAGGTCTCAGGATCCTCTCGCCGATGCCACAGACACCCTGGTGGCCCCCTGAGTTCAGTATCATCTGATTTACGCTTTTCCTCTAATATAACTTCTGTCGAGACTTCTACGAATAATCGAGGTGGAAGGGATTCCAGTCATTCTGGTGGCGCCAGACTGGCCTCACCAGTCTTGGTACGCAGGCCTGGTAAGGCTGGTGGCAGACATTCCTTGGAAACTTCCTCTCAGGGAAGATCTTCTGTCTCAGGGACCAATCCTCCATCCTGCTTTTAACGGCCTGGCTATTAAAATCCAGGTGCTGAAGGACAGAGGGCTGTCAGAGTCGGTGATTCGTACACTGTTGAAAGCTAGAAAATCTACTTTTAGGTTATCATCGAGTTTGGAAGGCGTACATTACTTGGTTTCTCCCAGTTCCTTTTCTGTGTCTTTTTGGAGTTTCTACAACTTGGTGTAGATCGTTTGGCTCTGGGCACCATCAAGGGCCATATTTTTCCAAAGGCTATTGGCGGGCAAGTCCATGGTTCACACTTTTGTGCAGGTGGTTCGCCATCTGTCTCCTCCTATGTGATCCCTAGTACCTTCGTGGCATCTCAATTTGGTACTGTCGGTGCCAAAAAAAAAGTTTTGAAAATATTTGAACTTCCTCTGCTCAATCTGTTGCCGAAGGTGGCCTTTTTGGTCGCTATTTCTTCTGTGCATAGGGTGTCTGAGTTGGCTGCGTTGTCCTGGTGGTTCACAGGGACAAAGTGGTGCTATGACTCTGTCGTTCCTTCCTAAGGTTGTCTCGGGTTTCATTTGAATGAAGATATTGTGTTGTGGTCCTTATATCCTAAGCCAAAACACCCTAAAGAAATTTCTCTGCTCTACACTCCCTGGATGTGGTGTACCTGGACTTCGCAAAGGCCTTTGACACCGTTCCCCACAAACGCTTACTGTTCAAACTAAGGAAGGTAGGTATGGACCATAAGGTGAGAACCTGGATAGAGAACTGGCTCCAGGGGAGGTTGCAAAGGGTGGTGATTAATGGGGAGTACTCAGATTGGGCGAGTGTGGAAAGCGAGGTCCCCCAGGGTTCTGTCCTGGGGCCAATCCTGTTTAATTTATTCATAAATGATCTAGAGGAGGGAATATCGAGTAAAATCTCAGTATTTGCGGATGATACTAAACTAAGCAGGCCAATGTGGAAACCTTACAAGCGGACCTGAACAAAATTATGGGGTGGGCAACTACATGGCAGATGAGGTTTAATGTTGAAAAATGTAAAGTAATGCACCTGGGTGCCAGAAACCAGAAAGCAAGCTACTCACTAGGGGGGAACCTCTGGGTGAGTCTAGGATGGAAAAGGACCTGGGGGTACTGGTAGACAACAGGCTTGGCAGTGGCATGCAATGCCAAGCCGCTGCAAGCAAAGCCAACAGATTACTGGGATGTATAAAAAGGGGATTCACTCCAGAAATAGAGAGATTATTCTCCCACTCTACAAGGCTGTGGTCCGGCCACATCTGGAGTATGCTGTCCAGTTCTGGGCACCGGTCCTCAGGATGGATGTGCTGGAACTGGAGAAAGTCCAGAGAAGGGCAACAAAAATAAGGGGAATGGAGGGCATCAGCTATGAGGAACGACTACAAGCACTGAACGTATTCTCTCTGGAGAAGAGACGATTGAGGGGGATTGTTATATTCTCCGTGTTGTGAGAGACACAGGACTCTGGTCTGGAACAACGGTTGTTTATTCAGGACTCACTGTACAGCATTACAGGACAGCTCTGCATATCAATACATCTCTACATGTGTCTAAAGATGGCCACTCTGCCCCTTGACCCTTGTCATCACTCCTGGGTGGAGCCAGCCTTAAAGTGACAGTACATGTGAAACCCTTCAGGTATAACACCTTCCATCCATACCTAAAAAAAAAAAACAAAAAAACAAAAAAAAAAACAACAAAACAAGAACAGGCATAAAACAGTAACTCATAATTGTCCAATACAGTCCTCCAACTCAGGAGATTTACATGGTTTCTTCCACGTCCGGATGTGAGAACAACTTCCAGGGAAGCTCCGGGGGGAAAATGGCAGCGGATCACTTTCGGCGGGCCCGTCGAAAGTCTCGTAACCGGTCTTGCATTTGAAACCGGTCAGGAGGGCGACAGTGTCGTTGAGGACGGGCACCCAGCGACTCGGGGCTGGAGGAAGCAGGGCTGGCCGGAATGGACACCGGCGGGGCCAAGAGGGGATTCCCTAGCTCAGAGGGTGAGCAGACCTCTGGACCAGGGCTGGAGGGCTCTGTTGGAGCTGAGTTCAAAAGTTCAGAGTCTCCCCAAGCATCAGTCTCAATGCCTCCTGATCCGGTAGGAGCAGATCCTTGAGACACTGGAGGTGCAGCCGATGTCAGGGATTCGGGCAGCTGAGAACGAGAACGCAATTGGTCCACATGCCTTCTGCAAATGGAACCATCTTCCAGGCAGACCCTATACATTTTGGGTCCCAAAGTCTCTGCGACGATAGCAGGAAGCCAACGAGTGTTGGAAGCGCCATAAGATCGGGCCCATACCTTTTGCTGGGTTGTAAACCGGGGAATCTCGTCGTGTTCGACCCTCTTGTCTTGGGACTGCCGTACATGTTCCTGGACCGTTTGAGGGCGGAGCATATCCAAAACAGTCCATGGCTGCCGACCCAAAAGAAGTTCAGCTGGAGTTTTCCCAGTGGTTGCATGTGGTGTGGTTCTGTAAGCAGAAAGGAAGGAGTCCAGCTGCTGGGGTGACAGGGACTGTTGTTTACTTGTAGCCACAGTAGCTTTGAAATAGCGTTTGAAGGTCTGTACAAACCTTTCTGCTTGACCATTTGTAGCCGGGTGGTAAGGTGCGGTCAACTTGTGTTTGATGTTGTGGGCAGTCAGGAAACCCTGAAACTCCTGGCTTGTGAATTGTGCACCGTTGTCTGTGACAATTTCTCTGGGGTATCCAAACGTAGCAGCGAGATGTAACAGTATGGAAATCGTCGCCTTAGTCGTTGGCTGAGTAACAGGAACGACCTCAGGCCACTTTGAATGGGCATCAATAATGATCAAAAAGGTGTGTCCTCTGATCGGGCCTGCAAAGTCCAAGTGTAGGCGAAACCAGGGAACCGTGGGCCAAGTCCAGGGCTGGACGCACCCTCGAGGAGGGTCTCTCGCAGTTTGTGCACATCCAGCACACGCATTCACATATGTCGTGATATCGGAGTCGAGGTTTGGCCACCACACATAGCCTCGGGCCTTTTGTTTCATACGTGTGCCCCCGGGATGACCAGTATGTAGCAATTCCAGAATGTGTCTCCGGAGGGTCTGTGGAACGATCACTCGGTCTCCCCATAAAACACAGTTGCCAGACACAGTTAATTCCAGACGCCTACGGAAGTAAGGCTCATAATCCTGTGTGACAGTTGCAGGCCAACCGTACCGTACCCAGGAGAGTATTGTCTTAAGGAAGGTATCCTTGGCTGTATGGGCTGCTACTTCCCCGGAAGACAGAAAGGACAGGCTAGTGTAACGACAACTCTTGACAGGTGGAGAAGAGTCTGTTAATGTCCTTGTCAGACGGGACATGGCGTCTGCATTAGCGTTGGCATCATGGCTGCGATACTGGATTTTGTAGCTATATGCTCCCAAGAATAGGGCATAGCGTTGAAGACGGGCTGCAGTCGTCTGGGAGATGCCTTTGTCAGGGCTAAAGATCTGAAGGAGTGGTTTATGATCAGTCAGTATGGTGAATTCCCTACCATACAGGTAAAGATGAAACTTCTTAATTGCCCATATGAGCGCCAGAGCCTCTTTGTCAATGTGAGAGTAATTGCTTTCTGCTTTTGTCAAGGACCTGGAGGCGAATGCCACAGGTTTCTCTGACCCATCTGGTAAAACGTGAGATAGTACAGCCCCTAGACCATAGGGTGAGGCATCACAAGCCAAGGTGAGAGGCCTTTGGAGGTCATAGTGCACGAGCATGCGTGACGCCAACAGCTTTCGCTTAGAAACTTCAAAAGCACGTTGGCATGCAGCCGACCAGTTCCATCTGGAGTGTTTCTCCAAAAGCTTGTTTAATGGAAACAAAGTGTGTGCTAGATCCGGCAGGAATTTGTGGTAATAGTTCAGCAAGCCCAGGTATGATCGCAGCTGCTGGACGTTGGTCGGGGCTGGAGCTTTTACTAAAGCATCAACTTTGGCTTCCGTGGTGTGTATACCCTCTGCATCCACAAGGTGGCCACAAAACTCCAATTTAGGTACCATGAATTGGCATTTCGCTAAGTTCACTTTTAGACCCTGCTCTTGGAGTCTGGCCAACACAAGCTCCACGTTACGCTTGTGTTCCTGGTCCGTCAGGCCCGTGATGAGCATGTCATCTAACAGGCACTGTGTGAAAGGAATGTCCGCCAAAATCTCATCCATTTTGCGTTGCCAAATGGCTGGGGCGGAGGCTACCCCAAACACCATCCGATTGTATTCATACAGTCCTTTGTGAGTGTTGATTGTTAGAAACTTGCGGGACGAAGGGTGGACCTCAAACTGTAAATAAGCTTGCCTGAGATCAAGCTTGGTGAACTTTTGACCTCCTGCAAGAGAGGCAAAAATGTCATCTACTCTGGGTAGGGGATACTGGTCTATCTCCAGTTGAGAATTTAGTGCCATGCGGAAATCGCCACAAATGCGTAAGTCCCCATTCGCTTTCTTTACTGGTACAACTGGTGATGCCCACTCGCTGTGCTCTACCTTTGAGATGACACCTTGTTCCTCCAGCCGGCTTAGTTCAGCTTCCACACCTGCTCGGAGTGCGAAAGGTACCGTCCGAGCTTTGAAGAACCTAGGCTGGGCATTGGGTTTCAGCCTGAGTCTCACACAGTCATGCTTTATTTTTCCCAAATGGTTATCAAAGACTTGCGGGAATCGCTGTTTCAGGGACTTCACCCATCCCTCTTCATCCCCTGATGGGATGGTCACGGTGTTGCAGGGGTTAATGGCGATGTCTGGCATGCCAAAGTGAGCAATCCAGTCTCTCCCAAAAAGAGGGGGTCCCCCATGTTCTAGGATATATAATGGCATTCTCTTTGTCTGACCCTTGTAGGATACCTGTACTTTCACGTACCCCAGTGGGTGGAGTATCTGCTTTGAATATGTCTGCAGTTTGATTGGTGTTGGACGGACAGTTGTTCGGATCAGAAGTTTTCTCCATTGTTTCTGGGTGATAACTGAAACTGCTGCTCCTGTGTCTACATCCATCTTGAGTTTCTTTCCTTCCACGGTTACCTCTACAGTCATTGCTGAGGGTGCTGAATGCATATGATGTATGTCCAATCTGTGGAGCACTTCCTCATCCCCTGATTCCGATGACGATGGATATCTTCCCACCATATATGCCTTTGTCCTGGGGTTCAGAGGTTGTTTATTTCGCACCTTCTTACTACGGCAGACTCGTTTCAGATGGCCTGCCTTTCCACAATTATGACAGAGCTGATCCTTAAACCGGCAGACTTTGTGATCATGGTCTGTATTCCCACAACGGTAGCAAGCTGACGTCCTGGTTGGTGAGGTTCTATATTTACAGTTAGCTGCAGTTTGCTTGACTGCTGTTCTGAAAACTTCCTCTTTAACCTCTTCCCTTCTGCTCTGGGGGTTCAAAGCTTCTGTATCTTTCACAGCCATTTCCATCACTGAAGCTATCTCAATTGCCTTTGTAAGGGTAAGGTCTTTCTCTGTTAACAGTCTCTTTTGGCTAGACTCACTATTCAGTCCCATGACAAACTTATCCCTCAGTGCAGTTGGTAAATACTCCCCAAAAGAACAAGTTGAGGCTAGTCTGCGAAGGGCGAGCACATAAGCCTTAATATCTTCACCTGGCTGCTGCTGCCGCTGATAGAACCTGAATCTTTCTGCAATCTCTAGTGGTTTAGGCTGGAAGTGATTTCCTAACAGTGTCAGGAGCTCTGCCAAAGTCTTAGTTGCTGGTTTTTCAGGGAAAAGGAGATCCCTAAGAGTGTCATATGTCCTAGCACCAACCACTGTCAGAAACACTGCTACTTGCCTGTCGCCTGGGATGGCATTTGCACAGAAATATTGTTCTAATCTTTCAATCCAAGAAATCCACGTTGTCTGTTCGCCATCAAATTCACTTAATGTCCCGATCAATGACATTTTCCTGCTGGGCTCTGTGGGTGTTTGTATTCCTGACAATCCAGAGTTTTTTTTTTTCTTCCTTTCCTTTCTCACACGGATAGTAACCTTGTAAATCCCATCCTCGTCGCCACTGTTATATTCTCCGTGTTGTGAGAGACACAGGACTCTGGTCTGGAACAACGGTTGTTTATTCAGGACTCACTGTACAGCATTACAGGACAGCTCTGCATATCAATACATCTCTACATGTGTCTAAAGATGGCCACTCTGCCCCTTGACCCTTGTCATCACTCCTGGGTGGAGCCAGCCTTAAAGTGACAGTACATGTGAAACCCTTCAGGTATAACAGGGATATGATATAAATGTACAAATATGGTACTGGCAACCCTAGCATATGGAAAAACCTATTCAGAGAAAGAAAATACAATAAGACACTCACTAAAACTAGAGGAAAGGCGGTTTAACCTTAAAATACGCAGGGGGTTCTTCACTGTGAGAGCAGTAAGGATGTGGAATTCTCTTCCGCAAACAGTGGTATCAGCAGGGAGAATTGATAGTTTCAAAAAACTATTAGATGGGCACCTTAAAGACCACAACATAGAGGGGTATACAATGTACAGTTAACAGCAAACACACACACACATCATAGGTGGAACTGGATGGACTGGTGTCTTTTTTCAACCTCACTAACTATGTAACTATGATGTAGTTTGGGCAATTAGGTTGTACCTGGCAGCGACTGAGTCCATTTGGAAATCCGATTCTTTGTTTGTTCTTATGCATGGACCTTGTAAGAGGAAGGCCACATCTGCTGTGACCATTTCCTGATGGATCAGGCAAACAGTGGTGCCGGTCTATTCCATTAAGGGTCAGGTTCCTCCTTTCCCTGTCAAGGCGCATTCTTCAAGGGCACTTAGCGCCTCCTGGGCCTTCCGTCATCGGGCATCAGTGGTTCAGGTGTGCAAGGCGACTATGTAGTCGTCTGTACACACATTCACAGTGTTTTATAAGGTGAATGTACTTCCATCTTTGGATGCTGCGTTTGGCCACAAAGTTTTGCAGTCTGAGGTTGCAAAGGCTTTGGCCTCTTAAGAGTGTATTTCCTGGTGGTGAGCTCCAGTTGTTCCTGGTTGAGCTCCTGTTTTACCTGGTTGGCTATGTTTAGCTTGTTGGGAATTGTATATATTGCTGTGTTTTTCCCACCCCTCATATTGACACTGCCTTGGGACATCCCGGGGGTCTAAGAAGACATGGAACTGTGTCTGTCAGTGAACGAAAGAGAAACATTGATTTTTTGTATTACCGTTAAATAGGGCTGAACGATATTCAATGTAGCATCGAATATATGTGAGAGCAGATGATCCGGCGATGTGACTATAGCCTACGCCCGCAGCACGATATTCGATGTAGCATCCAATATCGTGCTTCGGCCGTGGGTGATAGTCACATCGCCGGATCATGCGATATTGGGGACTCACATTGAAGATAGAAGAATACAGCCCGAAATGCGTCCCACATGTTAAGTCTGTCCTGCAGCTCTCCTGACTGAGCGGTGAGCAGTGCGCCGTGAGCAGCGGCACAGGGAACCAATCACGCGTGCCTGCACACCTGATTGGTTTGCTGTGCCGCTACTCATGATGTGATTGGTTCGCTGTGCTGCGCTCACCGCTCGGTCAGGAGAGCTGCAGGGCAGACTTAACATGTGGGACGGATGTCGGGCTGTATTCTTCTACCGGAGTCCAGACTTCTCTGCCTTCCACAGCACAGTCACACTGTCAGTGTCTTATTAACCTGCAGTTCCCTGTCCACCCAGTTCCCTACATTACCATTAACCCTTGCCTGCCCTGTATGGTGCAACTGCAATGACAATCAGAAGAAGGCTGCTGCTGCACTACTTCCCAAATCCTACTACAGTAACATTAACCCTGGCTGGCCCTGTAGTACAATCAGAAGAAGGCTGCTGCACTACTTCCCAATGTAATTGTTGACTTTAGCCTGGATTGATGGTTCTCTCAATATCGCAATATATATTGTTGGGGAAAAAAATATTGCAATGTACTTTTTTCCAATATCGTGCAGCCCTACCGTAAAATCCTTTTCTCTGAGGTTCATTGACGGACACAGCACCCGTCCCTCTGTTGGGTTGAGTTATGTATTCTTCTGATACTGCTTGTTATAAACTGAAGTCCTATAGCAGGAAGTGATGGTTTACCCCCTGGGACTGCCTCCGGGGCGTAGCCAAAATTGTTTCCGCCTAGTCCTACTCCTGAAGAGAGAGCAGCATAAGCCCAAGGGTCTAGAAGACATGGAGCTGTGCCCGTCAGTGAACCTTCAGAGAAAAGGATTTTACGGTAAGGCCCCTTTCACACGGGCATTCCGTATGTCCGTATATCACCCCATCCGTTTGCGGGTGATATACGGACATAATGCATGTCAATGGGATTGCGGATAACCATCCGCTGACATCCGATTTTGCGTCCTTTCAGTTCTGTTCCGCTTTTTGGAACGGAACAGAACCCTATTTTTTCTTCCGTTTAAAAAAACGGAAAGGACGCAAAAATGGATGTCAGCGGTGTCATCCGCTGACATCCACAATCCCATAGACATGCATTATGTCTGTATATCATCCGCAAATGGATGGGATGATATGCGGACATACGGACCGGATGACAGAAATGTCATCCGTGTCCATGGAAAAAAAAGTGCCGGCGTGGATCGCAATACGGTCCGCTCCGTGTGAAAGGGCCGAAGAGAAAAACCCATTGTTTTTTTTTTTTTTTTAGTTGACACCATTTAAACTTTGGATGCCATTTTTGTGCTTTGTATACCTTTTGAAGTATAAGCTTGAGTCTGAAGCTTGTATAGTTATAATAATACAATATAATAATCTGTTGTAAAAGTTAAATATATAAATTGTTGTATAAGTTTTACAGCTGTTGAAAAACTCCAGTATTACCTGGAGATTTCTGCAGCTGTGTAAGTTTTTTCACCAGGCAGTTTTGATTCTGTGTGGCAGTTAAATATTAATCAGAAATCCACACCAAGGTCTTCCTAAAAGTAAGATTGTAAACCTCTATTTTAAGATTTCGTTTTATAACCCATTGGAAGGACATATTGTGTACTGCCTGTATCTTAGTGTTTCCAAGCACGTACATACATATTCTTTTGTTACTAAACACTCTTCCCTACTGGATTACTCTATTTTTGATTTTTGATGCCAATCTCCTAATTGCTAAAGCAGACAGTGCGACAGGGATATACTGCGTTTTTATGCAGTGCTCTGCAACTCTACTTCAACACAGCAGTTCAATATGAACAGTGCACGCAGTTTTCGATCTGCCTCAGGCCTGTGTTCATATATACAGATTAGCGCAGCTCAACAAACGTAATGAATAGGCCCTAATTGCATGCAGAGCCACAGCTCCGTGTACAGTCTTGGCACAATTTTTTGCCAGGACAAAGTAACTCACATGGGCATTCTCGGGAATTACAATTTCCCACCTGGGCCAATCAAGGCAGCTAGAAGACTGAACCCAGAAAAAGACCTGGAGAAGATGAAAGCACTGGTGACAAGGGGAGCAGGAAGTTCACTGGAGGGGGGCAATTTGCAAGTTTAGTGCATCATAGTATGCAAGTATGGTATGCAAAGCTGTACAGTATGGAAAAAGCACCTGGGAGTCAGATATTTCTATGCCGTTTATTTTTGCTTTAACAAAAGGCTTTATCAGTGTGTTACATTAAAGTTATTGTAAAGTCTTGTTTTTTATTTTATTTAAAAATAACAAACATGTCATACTTACCTGCTCTGTGCAGTGGATTTGCACAGAGCAGCCCAGATCCTCCTCTTCTCGGATCCCTCTTTGGTGCTCCTGGCCCCTCCGTCCTGTTAAGTTCCCCCACAGCAAGTAGCTTGCTGTGGGGGGACACTCAACAAGAGGGAGGCGAGCCGCAGCTCCATTTGTCCATTCAGACATGGAGTCGCTGGTCGGCCCCGTCTCCTCTCTCTCTCCTCATTGGCTCACTGACTTTAAATGACAGCAGTGGGAGCCAGTTGGCGCTGCTGCTGTGTCTCAGCCAATCAGGAGAGAGACTGCTGAGTCTCTCCTGCAACATTGCTGAATAGAGAGAGGCTCAGGTAAGTATCGGGGGGGGGGGGCTGCTGCACACAATAGATAAAAAAAAAAAACAACTTCTTACTTTACAGTAACTTTAAGATTCTATGGTGGCAGCCATGTGACTCATCTAATCTGATGTCACCCTTCAGTAAAGTCTAGGCATTTGGTCATGCGACAGGCAGTCATGAGGTCCAGATAAGTTGATTTTGGCAACATAGGTATTTTATACCTTTTGTTGGCATATATGATTTTTGATCACAAGTCAGGGCTCCAGAATACAGGCATGGTTCAGTAGAAAAAACATTTCAAAACTTGCAGCTTAGGAGGCTAGATCACTGCAGAGGCTCATGTTAGTAATGTGTTATAGATGTCTGACACTAAAGGAGGGTATATACAGACCGAAAATCTGCCAGTTCGACTTTCGGTTCATGTGTACTGCTGTTTGTTCAACAGAAGCTGTTTTAATAACTGGCTTCTATCAAATGGTCATGCTGGAAAACCATGGCTGCAAGCACTGATCTGTATATTCTGCCTGAAGGAGGTTCCCTTATCTTAGAATACAATGCAGGGAAGTACACAGAATAAAATAGCACCACGTGGGAGATATCTGGATCACACGTTGTTTGTGTTGATGCAGAAATCTGTCAGGCTTTTTTGTTTAACCCCCCGATTGAATGAAAAAAAAAAAAAATGTGTATACCCAGAGTAAAGTAAACTATAGGCAAAACATTTATATATTTTTTTATTTTATTTTGGATAGCGTAAGGAAGGTTTATAACCCCTGTCAGATTTATTTTCGACATTGGTGTCCCATTGGGAAGGTTAACCTTCACTTCCTGTCCCATTGCCAAACAGGAAGTGAGCGGAAATCCCTGCAAATTAAGGTAATCCCTTGGGGCCCCCCAGGTCACCAGAACTAGTGTCGCTATTGGTAGATTTCCCCTCTACTACTTTTCTAGGGACAACTCAAAATTTGTGATTTACTTTTACTTTCACATTCAATGACAATTGTAAACAATACAAATAAAGAGGGTGAATCTCCCTAACGAGGGCAAAGACCGCAATAAAAACTGACAGGTGTTCTAATCCATCTTCACTCTATCCAAAACTTAAAGAAAAGTTTTGCCTTTTTAGCTTCTCTTTAAGAGGAGGTTTTACCTGCATTGAAGTACTATGCTTTCAGTTGCTCTTTGAGTAGAGAAGGGGAGGTGCTGATGTCACTTGAGAGTTCCATCTCCAGTGCACTATGCTGCCATAGTGCCAAAAGGGCTGCCATATTATTGTGGTTCCATCATAACAGTCCATATAAACAAAAGAAAAAACACAATGTAAGGAAAGTGCTGTACCGTGGTACAGTCATGACCTAAATCTCTGGATGAATAAAACATTTCAATTTATTAGATCCAAGGCATACAGTGGCAGGGAACATCCCATGATATAACGTTGTACACCCAGATAAAAATGCCTGAAGATGGAACTGCATGAGTGACAGGTGTGCTCCAGAGAGAACACAGTGGGGCTCGTTCAGCTGGGGAGGCGAGGCGTGCTGCAGGAGTCCAGATGTGATCATGATCTGGCTGGGAAACTCAACAGGAGCATGATGGAGATGCTCCAGTCAGCGAAGGAGCTGACCGGGGGCGTCCGGGTGAGGTGAAACAGCCAAGACGCATGGGAATGAAAGCCCCTTCGCAGTGGAATCCGGACCAGTCACCTGGATATGACATCGCAAGCTGACAGGAGTAGAAGATGGGTAGCCGTGAGGTGTGGGCAACGCTGTATCGAGTGGGAAGCTCAAGCCGCTATGTTGCAGAGGAAACATGGATGGGATTAAGTAGCTTAGACTACATGTTTTGGGGCGTGGCCCCTTCTTCAGGTCATATGGCATACGGTGTTGAGTTTCCCAGCCAAATCGCAGTCACATCTGGAGTCCAGAGATTTATGTCATGACTTTACCAGGGTACAGCGCATTCCTAACATTGTGTGTGTTTTTTTTTTTATATATCATTGGTTTGAGTTCTGGACAACGGCAACCCTCCTCCCCCAAATGTAGGCTCTTTTAATTTCCCCAGTTGGGCATTGATTCGAGCGCTTGGACATTTGTGCATATAAATGAAAGAGCTTTGTCCTCAGCAAATCATGGCAGTAATCTAAAACAGAAAAAAAAGCTGGAAAATAATGGGCAAATTGATGGTGAGAAAGGAAAAAGTACAATGAATCTAAGGAAATACCCCCCCCCCCCCAAATAAATTCTTGGAGTATCTTTTTAATTTTTCTTTGGAAAGAATTGGGTATTTCTCTATGAGAAGGAAAAATCTTTGTCAAAATGTGTTATAGAAGGTTGTTGAAAATCAATTACACGAGACACTGATAGGAGTATCAGGGGCGTGCACCGGAAGCGGTAATGTGAGTACCGCTGGGTGACGAGCGCCGCCACGATCTGCATCTCCACGAGCAAACCCGGAGAGAGATAGGAGAGCCAGACCCGCCGAAGCCTAAGCCGACACGAGCGGAGCAGCCTCACACGGTGTGGAGACGGTCTGGAGGAGCGGAGGTGGCTGAGCACCCGCCGAGACACCAGCATCGACCCTGGACAAAGCGGTGAGCAAAGCCAGCTATTGATTTTACACTCAATCTGAGTCTGATATACATTCCAGGCAGGAAGCACAGCGCTGCACCAGGGGCCAGGGGCTGGCTCAGCCACCCGCTCATGCTGCTCTGAAGCTCAAGGCATACAACTCGTGTGGGAGACGCGGCAAATAGCGAGAAGTGCAATTTTTCTTGGGGTCACTGTGCTTTGGGAATATCAGTACAGATTTAATCCGCTGTTCTGACCCCGCTGTTTTGACCCTGGACATTACTACGTAAAACTTCTAAATACTACACACCCCCATTGGGCTCCCCCACCTGTATATTTATAGGGGACTCTGTACTTCCACCTCCACGGACCCTACACACCTGCGGACAGGTATAGAGACTTTGTGTACCTCTGTCTCTATAGACAGGGACTTTGCACCCTCGGCTTCCCTCAAATTGGGACTCGGCACCCTAGCCCTGCCTGATAGGGATCTTATAGCATCAGCATTATAGATAAAGACCCCACATCTCTACCCCCATTTCTGGGGACCATACATCTTGATTCCTGACTACAGGGACTGTTGCACCCCTCCCTCCAACGGTAAGGCACCTGAGTAGACATTTACAGACCAACCCCAGTTTGATTGAGAAGAGAGGAGTCTTTAGCCCCCACTCATCTAGACGTGTGGAACCCGGAAGGCTTACTTACCAACCCCCTTTTTCCCCCAAAGGAATATTCCTGCTTCCCGCTCCCTATAAAGTCTGCTGAAAATATTGGACCTTACATAAAAAGAGAAAGAGGGTCTGAGGAAGGTGGTAATTACATCAGGAACCGTGAGTATCACGATGTATTTGGTGTATATGGAATGATGCTGAGCACAAAGTAAGATACCCTATCTTAAAACTGGGTGGCGGAGGTGCAGGACCCTATTCTCAATATTCTCAATATTCCTAAAAATTATACAAGTGTTCAAGGGTAAGGGAGTTTAACTTACCAAAATACACCCCTAAAATAAGGAACCTGGTTATTGAGGAGATAAAAGAGAAGGATGACACTGGCTAAAAGGCGAAGAGGAATAAAGAGTATAGGAAAGACGCAAGCAAGTAAAACGGAGGGAGAAATTGAGCGTTTTTTCTCTAACAGCCAGAAAGCTTCCAAAGGTAAAAAAAATGGCATCCACAAGCCCAGAGGCTAGTGATATACCAAACTCTTTAGAGACCTCTCTCTCAGCTACAGGGGAACCTAATAGCTCAATGAGCAGCCATAGAGAGACGCCGATACCCTGTATGCTTACACAGACCGCTACACAAAACTCGGAACTGATAAGCTTATTACAAGCACTACCGACTAAGGCGGACATAGAAACAATGATCAATAGAATAGAGGAGAAGCACCAGCAAGAGATCCAGGAAGTTAAAAAAGATATACAAACTATTGCAACCCGCTTAGAAAATGAAGAGGCCTCAATTAATTCGATAAAGGAGAGATTGTCAGCTTTAGAACTAAAATGTGAAGTACAGAGGGAGACAGAGGACGCAATACAACTACAGCTGGAGGACATGGAGAATAGGAGTAGACGTAGCAATCTTCGTCTGCGAGGCCTCACTGAAACTATTAGTAATGAAAATTTAGAGGAGGCAGCAAAGGAGATCTTTAAACAGATCTTGAAGGACAGATATCCAGAAAATTTGGAAATAGAGAGGATTCATAGAACTCTCGGCCCTAGAAGTAAGGAGGAAAGGAGGCCCAGAGATGTGATCTGTAAAATACATTATTTCACGCACAATGAAATGATTCTGAAATTGGCATGGGAAGCCCAGGACATAACAGTGGAAGGAGAACCAGTAAAAGTATATGCAGACCTCTCCAGAGGAACACTAAGGAGAAGAGCGCTTCTAAGGCCACTATTGGAATTAGCTAAGAATGCAGGGTGCACATATAGATGGGGCTTCCCCTTTTCCATAACGTTCCGTAGAAATGACAGGCACTACAAATTGAGGACGTATCAAGATCGAATGGCATTTTTTAGGTTTATAGAAACAGAACCCATAAAGATCAGTAACTGGCTGAGTTCCCTACCTAGAGAGGGACCACTTCAGTATCCCCAACAGCATGAGAAAGGGACAACTGCGAGAAGAGGAGAAGATTTAAGTCGAAGATGAGTAATTCACGAAGAACAAAAATAGGACTGAGACTTTTGTAATTTATAGTATGTCCCATATAGAGTTTAGTGAGGGACAGGATTTCTTTTTTCCTTTTTTTTTTTTTTTCACACAAGAAAAAAGGGTGAGGGTTTTACTTTTGGAAACAACACCCCTTACAAGATAAACACACGAGATATGATTTTGGTATATCTCCCTTTTTTTTAATTTTTTTTCACACAAGAAACAAGGGTGAGGGTTTTACTTTTGGAAACAACACCCCTTACAAGATAAACACACGAGATATGATTTTGGTATATTTCCCTTTTTTTTTTTTTTTCACACAAGAAACAAGGGTGAGGGTTTTACTTTTGGAAACATCACCCCTTACAAGATAAACACACGAGATATGATTTTGGTATATCTCCTTTTTTTTTTATTTATTTATTTTTTTTTTTCGGGCACTATGTCACCTGTTAGGATTTACTAATGCACAATCACTTTAAGGAAATCACCAGAGTTTTTTTTCCTCTTTTTTTTTCTCTTAACTGTTGGGGAGGATTGAGATAATATAAAATCTGTATTAGGCTGCATTAAGACAAGAACTATATAAGAAGAAAGAGATAGGAGAGGAATGTCTGTTTGAATAGAGGGACATACTGGGATATGGAGGTTGGGAGGGGGGAGGGGGAGGTGGGACAATGATAGCTCTATTGTTTTTTTATTCCTTGCCCTCCCTCCTCGCCCTTGTCTTCCACTTCTCCATGGACTCGGTCCACTTCTATGGGTAGAGGGGGAAACAGATCTAATGAAGTACCGAATTGCTTTTTTTTCTCCCTTCTCTCCGGGTGTTTTATTTTGAAGAAGAAAGGGAAGGAGATGTTAGAAAGTGGCGGTAAGTCACACCGGGGCAAGCCCCTTATTCTAAGAAACTCACACAGGACGCACTTAGCAGTGCGGTGTGAGGAAAGGATAGGATTACTATCCGAGTCGACGAGGGACAGATCCGATCTCTTACGAGCTCGGATCTCTTCCTCTGCCGACGGGTGGGAAGAGGGGTGGGGTGTTTTTTTTTTTTTTCTCTTCTCTTCCTCTCTTTCTCTCTCTCTCCTCTGATATCTCCTCTCTCAGTTCTCATTCTCTATTGGGATAGGAACATTTGAAGATGGAAGACTTAAAAATCACTTCGTATAATGTCAAAGGACTAAATGTCCCAGAAAAAAGACGGATACTAATGAGTGAGTTAAAGCAACATAACGTCAGCATAGCATTAATACAAGAGACGCACTTCAGGACAGATAAAATACCTTACCTCAAAAATAGGCTATACCCATATACATACCATTCTACAAACATACATGCAAAATCAAGAGGGGTTTCGATCCTGATAGCAAAAGATGTCCCTTGGACTTTACAGGATAGCAGACAAGATCCAGAGGGAAGATTTTTATTCCTGAAAGGATTAATAGGTGAAATACAGGTGACAGTAGCGACACTTTATGCTCCTAATAATAAACAGGATGTATTCTTATCAAAAATACTGAGTAGTCTTGTGAGCTTCTCAGAGGGTCAGTTGATCCTGGGAGGAGATTTTAACGCTCCATTGGCTCCAGCAGTAGACACCTCTTCCGGGACCTCAGCATTACCGACTAGAATAAGTAGACGAATATTAAAGGCACTGTACAAAGCTCAGCTGATTGATGTTTGGCGGTTACAACATCCCACCGAAAAGGAATATTCATTTTTTTCAAATCCACACAAGAACTACTCTAGAATAGACTACTTTATGATACCTCATGCTCAGCTACAGGCAGTTAAAAACTCAGTCATTAACAGCATTACCTGGTCAGATCACGCACCTATTACAATAATATATAGCCTGACAACGAATGCCCTACAGAAAAGACAGTGTTGGAGATTGAATGAGAGTCTATTACAAAGAGAGGAAATTTTAAGAGAAGTAAATCAAGAGCTTAAAGCCTACTTTGAGACTAATGATCAAGCTGAGTGTCGAACTGGAATTCTCTGGGAGGCTCACAAGACAGTGATGAGAGGGATCCTAATTAAACATGGCGCCCGCATTAAAAGGGAAAGAAATGAACAAATGACACAGCTACTGGATAGACTTAGAGTATTAGAAACAAAACATAAATACTCACTATCAAACAATATATTGGTAGAGTTAACGTCTATTAGAAAACAGATCATTGATTTGCTACAATATAAAGCTAAGGCAGATATACAGAGATGTCGTAGGCTGATTTACGAGGCAGGAAATAAATGCGGAAAAACGCTGGCTAGGACTGTACGGGAGCAGAAGTTGAGGTCATACATACCACATATTGTAACAGCAGGAGGGATTAAGAAAACCCTACCAAGTCAAATAACAGAGGTGTTTAAGGAATACTATGCCACCTTATATGACCTAAAGAGACCCACCTGTACACCGGGAGATTGGAAAATACCTAGATCAGTCACAACTGCCCAAATTGGCGGAAGAAGACCGGGAGTTTCTAGAAACAGGAATAACTATAGAGGAGGTACAACAGGCAATAAAGGCAATGAAACCAGGGAAAGCTCCAGGACCAGATGGTTTAACAATGTAATATTACCACCTATTGTTCCCAACCCTGGGTCCATACCTGGTAAAATTGTATAATGCAACAGAGTTAAACGGGGAACTAAATAGAGACACCTTAGCGGCACACATTTCACTGATTTTAAAGGAAGGCAAAGATCCAGCTGCTTGTGGCAGCTATAGACCAATATCTCTACTAAATGTAGATTTAAAGATATTCACCAAAGTCTTAGCAGATAGGCTGGCAAAAGTATTACCAAAATTGGTACACCTGGATCAGGTGGGCTTTATGATAGCAAGAGAGGCAAAAGATAATACCACAAGGATACTCAATTTGATACAAATAGTAAATGAGGAAAAGAAGCCCTGTGTAGTGCTGAGCGCAGACGCAGAGAAGGCATTTGACCGGGTCGGGTGGCCTTTTCTGTTCGCCGTGCTCAAATATATAGGTCTAGGAAAATCGATGGTAGATAAGATAACCAGAGTCTATACAAACCCATCAGCGCGGGTGAAAGCTAATGGGATTCTATCAGAGGCATTCCCAATAAAAAACGGCACACGGCAGGGGTGTCCGCTATCACCCCTCCTCTTTGCATTGACATTGGAACCATTCCTCTGTACAGTTCGGCGAAATCCAGATATAGAGGGAGTAAGAGTAAAAGGGAAGCAATATAAGATAGCCGCTTACGCGGACGACATGTTGTTTTCCCTTACCAACCCAGGTATCTCACTGCCGAACCTTATACAGGAGTTTAAAAGGTATGGGGCAATATCAAATTTAAAAATTAACTTTGGGAAATCGGAGGCAATGGGAGTGGGGATCTCCCCGACCCAAATACGAGCTTTGAAAAATAACTTTAATTTCAAATGGAATGAAACGGCAGTGAGATATCTGGGAACACTCATCCCGGCGAAACTAGAGCAAGTGTATGATCTCAACTTCGCTCCCTTGATAGTATCAACTAAAAGACTCCTAGAACAATGGCATGGAGGAATGCAGTCATGGTTCGGTAAATGCAATTTGCTGAAAATGATCGTATTACCAAAATTTATATATCTATTTCGGGCGTTACCGGTGAAGATACCTAGCAAGTTTTTTAAGGTAATACATTCTTTATATGTAAAATATATATGGTCCAACAAAAAACCGCGTATAGCCAGGAAAACGCTGACGCTACCTAAAAAAATAGGAGGCCTAGCTATTCCGGATATGAAAGCATATTACCAGGCTACCCATGTGAGCAGAGTCCTGGATTGGTGGCACCACTTGGGCACTAAACTGTGGGTAGAACTGGAACAGGCCCAAACAGAGGTAAATTTGAAGAGAGCTATGTGGTGTTACCAAGATATACCTAAGAAATTGAAATATCACTCAATAATTGGGAACACACTACGAATTTGTACAAGATCAAACATATACTCTAAACTGACAACGGACAGATCTCCCTTATTCCCAATATTAGGCAATCCTCGGTTTCTACCGGGAATGGACGACAGACAGTTTACAGTACTAAGGGAAAAAGGGCAGGAACAGGCCTCATCTTTTTTAATAAACAAAAAGTGGCCCTCGGTGGCCGGATTGACAGACAGGGAAGGACCATTTAATATGCCATTTTGGCAGGCAATTCAACTACACCACTTTTTAGCATCATTGCCAACCCCAAATGATTTTGACAGAGCATTAACAAAATTCGAACAAGCATGTGTAAAACCAGGAAATTTACAACGAACCCTGTCAATCACTTATGGCCTACTGACAAACCCAGACAAACAACCAGAACTACCTTGGGTAAGAAAGTGGGAGACAGACTTGAATTGTGAACTGTCAAATGACCAGATCCAGAGGATACCGAGGCTGGCATTTGAACCAGCTAGATGCACTAGAATACAAGAGATGAACTATAAGCTTATAACGAGGTGGTATGTCACGCCTAGGAAGCTCCATAACTGGTTTCCAAATGAAACTAATTTATGTTGGAGGTGCGGGAGAGAAGTGGGCACATTATACCATATATTTTGGAGTTGCCCCAAGATAAAAACATACTGGACAGGAGTGAGAAATATAATCCAGAAGTTTACGGAATATGAAATAGAAGAAAACCCAGGCCTTTTCCTGTTAAATATATCTGATATACCAGTAAATAAATACGCGAGATCGATAATTCCTTTCTTAATAAAAGTGGCAAAAACATGTATTCCAGGACTCTGGAAGAAAACACAACCACCCTCGGTCTCCGACTGGATACATAGGGTGGAAGACAATAGGAGGCTAGAAGAACTGGTTGCCACAGCACAGAGTAGGCAAGATAGACATAGGAAAATTTGGGAATTGTGGAACCAATTCATAAATTCTGAAGAAGGGAGACAACATATGGCAAAATGAAATAAAATAAGAGGAAAGGAAGGGAGGACGGGAAGGGCCCACCATCTCTTATAACCGTGGAGGACTTGGGATGAGAGGAGGGGGGAGGGGGAGAGTACATTTATTTTCCTTTTTTTTTTGCTTTCTTTTGGGGGGGTGGAGGGAGGGGGAAAATAGAAAAAAGGAGAATTTGAAGAAACAGCAAGGGGAAATGTAGAGATAGTATAATATGTGCTAAATTAGAAATGTTTGAGATATCATAAATGTTATGTATAATGTATAATTGGATAAATTCTCAATAAAAACAAAGCATTTGAAAATCAATTACACATCTTATATATTGTGTAAAGGCACAGAAAAATTCCAAAAGATATTTTTATATCTGATGATGTAATAAGTAAACTATAAAAACGTCATATGATCTTTATAAACTAAATTAATAAACAAACCTTAATAAAAAATGAAGAAAGATAATGTGTGCGTGTAAACCCCCGGAATGCACTTTTCTTATTGGTTTTCATTTGGTCTGGTAAATATACCTTTGCAAGCATTTTGTTATATCTGTTTGATAACTGCAAAAGAACAAAACAAAAAAAGGTTAATCTTGTCAGAAATTCTGAGCTGTCCACTGTCGTCTGCACACTTGCTTTGTTATCTTAAAGAGCCATGTTAGTTCTTATCTTGGACTACAGAATCATTTAACTGTTGTGTTGAGATCTGGGAGCGGGAGTGATTTGAGCAGTTTAGCAAAGGCACTCGGTAGGGCTGACCTCACTTACATCACAAAAAAGCCGTGTGTTGTCAGTCCACAAAAGGACTTTAGAGAGGAGTGCATTTCTGGCAAATCTACAGGTACTTTACTGTACTTGCAG
This sequence comes from Pelophylax lessonae, assembly GCF_965119305.1. NCBI lineage: Eukaryota > Metazoa > Chordata > Amphibia > Anura > Ranidae > Pelophylax > Pelophylax lessonae. Next base: position 292,920 of record NW_028120103.1, read on the forward strand.
TGTCTTTAAAGGGTAAGTTCACTTTTGCAAAAAATTAAAAGGTGAACTAAATATCCAGGCCAATACCCCATACACCATTGCACATAGCTGGCAAGATGCCCTGTAACGTCAGTTTAGTAGTCTGTACACTGCAATACACAATCTCAGAGTGAGTACCCATCATAATCCTCATAATGGCAAACACTCTGGTCTTTACAGTCATGTGACCATCCTGACCAAGGAGAAGCACATCTGAGGTTTCTTCTTCTGGTATAATGTCCCAGAAGAAAGAAACATTTCTAATTGGTCAACATAGCTATGTGGTTGTGCTGAACAATGAGTGCTTGCCATTGGGAGCATTCTGATGGGCACTCACTCCAGGCCTGTGTATGCGCACATGCTACATTGGCAGCATGGAGCATCGGCCACTAGGTGCAGCGGTGTCTAGATGGGTAGCTAGGATATTTAGAGTTGTTTTTTTTTTTTTTTTTAACATGTGCTTTAACTTTTTATATTTTTGAATGGAGCCCTGTACGTCTGCTCATAACTGGACAGGTATAATGAAAATCTTGTCAAGAGCTGAATTATGGCTGAATGAATAATTTGTTTACTTGGGATGGTCATTTAATGGTTAATAAATGTGGAAATGGTTGACCATAGACAAAATTCTACCGTAAACACCCGTGGAATACCTGGCTCCAGTAATAATATGCTATTTGTTATCACATTATTTTTACATCTTCACATTAATACGGTCAGAACGGCAGTGTTAAGATGGCAAACTAGTGGTGCAAAAAAAGTATTTGACATGCTTTTATTGTAATATTTTAGGATGTGTACTGTATTATAAGTTTATTTAGTTCTGCATGTGCCAATAAAATGCCTTAATGAATTTTTTTTTTTTTTTTTTTTTTTTTTAAACAGGCTAGTTTTCCTAATAAAATCCAACCTAAAGTACGTCTACCTCCTACAAGCACAGTTTTGGCAAACATTGCAAATGCCCTAGCAAGTGTCCCAAAGTTCTGTGTTCAGGTAAAACCTGTTTTAATACATGTATTTAAATTTAAAATGTAATTTAAAGTTTAGAGTTAAGGTGGCACTACCACTAAAAAAACAGACAAGGACACAAAAAAAAAAAAATATATATATATATATATATATATATATATATATATATATATATTACACACACCTTGTTTTGCAGGTTTACTATTTATTTTACTTGGTGGCAGAGCACCACACAGCCGCACTCTTTTCAAATAGTGACAGCTGGTACAGGGAACATCTACCCATATAATCGCATATAATATGTCACAATAAGGCAGTGGATCGCTGAGCGGGAACATGTTCCCGAAGCGGAACCTTATACTTTTTAAGCACTGCAGCTAATCAAAGCGGGTTGATTCGAAAACTTGCTTTACTGTGCATGCATTCTAAATATTGTTTTAAAAATAGACTCGACTGCATCTGGTATAAACTAGGCCTAAAAGAGAAGCTCTGCTCCAGGCTCCCTTCTCCCATTTTGATCCTGGGACAGTGGAACTCTTTATTTAATCATCAGTTCTTCTTTATTATTCCAATATGCAAAGAAATGGAAACCTAATTCAAAATGACCACCTTGCATTAAACTATGTTTATCCAGTGTTTATTCTGCCAACATCTAAGCTCATTCCCAAAAAAAGTTTGTCAGAAGGAGGCAGAAGGAGTGAACACACGATCACTAAGGCTCCGTTCACATGTCAGCTTATGGATCGTGGGCAGAACCGCCACAGTTCCGCCCGCGATCCAGAGATTATTGCAAATCGCGGGACGCCTGTGCATTGCCCGTTGATTTGCAATAGCCCCCCAAACGCTCCAAAGAAGCTCTTGTACTTTTTTGGGCGTAATGCGTCCCGCAATTTTTTTTTTGCGCGATGTTACCGCGATTGGGCAGGCAGAAATCGCGGCAACATCGCTCAGCGTTTGGGGGGCTATTTCAAATCAACGGGCAACGCACAGGCGTCCCGCGATTTGCAATAATCTCCGGATCGCGGGCTGAACCGCCCGCGATCCATACGCTGACATGTGAACGGAGCCTAAATGTTTATGGCAGTTGCTGGTGTGGAATAAGGCCTCCATTTCTCTGTATATGTTAGGACATTTAGAAATGCAGAATGTGCGAGACATCTGCTTGTTGTGGGCTGTGTGTAGGTTGTCTACCTCTGCTTTACCGCACCAATAATTTTACACACCCCTGGCAAAACATTTTTTGAAAAGTAAATGTTGCAGAGGTAACATTTACAAGTAGGTCTGGTTTACACTTGTTTATTCTGCTTTAAAAATGCACGGACAGTGTTTAACATGGGTTCCAGTGGCCCTAGTTCACACCAGTGTAGTGCGTTCCAGTGCAATCAACAAAAGTTAAACGTGGCATTTTTTTCTGTATGGAACTCGACAATACATATAAAAAAAAAAGCATCGGAATGCACATGTCCTCAATTGAGATGGAGAGGGGGTAAAATGCACCAAAACGCATAAAAAAAACGTGCATGCAGAAACTCATTCAGAACTCTGAGATCGTGGAGTGAATCAGCCCTTAAATTAGATGTTTGAACACTTTGTTATGGTCTATATCTTTGATTTAGTCAGATTTAATAATGTTGTTTTGCTCTTGACTGAAATTTAGAAGAGCATTTTTTATGGAAATATGAGTAATCAGACTAAAAACATTTACTTTATTTTTATTTCAAAATGGGATCTAGGGCAACACAGAATAACGTAATGCTTAAACAAACATTAGCAATAAAGAAAATAAAAAATCACCTTGCTTAAAGCAGTATTAAACTCAAAAGCAAACATTCATTATATTGCAGCTTACCAATTCTTAGATGTGGTGGCTGCATTGCTTTTTCTTTTTGAGGCTTTCTTTCCTTTTTCTCTTTGTGATCCTGCCAATAAGCCTGTTGTTGAGCAACAGAACAAGCTGTCCTGCCAGTATAGCAGTTTTTAGCGTTGAGACAAACCATTTACCACTGACGGGTGCTTACAATGATCAGCTTATATTTATTTATTTAAAGCCTTTATCCCAAAAGACGAAAAACTGTTTTAACTGCAGTATGAACTGTATTTTGGCTTTAATTTGTGAGTGTATCTAAATCTGCTAGTACATCTAAGGCCTCATGTACACTGCTACTTGTAAACGGACGTTTTGGAGCAGTTGGCCGTTTTTTTTTTTTTTTTAGAAGCCCATGAACCCTCCTCTATGTTTTCTTATCTGTCCATGTACACTGAGTCGTTTACAGTCATTTAGAGGCAGCTGAGTTCAGTGTCGTTTTTTGGAAAGCAATTATTTGCGTTCAGGATGTTCAGAACGTGTGTTTACCAGCGTTTCAAATGCAAAATGCGACCGAACGCGATCACCCGCGTTTAGCGCTTGCGTTTTTCCATTTTAAAGGGGAATGATTTTTGACCTCTAAAAACGTATCTGATCGCAAACGCCCGCTAAACGCGGTTGCAAACGTGACACAACAGACGTTTTAAACGTCCTTTACATAGCTGTAAAATTCCAGCGTTCAAAGGACTTTTTAAAACGTCCCGTGTACATGTAGCCTTATACTGCCCTACCCCCAAATAAACAATGCTGCTGACCAAAGGTGCCCCTGTGCTCCTTCATCCAGAGTGCGGGCACTGTGATACAGGAGGTGTGATACTGGCCAGATCATCAAGTGAAAAGAGAAGAAGAAAAGCTTAAATTGGGTTTAATACCGCTTTAAGTGGCCCAAGAAAACACTGTTCCACCTCCATGCTTCATGTTCGAAATGGTATTCTTTTCTTCATAGGTCTCAATCATTAAAGTAGAATTCTGCTTCTAAAAATGCATTCTCCTTCCTGCCAACACCTATTCCGACTAACCTGTGGAAGAAAAGATCTGGAAACTTGCCTATTTTTTAGGCTGCACTGGTCATGTGATCTCCCCTGTGTCAGCCAGTGGGGATTGCAGGGAAAAGAGAGAGCACTTGACAATAGTCAGTAATGCCAGAGAGATGACATCACCCATAAGCTTACTATGACCCATCCATTTTTTTGTTTCTTTCCTCTCCCCTGCAGCCAACACTGTCTGACAGAGGGGAGTCCATCATATGACCAGACCAAAGCAGAATAAAAAATAGGCATGAATACAGATCTGACTACCCTGGAATTAGCTAAAAAACATCCGCAAGAGGCTTGGTGAGAAGTAGACAACTGTTGGAGCGATTTTCGCAAATGGAAGAATATAAAAAAAAACCTCAATTGCCCTCGGTCTGGAGCTCCATGCAAGATTTTGTCTTATTGCGTAAGGATTATCATGAGAAAAGTGAGGGATCAGCCTAGATAGAACTACATGGAATGAACTTGTGAATGATCTCAAGGCAGTTGGGACCAGAGCCCCCAAACAAACTATTGGTAACATAATACGCCACCATGGATTGAAATCCTGCTTTGCCCACAAGGTCCCCCTTCTCAAGAATGCACATGTGCAGGCCAGTCTGAGGCTTGCCAATGAACATCTGAATGATTCAGAGAAGGATTGGGAGATAGTGCTGTGGTCAGATGAGACCAAAATTAAGCTCTATGGCATTAAAGGAGTTGTAAAGGCAGAAGTTTTTTTTTTTTTTATCCTAATGCATTCTATGCATTAAGATAAAAAGCCTTCTAGATACGGCAGCCCTCCTTGCCCCTCCCCCAACCCATACCTGAGGTCCCTTTCTGTCCAGCAATGTGCACGAGTGTCTCAGCCATCGGAAAGTCTCCCTCCTAATTGGCTAAGACACAACAGCGGTACCATTGGCTCCCGCTGCTGTCAATTAGTTAGCTAGCCAAGCAGGAGAGAGAGGGGGCGGGGACGGGTCAGGGCCCCGTGTCTGAATGGACACAGGGAGCTGTGACTTGGCTCCTGTGCCCCATAGCAAGCTGCTTGCTGTGGGGGAACTCAGCAGGAGGGAGAGGACAGGATCACAGAAGAGGTACCCGAGAAGGAGGAGGATCCAGGTGCCTCTGCTCAAATCCTTTGCAAAAGAACAGGTAAGTAGAACACGCTCTCGGAGGAAGTCTTAGTGACGAAACGTCAGGGCGTGTGTGCGCGGTCGTCCAATACTATTTGTCACGCTTGGCCACGCTACGGTCTTCAGAAAAACGGAATAGATCGGGTGATGTGTCATGGAGCGTACATGTATCATTGAATGCCTTCATTCATATTAACTACTGTAAGTAGACATCTTGAGGGGAGTGGGGCGGTATGTGTTAGATTTTATGCAATAAAGTTGCGGAATTACACTATGTGCCCCTACTCTTCATTTACATGTCATCATGAATGGAGTGACATATGAAGGCTAATAAGCTATATATGGATTTTCGAGCTTGCGGTTGTTGGAGACGTCCACATGGTGATCTGATTATACTCTGAGGGAGTTTTTTTGACCATTGATCTGGTGAGTGCCAGGAGAGAGGGGGGAGCACCGGTGACAGGTGGAATTATGGTGTATAAGAAATCCTTCACACCCTTCCCCTGAGATTTGGACTGTCATTCATGCAAACCGTCTTGATTGAAAACTGTATGAATTTCTTTTTGCTATCATTCCTAGCATATGGGAGTTACCTTGATACTAGCAGAATTATTCATTAGCGCTGTTAGTGTGGTGGATTATTCTATGATTGTTTAGATTGTCTATTACACCTTTGGTAGGTAAGTAGAATAGGTTTTAGTATTTTTATATGGAAAAAATGAGACTTTACAATCACTTTAACTCGATTCGCTGTGTTTGGAGGAAGAAAAATGCTGACTATGACCTTAAAAACACCATCCTTACTGTCAAGCATGGAGGTGGAAACATTATGCTTTGGGGCTGTTTCTTTGCTAAATGTACAGGCCGACTTTGCCCCATTGAGGGGCCAATGGACAGGGCCATGAATTGTAAAATCTTGGATGAGAACCTTCTTCCCCCGGCCAGAACACTGAAGATGGGTCCGTGGATGGGTCTTCCAGAATGATAATGACCCAAAACATACCGCCAAGGCAACGAAGGAGTGGCTCAAGAAGAAGCACATTAATCTAATAGAGTAGCCTAGCCAGTCTCCAGACCTTAGTCCTGTAGAAAATGTATGGAGGGAGCTGAAACTACAAGGAAAAGCCACAAAACCTTAAAAAAATCGAGAAGATCTGTAAAGAACAATGGACCAAAATCCCTCCTGAAATGTGTGCAAACCTGGTAACCAACTAAAAGAAACGTCTTACCTCTGTGCTTGCCAAGAAGGGTTTCTCCACCAAGTACTAAGTCATGTTTTGCTTGGGGATCAAATACTTATTTTACTCACTTAACTGCAACTCCATTTATAACATTTGTATCTTTTTTTTTTTTTTCCTGGATTTTTGGTTGATATTCTGTCTCTATCAGTTAAAGCGGAGTTCTGGGCACAGAAAAAAATTTTCAGTGAACATACCCCCGGGACAGTCAGGGCTAGTACATTCCACAATGGCTAGCCTCTGATCTGTTCCGGTTCGCAATTACCTGCAAGAAGGCGTATCTCGGCCCAGCCCTGTACCTCCTCTCTGGGATTGGACTTTTATAGACATGACACTGCTCAAGGTAGTGTTAATTCCATATATACTTTGATACACATCCCCATTTTCCCTCTGTTTATATCATTATTCTGATATATATCCAAACTTATATTTTCAGACATACAATCTAGCTTCTATGCTCCTGATGAGTGGACGGAGGTCCACGAAACGCGTCGAGCCTACAATTACTCAGCCATCATGTACAAGCCTGTTAAAATGAAAAATCATGTATTTATAATAGAATATATTCCCATATTTTTCTTATGTATAATTAGTCTTGAAATGTTACTAATGTATTTTTATTTATGCGATTCTCTTAAACTCATGACTTGCTATTGATATCAATAAATGTGATATTTTAGGCTATGAATTTTGAATTTAATATGTGAACCATGTGTCAGCTCTCTGTGGGTCCCCATTTTCTGGGTCTTTTTAAGTGATTTATGTATATTATAAGATTGTGTACCTACAGAGACTAAGCTGTCACAATAAATCGGTTATTTATTAACAATGATTTTGTATATATTATTATTGCATTTATTCTTGCCTAGATTAATTACATATATGATCTATCCTTGATTCATGTTACTTCACTGATTGTGAAATTCATATTGGGTGCTAGGTTAGTAAAGGTCCCCTATTTGGGATTTTATCCTATCTCCGCGACATCCAATACAATCATATACATACATATATCTAGCTGTACTCACTCAAAGTCCCACAATCCCCTCTGTTTTTTCCATATTCTATTAGGGATGGAGACAGCTAGATACTTTATTTATGTGGCAGACCTATTCCCCTTTGCTTGCCCCTGCAAGAAGAAATACTCACTCATAAAATTTCTTCCACAGCGTTGCCATCTCTCTTGTGGGCAGCTGAAGCCGGCGCGATCCTCTTCTGCGTCTTCTTTCGCATCCTGTTCTCCCAGAATGCGCCTGCACCGGCCCTTCTCGTCACTTCCGGTGCGGCGCCGCATTCCTCCACAGCTTCTGGGCATGCCCAGAAGCTGTTTAGCAGGGAATGCGGCGTCGCCCCGGAAGTGACGAGCGGGGCCGGTGCCGTCGCATTGATTCCTGGGAGCGATGACGTTCAGCTCCCAGGAATCATTGCAAGCCAGGAAGAGCCGCGGCGCAGAGGGAGGAAGTGAAGAATAGGTGAGTATATTCGATCTACAATTACAAGGTGAGTACAAAAAAAAAAAAAAACCTAACTATCCAATTCTGTTTCAGGTGAAGGAGAACAAGCAGTCGGGCACAAAAAAAAAAAGATCGATTTTGTGCCCAGAACTCCGCTTTAAAATACATCTATGATAACAATTATAGACCCTTCATTTCTTTGTAAGTGGGCAAACTTACAAAGTCTGCAGGGGATCAAATACTTTTCCCCACTGTATCCAACCTAAAATAATCTGTGAAAGAAATTGTGCTCACCCACCTTGTACATCAATCAAAGGTTGCTTTTTTAGGGGGCGTGGCTGCCAGCGCGGAAGATCAGGCCTCTGCGGCCTTCAGCCCCACTCACGGAGATCCCTTTGCAGCCTACCCTTCGGGGGGGAACCCTATCTCGGAATCCTCCATGAAAAATATGCTGTACTCCCTACGAGCATCTATGCAAGCTGATATGCAGCAGCAAACCAAGCAGATCACTAAAGAAATCTCCTCCCTGGGCTCCAGGATAGACTTGGTGGAACGAACTGTTAATACCCATGCTGAATCCATCAATGTGGTTATAGACAGGACGATAATCATCCGCTTACATCTCTGTCCATTCAGGAAGTAGACCTAAATGGACAAACAGCCTGTTTTTGCATTAGTTGTTGGGAGCCGGCAACCAGTGACTCATCCCTGCTATCGTGGAGAAGTCACTGTTTGTTAGGAGATGCCACCAACCAGCATCTTAACAACCAAAGCAAAAATGGACTGTTGGTCAATTTTACATCCATTTTGGTCCGCTTATGTTTTTTAAACAGAACAAAAATAGAGACTTTTTTTTTTTTTTAAAACAAAACAAGGACTTTGAATGAACGCAGATGTAAACGGATGATTACCTGTTTGCCCATAGGAATGCATTGCTGTCGGTTCTTTCATCTGTCAACGGATAAATGAAGAATGGACAGACAGAAATCCCATGTGAAAGAATCCTAAGGAATATGCTTCTGTTTTACTGTCAGTCAAAACTGGCTTATTGGTTAATGGGTTTTTGCTTTGTTTTGGCTGAATGAGTTCAATTTTTACAATCAGTGATACAATGGTTGATATCCTTGCTATATCTAATGAGACATTTTATTTTAGGTGTTGCATTTAATGAACCAAATTAATTTTCCAGCTCCTTTCATGAAGTCAGCAAAATGGGTCCTGCCAGCGTGGGCACATGTACTGTTCTGAAATGTCACTGCTCTGGATATTTTTTTAAGAATTCATTATGTAAGCTTTATTTTTTGTGCTCAGTAAGCTGATATTTTTTATTTTTTTTTTGTACCGAACAGGTTTGATATTTGTTTGATGAAAGAAGGGAGAATGAAGGGGCAAGCTTTTATTGGCTTTCCCAATGAAGATGCAGCAGCAAAAGCCTTAAAACATGTCCATGGATATATTCTTTTTGACAAGCCCTTGGTCATTGTATCCTTTTTGTATGCAGGATTAGATGTATGCCTTCATCACTGATTCAGTGGAGATGAGACCTAAAGCTCTTGTTTCGCGTACTTGTCTGCTGAAGAAAACAAAATGTACAGTATCTCACAAAAGTGAGTACACCCCTCACATTTTTGAAAATTTTTATTCTATCTTTTCATGTGACAACACTGAAGAAATTACACTTTGCTACAATATAAAGTAGTGAGTGTACAGCTTGTACAACAGTGTAAATTTGCTTCCCCTCAAAATAACTCAACACACAGCCATTAATGTCTCTAAACCGCTGGCAACAAAAGTGAGTACACCCCTAAGTGAAAATGTCCACATTGGGCCCAATTAGTCATTTTCCCTCCCTGGTGTCATGTGACTCGTTAGTGTTACAAGGTCTCAGGTGTTAATGGGGAGCAGGTGTGTTAAATTTGGTGTTATCGCTCTCACTCTCTCATACTGGTCACTGGAAGTTCAACATGGCACCTCATGGCAAAGAACTCAGAGGACCCGAAAAAAGAATTGTTGCTCTACATAAAGATGGCCTAGGCTATAAGAAGATTACCAAGACCCGGAAACCGAGCTGCAGCATGGTGGCCAAGACAATACAGCGGTTAAACAGGTCAGGTTCCACTCAGAACAGGCCTCGCCATGGTCGATCAAAGGAGTTGAGTGCACGTGCTCCGCATCCTATCCAGAGGTTGTCTTTAGGAAATAGACATATGAGTGCTGTCAGCATTGCTGCAGAGGTTGAAGGGGTGGGGGGTTTAGCCTGTCAGTGCTCAGACCATACGCTGCACACTGCATTAAGTTGGTCTGCATGGCTGTCATCCCAGAAGGAAGCCTTTTCTAAAGATGTTGCAAAGAAAGCTTGCAGTTTGCTGAAGACAAGCAGACTAAGGACATGGATTATCGGAACCATGTCCTGTGGTCTAATGAGACCAAGATAAACTTATTTGGTTCAGATGGTGTCAAGCGTGTGTGGCGGCAAGCAGGTGAGGAGTACAAAGACAAGTGTGTCGTGCCTACAGTTAAGCATAGTGGTGGGAGTTTAATGGTCTGGGGCTGCATGAGTGCTGCAGGAACTGGGAGCGACAGTTTATTGACAGAACTATGAATGCCAGCATGTACTGTGACATACTGAAGCAGAGTATGATCCCCTCCCTTCAGAGACTGGGCCGCAGGGCAGTTTTCCAACATAACGACCCCAAACACTCGTCCAAGACAACCACTGGCTTGATAAAGAAGCTGAGGGTAAAGGTGATGGACTGGCCAAGCATGTCTCCAGACCTAAACCCTATTGAGCATCTGTGGGGCATCCTCAAACAGAAGGTGGAGGAGCGCAAGGTCTCTAACATCCACCAACTTCGTGATGTCGTCATGGAGGAGTGGAAAAGGACTCCAGTGGCAACCTGTGAAGCTCTGCTAAACTCCATGCTCAAGAGGGTTAAGACAGTGCTGGAAAATAATGGTGGCCACACAAAATATTGACACTTTGGGCCCAATTTGAACTTTTTCACTTAGGGGTGTACTCACTTTTGTTGACAGTAGTTTAGACCTTAGTGGCTGTGAGTTGAGTTATTTTGAGAGGACAGCAAATTTACACTGTTATACAAGCTGTACACTCACTACTTTACATTGTAGCAAAGTGTCATTTCTTCAGTGTTGTCACATGAAAAAATATAATAAAATATTTACAGAAATGTGAGGGGTGTACTCAGTTTTGTGAGATACTGTACCAGTTGCTCTCATTTTGTGATATTAATTTCTGTTGTATATGATAGTCAAATTGCAGCCTTTTATTTTATCATATATTCAAGTGAAGGATATGTGAGTTTAATTAGGCTAAATTTGATAATGCACAGTGCACAAGCAGTTGAATAATAGTGTAGAATCTTTAATTTCTTTTTTAAAGATGCAGATGTAAGTATTGTACTGGTATTTGCTTTAACGCACTGGATTCCATCATCTGCAGAATTTACTACTTTGTGTGGATTATGTTAACCACCTTTTGTCTTATTAGGGCCCTTTTCAGATGGGCGTTCCATGTCCGTATATCATCCTATTTTTTTGCGGATGATATACGGACATAATGTATGTCAATGGCATTGCGGATGTCAGCAGATGACCATCCGCTGACATCTGATTTTTGTCCTTTCAGTTCTGTTCCGTTTTTTGGAACGGAACAGAACCCTATTTTTGTTCCGTTTTAAAAAACGGAACGTATGCAAAATTGGATGTCAGCGGTGCCCATAGACATACATTATGTCCGTGTATCATCCGCAAACGGATGGGATGATATGCGGACATACGGAGTGGATGACACAAGTGTCATCCGCTCCATGAAAAAAAAAAGTGCCGGAGCGGATCGCAATGCGGTCCGCTCCGTGTGAAAGAGCCCTTACTGTATATTGACAGCTGAATGGGAACACCACCAATGCAGGTGGACATAACTGTACGTTTTCCTGCATCGGACTTTCGTGCACACTCTAGAGCACACAGCAGCAATATCTGTGATTCCAGCAATCACAGTGTACTAAAAAAAAAATCCAGACCACCTCACCAGAGCACTGCAGTCTTGCTATGGTAAGACACAACTCATGAAAGTCTCATAGGCAAAATCCTTTTTGGCTCTTAGGAGTTCAGTTTTTGTCTCAGCATATGTGGCCCTTGTTTTCCCCTTTTTGCATTTATGGTAACACTGCACTGCTCTGGTGACAGTATGCAAAAATAAAAAAAAAAAATGTTTTTTTATTTTTTTTATTGTCACCAGTCTGTGTTCCTGATCGCTGCCACACCAGATAAGGTCTCTGATCGTCACTTCACCATTTACAGTGTCCCTGATAATTATTAGATGCATAATTTATGCCCCTAGATAGCCTAAAGGTGCTTTGTGTAAAAAAAAATAAAAATAAAAAATGTAATTTTCTATTACTGCATTTCCCACAAAACGTGTGGTAACAAATTACATTTTAACCACTTCAGCCCTGGAAGGTTTTATCTCCTTAATGACCAGGCCATTTTTTGCGATTTGGCACTGCGTTACCTTAACGGACAATTACGCCGTCGCGCAACACTGTATCCAAATAAAATTGATGTATTTTTTTTCCCCACAAATAGTTTTATTTTGGTGGCATTTAACCACTTGCCGACCGTTCGCTGTAATATTACTGCGGCAGGGCGGCTCGGCTGCGTCCAGTCACGTACAGTGCATTGCGAAAGTATTCGGCCCTCTTGAACTTTTCGACCTTTTGCCACATTTCAGGCTTCAAACATAAAGATATAAAACTGTAATTTTTTGTGAAGAATCAACAAGTGGGACACAATCATGAAGTGGAACTAAATTTATTGGATATTTCAAACTTTTTTAACAAATAAAAAACTGAAAAATTGGGCGTGCAAAATTATTCAGCCCCTTTACTTTCAGTGCAGCAAACTCTCTCCAGAAGTTCAGTGAGGATCTCTGAATAATCCAATGTTGACCTAAATGACTAATGATGATAAATAGAATCCACCTGTGTGTAATCAAGTCTCTGTATAAATGCACCTGCACTGTGATAGTCTTAGAGGTCCGTTTAAAGCGCAGAGAGCATCATGAAGAACAAGGAACACACCAGGCAGGTCCGAGATTTTTTTTTTTTTTTTAAACTTATTGCTCTTTTTTTGTTTATAGCGCAAAATCTAAAAACCGCAGAGGTGATCAAATACCACCAAAAGAAAGCTCTATTTGTGAGAATAAAAAAAGGACATCAGTTGTATTTGGGTACAGTGTGCAATTTTCCATTAAAGTAACGCAGTGCCGAATCGCAAAAAATGGCCTGGTCATTAAGGGGGTAAAATTTTCCAGGGCTGAAGTGGTTAATCACCTGTGCGATTTTTATTTTTTGCGCTATAAACAAAAAAAAGAGAAACAATTCTGAAAAAAAATCAATATTTTTCACATTCTGCTATATAATATTGCCAGTAAAAACAAATGTAAATATCTAATATTTTCATCATTTTAGGCCAATTTGTATTCTGCTACTTATTTTTGGTAATAAAAATCCCGATAAGCGTATTTTGATTTGTTTGCGCAAAAGTTATTGCGTCTACAAACTAGGGGAAAGATTTTCGTCATTTTTATTTTATTTTTTTTACTAGTAATGGTGGCGATCATCAATTAGCAGGCTGTGACATTGCGGCAGACAGATTGGACCCCTAACTGACATTTTTGGGGGGACCAGTGATATTACTACAGTAATCAGTGTTAAAATTCGGCGCTGTTACTGTAATAACGACACTGGCAGGGAAGGGGTTAACTCAGGGGCGATCAAAGGGTTCAGTGTATACCTAGGGGCTTTTCTAACTGTGAGGGGGATGGGCTTGTGAAATCAACACCGAGACCTGTGATCCTAAATAGGAGGGTCACAGGCGCTGTGTGCCGATTCCGGAGATAACAACGGTCTACTGTGTTTACAACAGCAGACCGTCGCTCTCTCTCCACGTGGAGCGATCGCGGGTGCCAGGCGGGAATTGTGGCCGCTGGCCCCATGAGTCAGCTTCCCTGCTGGCTAATGGGGGAGCGAGCGTGCGCCCCCACCCCCAGGGGCGCTCCCGCAAACCGCCGTACTGGTACAGCGGTTCCCACAGCAAGGCTAGCCTGCAACGAGTGGTCGGCAAGTAGTTAAAGACTAACTATACCTTTTAAATACCTTGGAGTGTTTGTTTGCCAAAATGGGGTCTTTTTTGTGGCTGTTTCAATTTTCCTGATGCTCCAGAGCCTCCAAAAATGCGATAGGTACTCAGCAAATTTGATGCGTAATTTATGCCCCTAGGATGCCCAAAGGTGCTCCTTGGATCATGGGCCCCTTTATGTGGCTAGGCTGTGAAAAAGTCTCACAATGTTGTATCCCGATGCTCAGGAGGCATGGCAGAATGTGTTTTGGGGTGTAATTTATGCTGTGTAGGAAAAATTGTTAAAATGACAACTTTGTACATAAAAAGAAAAACACCCCACAAAAAATACATTTTAATTAATTTCCTATTTTTCCAGAAAATTGTGACAAAAAAAGTATAACTTCAAAAAACTCACTATGCCTCTTATTTGACAGCACTCAAAAATGGCCTTGACTTGAAGGGGGTGAAAATATTTGGTCTAGAAGTGGTTAAAGGGACAGTATACCTGAGGCTGCATTCACATGTCAGCGTATGGATCGCGGGCAGAATCGCCGCGATTCCGCCCGCGATCCGGAGATTATTGCAAATCGCGGGACGCCTGTGCGTTGCCCGTGATTTGCAATAGCACCCCAAACGCTGAGCGATGTTGCCACGATTTCCGCCTGCCGAATCGCGGTAACATCGCGCAAAAAAAAATCGTGGGACGCATTACACCCAAAAAAGTACAAGAGCTTCTTTGGAGCGTATTGCGTCCTGCGATTTTTTTTGCGCGATGTTACCGCGATTTGGCAGGCGGAAATCGCGGCAACATCGCTTAGCGTTTAGGGTGCTATTGCAAATCACGGGCAACGCACAGGCGTCCCGCGATTTGCAATAATCTCCGGATCGCGGGCGGAATCACATCGATTCTGCCCGCGATCCATATGCTGACATGTGAATGCAGCCTGAATTGCCCCTTTATTTACACAATATTTATTCTGTAGCCATAAAAACATAATGGGACTTGATGGGCTGCATGCTTCATCCAGCTAATTTGTAAATAGTGAAACCAGGCTTGAGATGATGATTTTAATGTGGGCTCACTTCTGCTGCAGAGGCAGGGTTTTTTTTTTTCTGGCCCTGTGTTGCATGTGTGAGTGAGCATGCAGAAGATGTCTGTTATATAATTAATTAATTTTTTTTTTTTTTTTCAACGGTCATGTAACTCTTTCTTTGACATTCCATTTATGTATTTGGTCACAAAAATTGAGAATGCATGTAAACACTGTTCTTATGTTTTTATGAGTGACCTTAACTGAGCAACAGCAGTTTGCACGATCGGCTCGTCCCAAGCCTAATGCTAATAAATTGCCAGCCAAAAGATAGCAGCCAAGGTAAGTTATACAACAGGCACCATCAGGGCAAAATCTCAGGGACTCTTGGAACAAGTCCTATTGACTGTTTGTTCAGAGAGATAATCAATTTTGAGAGCAACTTTGTTATAAAAGAACATTTATTTACTCAGTCATATCTGTTTTATAGCAGGGTATCTAGCTGTCATTCGTGTTTTTTTATTTTTTTTTTAAGCCAGGTTTGCTTTTAATGTAAAAATAATCTGTGGTCCAGTGTATAGCAAACAAAGCCAAGGTACATAACCGTACATCCACAGTTACATCACTGATGAAAACAAGGTAAAAAAAAAGTGAGGATTCCATTGTCAAGAAAGGCATATAGTGTACAATCATTTTAGAAAAGATCCAGGAAATTACAGTAAGGTTCATAAGAACAGCCACGG
This sequence comes from Pelophylax lessonae, assembly GCF_965119305.1. NCBI lineage: Eukaryota > Metazoa > Chordata > Amphibia > Anura > Ranidae > Pelophylax > Pelophylax lessonae. The sequence goes on from NW_028120103.1 coordinate 308,527, forward strand.
CTGCCAAATCTTATCGATTTTCTAAGGACAATTCCTACTGAGGTAGGTTAATTTGGACATTGATAATGCCTTATCCAGTGCAGATTCCCATGAGGCAAGGAAAGTGGGTAGAGGGGGAAATCCAATTACGAAGGATTTCATTTTTAGCATAAAACAATAGGTATGAGATCAAGAGTTTTGTGTATCTAGGCCGCTGCTCATCCTCATGAATACTAAGTAAGGCCAGTTTAGGAGTCATCGGAAAGGGACAGCTGTAGACGGATATTGATAAGATCAAATACATCCGTCCAGAACCGGGCCACCCTTGGACAAGTCCAGAACATGTGGAAGAAAGAGCCGTCTGAAGAATGACAACGGGGACAATCTGGAGATCTAGATGGGTAGATTTGATGTAGACTTTAAGGCGTATAGTACACCTTATGTAGAAATTTTAGTTTGGAGCAACTTATCCCTAGATAAAATGATCAGTTTAGAGTTGCTTTCAAAGCATTCCTCCCATGTCTCTGTCTAAAGCAGGAATATCCATACTCCAACGTTCCCAGAGTTTCCCTATCTTTGGAGAATCTACACTTAGTAGGGTTGAATACAGTTTAATAAGCTCCTCCTGTGCAAGAAGGTCTTCAACTTGGTCTGTTGCCAAAGAAGGTTGGTTTAGAGAACTGAGATCGAGCTGCATGACACAATTGCCAGTATCCGAAAAGCATCCAGCTAAGCATACTATATTGGTGTGACAGATCAGCGAAAGACAACAGGGTACCACTCGGCATAACATCTCTGAGCGTCTTAACACCAAATCGGACCCAGATTTGTGGGTCCGGAATTGATCTAAAGTATCACAGCAAAGGATTCCCCCGTAGCGGAGTATAGGGAGACCACTGATTAGGACGTAGGAAGCGTTTCCTGGCCGTCATCCAAACTCTATGTGTTGGAAGTGTAAGAAAGTCATAAGCGCTATGTCCACGATATACTAAGTTCGCTCTGTCTGTTAGTGAGCCCAGTGTAGCTGCTTCCAGACAGACTATTGTATTAGCAAGCCAGCCCTCCACATCTGACCGGTAGCTGAAGCTTGGATTTAGCTAAGCAGGGTGCAGCTCCATGCCATAGAAAGGAGCACATGCAGCGATCTATCTCCTTAATGAAGGTCCCCTTATTCAATTTGGGCAATTCCTAAAGATGTAAATAAATTTGGGTAGGAAGAGCATTTTGACCACATTAATACGCCCCATAAGATTTAACAAAAAGGAGGTCCAGGACGTGCATTTTTCTTTTAAGTGCTGTAAAAGAGGCGAGAGGTTTAACTGAAAGAAATTGCTGAGATTACTCTGGACCCTAATTCCTAGATATTTGAACTCGTTTGTCCAAAGCAAAGAGTCCCTAGCACCAGAGTCCAAGGGGAAAGGTACCGATTTATTCCAATTGATCCTTATTCTCGAATACTTCCCATACTCATTGAAGACCGCAAGGGCCGCCCACAGGGAGGAGTGTGCATCACGTAGATACAGTAAAGTATCATCAGTGTACAGTGAAATTTTCTTCTCCAAGGGGCCAAACCGCCATCGCTCAACAAGCCAGGAACTACGTATTAATAAAGCCAAAGGCTCAAGGGCCAGGGCAAAGAGACTCAGAGGGGACACCCTTGGCGGGTCCCCGGTTCCAAGAATAACATCTCCGAGACCCTATTATTATTGCGTACCATGGCCTGAGGGGTGGGATACAACATACCTAGCAATTGAAGGAACCGAGACCCAAAACCAAACCTCTGTAATACCTCCCATAGAAAAGGCCATTCAACAGAATCAAAGGCCTTCTCTGCATCTATGGAGGCCACTACTCTTGTGCCTGCATTGTCATGAGGGGTGGTTAGATTAAGAAGAGGCGTCAAATATTATCAGTGCCCTTCTCTGGCATGAACCCAGTTTGGTCAACATGGATTAGTTCTTCAATTACTTTTGTGAGACGGGGGCCCATTATTTTGCCATTAACTTTGCGTCCGCATTAAGCAGTGAGATCGGCCTGTAGGAGGCACAATCCTCAGGGTCTTTACCGGATTTAGTCACCAACACAATAGGTGTCTCTGACACAGATGCCGGCGGACAGTTCTGGAAGGTAAACTGTTTAAGGAGGGCAGTGAGTCTAGGTGCCAACAGCTCTTCATAACGGGAGTAAAATTCAATGGGAATCCCATCAGGACTGAGGCTTTACCTAACTGCATCTGGTTAAGAGCAATCTGGACCTCCTCAAGAGTGATATCTTTGTCCAAATGTTCCAGAGTCTCTGAGTCAAGGGAGGGTAAGGTGATTACATTTAGGTGCAAAGCTCAGAGCCCTAGTGGAATATAAAGAGGTGTAAAAGCTTGAGAATCGCTGATTAATGGCCTCCGGCGCCGTAAACCGCCCATCAGAACCCCTTATCCTCCCGAGCCAGCCATGCTAATAGTCTGCTATTTTTATCTCCAAATTCCAAAACTCTTTGGGCTGTAGTGAGAAGTGATTTTTGTGTCATTTCAACTCTGAGAAGGGAAACTTCCTGTAGGACATGCCTCCATACGTCATAACCAGCTTGATCAGGGCTCAACACATAAATTGTCTCCGCCTGGCAGAGGTTCTTTTCTAGATGCTCCAGATTGTGCCCATACTCCTTCTTAGCTGCTAAAACGCAACATATATATTCACCTCCTAGCCAAGATTTAAAGGTGTCCCAAACAATGAGGGAGTCAGCAGTGTCTTCGTTTGCTACCCAGAAATTGCACAGAGCCTCAGGAATAGTCCCCTGTACAGTAGAGTCTGAGAGCCAGAACCTGAACAGCCTCCACATACCCCAACCACCCGGAGCAGCCAACTGTAACCTCGCTAAAAGTGGGGCATGATCAGATATCCCCCTGGGGAGGATTTCCGCTGAGAGCACCCATTGTAATGCTAATGGGGAGGCGTAACACAAATCGATACGGAACATGTACGATATGTTGCAGAGTGACATGTAAATTCCCTATCTGACAGGGGGAATTTGCACCACACATCACTAAGGGAGAAAGAGATAGTCAGCCTCCAGGCAGCAGAGGGATCGAACCTGTCCATGTCCCTAGTAGGTGTTAAGTTAGTCACCTGCGACTAGCACATTAGAAACCCCATATTGTATCACGTGTTGCATTATAAAATATAGTAAGGTAGTATCCACCTGGGGTGGAAGTTAGACCCACAATGCCAAATTCAACATCAAGTATTGAGGCATGGAGTATTACAAATCTGCCCCCCGGATCAGTTTGAACTCCCATAGGGTGAAACTGTAGAGATCTATGGACAAGGACGCTCACCCCCCCCTAGCATAAGTGGAATAGGTGGCATAATAGTGCTCACTCACCCAAGCTTTCTTGAGATTCAGTATACGGGAGCCTAGTAAATGTGTCTCTTGAAGAATGCAGAGGTGGGGTTTCAATTTATTGAGGTATTTGAACAGTAGAGATCTCTTCACAGTCGAAATAAGACCAGGGACATTCCATGATAGAAGTGAAATGTTCTCTATAGAATAGGAGGGAAATATGAGATGGAAGGATGATTCATAGGAGCAGATCACCGACCAGTAAGACGCCTAGTGGAGGATGTATTACCACACACAATACAAGCAGCAGATACTACAAAAGGTGAAGCAATCCATATAAAACTAAAACTAAAACTAAAATAACCAAAAACCATAGAAAAAAACATAACCTGGTCGACAACTGTCAACCTCCCTGTAACGGATCTTTGTACCCCAGGTGGGCACATCCGCCGGATCTGTGTCTCCTGTCCTCCAAACGCACCCACAGCCTGCGGAGAAGCCATATCCAGCCCTTAACCCCTCAATCACGAGACAATCCACACAGGTGTTGAGGGTTAAACATGCAGAGCTTAAACTGTTTATTACATTCCAAGACAACAGTTTTACATACAGTTAGGGAAACTCCCCTTAGCCTTTCCACAGAAGGGGGGGAAGGGAACCAACCAATGAGAACTGAACATTTGTACATTTGAAACATGCAGCCTTAATACACACCCCCTGCGGAGAGATGTCTCCAACTCAGACCATTGTCTGCCATGAATCCACACACTTAGACACAGAAACAGGAGGGGGGGGGGGGGGATGGGTTGTAACATTACATTACATTAACTCAATGCCATGAGTCAGTTGTTCAGAGGATGAATAAAGGGAAAATAAAATGCAATGTCCCAAACTCATAAGAAAATGACACAAAGGGGTTTACAATCCAGGGACAGGGTGATCCGTCACCCATAGTGACGGCTAGGACCGTCACATCTCTTCCCCCCAAAGGTAGACTAATCCAGGTACTAGACCTCCAACTGGTCTGTGCCTGAATTAGTCGGGTAACAAATCCCAAAGAGTCAATGTCTGTTTGCCTGGATAATTCGTCAGCGTTGCCGTTTTGCTTCCCAGGGCAGTAGTGGATGGTAAAGTCAAAAGGCTGCAGCGCCAAACTCCAGTATCTTCTGGCCCATAGTCTGTCGGTAGGAGGCTTGCGCACAGTCCCCTCCAAATCACACAGTGACAGTGGGTTCTGTCACATTTCTCCCCTTTTAAAAACAGACTAACGAGGTTCCTGACCCTCAAATGGTCTGGACCTGTGTTAGTCACAAACTTCCACCCCAGGCAACCAGGAAAACTAAAAGAACGACTCTGGCGCTGGGGAGCAACACCGCACATAGGGTCTCCCATGAATAAAAACAGCCGCTGCAGAGTGGGAACAGCTGTCTGCACTCCTCTGATCCAGGGCAGGGTTGCAGATATTGGGGGGAGCTGAATAATTCTCTGTCCTGATGCCAGCGCTTCCGCTGGTAGGGAATGTAGGCTGGTAGGGCTATGCATTTGGGGAGAAAAAGGTACTTGCTTTTCTCCTGGTGTAGTTACGAGCCGCTGGGAAGGTATCTTGCAGGGACTGTCTCCCGGATTCTTCATCTCTGGTTCTGATGCTGGGCAGAGACCATCAGCGCTCTGTCCTGTAGCCAGCGCTTCTGCTGGGGGGATGAACATTGGGGTAGTGTCCAATTGCTGGGCAGGGAGAATTGCTTCCTCTACTCCCGGTGGGGATATCTGCTGTTGGGAAAACAGCTCACGCAGATCCTCTCTCAGACTCTCCGGATCCAACTCTTTTTCTGATGCTGGGCAGATGCCAGGGGCACTCTGCCCTGTAGCCAGCACTTCTGCTGGGGCGATAAACACTGGGGTAGTGTCCAAGTGCTGGGGAAACGGCTCACTGAGGTCACCCCTCGGACTCCCTGGATCTACCTCTGAGGGTGGGCAGAGGCCAGCGGCACTCTGCCCCGTAGCCATCGCTTCTGCTGGGGGGATAACCACTGGGGTAGTGTCCAAGTGCTGGGGAAACGGCTCACTGAGGTCACCCCTCGGACTCCCTGGATCTACCTCTGAGGGTGGGCAGAGGCCAGCGGCACTCTGCCCCGTAGCCAGCACTTCTGCTGGGGGGATAAACACTGGGGTAGTGTCCAAATGTTGGGGAGGGAGAATTGCTTCCTCTACTCCCGGTGGGGGTATCTGCTGTTGGGAAAACAGCTCACGCAGATTCTCTCTGACTCTCCGGATCCAACTCTTTTTCTGATGCTGGGCAGATGCCAGGGGCACTCTGCCCTGTAGCCAATGCTTCTGCTGGGGCACCAGATGAGATACTCTGGACTTGCTGCTGATCACCATTTCCCAGCCTTCCAGCGCCTGCCTCAAGTCCCCCTTCTGAGACCTTCATGCTATCAGCTTGTCTCGCTGCCTGGTGGACCTCCGGTGCGTTCCGGCATTCTAGCGCTCGCAGTGCCCTCTGTATCATCGCTGCTTCTTCCATTGCAGTTGGTACGGGAAAACGCAGGGTCACCCCTGGCCCCATTTGCTTCTCATCTTCGTGACTGTCTGCTATTTCTCTCGGACAGTCCCAGGCAACGGGAGCCATGCCAGGCTGCTGATCACCGTCAAACAGCCGCTTGTAGGCAATCTCGAGCTCCCATTCCTGCTCAACCAGGAACTCCAATTCCTCCAGGTCACACGCCTCGTCGGGGAGGTCCAGCACCTCATCTCGGAAATCCAGAATGTGTTCCAGCCGCCACTCCTCATCGCTCCCAAAGTCTGGGTCTCCGTACATTTTTTGATGGAGCAGCCCCACGCCGCCATAGCCAACGCCTTCTGTTGGGCTGCCATCTGCTGTACCTGGCCACAGTTGAGCCGCGAACCACCGGAGGGCTCTGTAGCTGGCGTCCAGCCTCATTTCCTCCTGGACCAATCTTCCGAGCTCCGTCTTCCCTTCATCTCGCGGTCGTTCCCTCAGGAACACCTCTCGCGCACGGTACTGCTTCCAGTACATCTCTGTGGAGGAGGGGAGGATCTTCCCCTGATGGTGCCGCTCGTGGCTTAGCGCCTCATGCCAGAGTTGCCGGCGGATCACATCCTCCCAGCCGAGCCTGGTGTGCTCTGTCGCTGGTCCCCGATGGTGCTTCCGCATGCCTTGCAGCCTCCTCCCGAACTCCGCTCTCATGCTGGCTGGTCCCGTATCACTCCTCGGCAGCTGCCCAGATCTTGAATCCTGGTCGTGGTTTGGATGTCCTGGACTGCAGGAGACATCCCACCGCTGCCAACCAATGTAACGGATCTTTGTACCCCAGGTGGGCACATCCGCCGAATCTGTGTCTCCTGTCCTCCAAACGCACCCACAGCCTGCGGAGAAGCCATATCCAGACCTTAACCCCTCAATCACGAGACAATCCACACAGGTGTTGAGGGTTAAACATGCAGAGCTTAAACTGTTTATTACATTCCAAGACAACAGTTTTACATACAGTTAGGGAAACTCCCCTTAGCCTTTCCACAGAAGGGGGGGAAGGGAACCAACCAATGAGAACTGAACATTTGGACATTTGAAACATGCAGTCTTAATACACACCCCCTGCGGAGAGATGTCTCCAACTCAGACCATTGTCTGCCATGAATTCACACACTTAGACACAGAAACAGGAGGGGGGGGGGGGATGGGTTGTAACATTACATTACATTAACTCAATGCCATGAGTCAGTTGTTCAGAGGATGAATAAAGGGAAAATAAAATGCAATGTCCCAAACTCATAAGAAAATGACACAAAGGGGTTTACAATCCAGGGACAGGGTGATCCGTCACCCATAGTGACGGCTAGGACCGTCACATCTCTTCCCCCCAAAGGTAGACTAATCCAGGTACTAGACCCCCAACTGGTCTGTGCCTGAATTAGTCGGGTAACAAATCCCAAAGAGTCAATGTCTGTTTGCCTGGATAATTCGTCAGCGTTGCCGTTTTGCTTCCCAGGGCAGTAGTGGACGGTAAAGTCAAAAGGCTGCAGCGCCAAACTCCAGTATCTTCTGGCCCATAGTCTGTCGGTAGGAGGCTTGCGCACAGTCCCCTCCAAATCACACAGTGACAGTGGGTTCTGTCACACTCCCCATCCCCCCACCCCGCAGTGCCCTGAGCCCAAGGCATTGCTTATTCCCATAACTAGGCCCCATAGGAGCCACAACACCAGAGGAGCGCATGAAGCCAAAAAGAAAGAAAGAAAAAAACACATAGATCAGAAAAAAATGTTTTAAAATGCAGAAAGCTTCATGTGCAACCAATAACAGTTACAATTACATTAAAATGAAAAATAGGGTAAGAAAAAGATCCCTTTTTATATAATCTGTGATCCCAAATACGAGATGCTGGAGCAGTACACATACTAAGGATTCACTGAATTACAGTCAAATGGCATGTATGGGCCACATGGCTGAGGTAAACTTGGCACCTACATAGTGCATAAGCCACATGCAAAAAATAAAACCAAGTATTAAGAAAAAATAAAAATAGGTAATAAAAAAACAGAGAATTTAAGTAGGACCTCTAAATCCTAAAGGCAATGAGTATAGCTTAGAGAAGCAAAAGAGACTTCACCACATAGCTGACTTCAATGATGTGGAGGCAGAGTTTCTAGCCAGCTGGCTGCATCCAGGATGTAATCAGGAAACAGCAGCAGCTTAGCATTTTGATGGTGCAGATCCCCGGTGCCTCTGGCTGCCCAAAATGCTTCATCATGATCCCGGAAATGAAGTAGCCTTAACTGGACAGCCCTGATCTTATTAGTTTGCACCGCTTGACACAACATAATAGCCGCCATGACCTCGGTGTGCCCGGCGGTGAGGAGTCGGGCGTCTCCACAGGGTTCGTCTGCAAAGCCATATTGGAATGGGGGCCAAGAAAAGGCCCAGGACTCACTGGCGTGTCGGCTCCCGGTGGGAAATTAAGTTTCTTTCCCCCTCTGCCGAAGCTCCTATAAAGCATACAGAGCTAGAGTAGCGTTGTTGCAGAGCGAAAGGGGGCCCAAATAATTGAAGGATTCAGATTATCTCCAGCAAAGCTCTGAGAAACAGATCTCCTCAGTTGACCATCTTGGACATGCCCCCAGCTGTCGTACTTTTCATTTTAGGTAACACTGAATTCTTCAAAACCCCTCTATTGTGTTTTAAACAGACCCTGTTGCCAGACTATTCATTTCCACAATCAGAACATTTTCTGATAAGATTTTGTGAATTTAACATCCTATGCATGTTATCTACCTGTTACAGGCCCCCTTGTGTAGACATCCAAAAGCCTTGAGAATGCTCCTGGGTGCCACCACCTGGAACATAATGTGGACAGCCCCAGCTGATTCAGAGCTGTTATTCAACTAACACTCTGGTATTCCCTTTCACTTCTCCCCCAACAGCTACATGAACGGTTATCTAGGGAGTTACAGAGGAGCTGGGCCAGCATAGAAAGTAATCAGACACTCCCAGAATGGGAGAGGGCTATGACAGTAACGAGATGTAGCTGTTCTAAGAAATTGTTTCTCTGGCGTAGTCAAACTAGCCAGTAAAAATGCACATTACATAATAAGTAAGCAATTAAAAATACTTAATTTCTCTTTCATTCATTGAAGGACACAGCTTCAGAATCTTATTTACCATTGGGTTATGCTACTCCTACAGGAGTGGGACACTAGGCAGGAAAAAACATTACTTCCTGCTTGGGTGAGTCAGAGGACTGCAATTTAACCCATCTCCACCTTTGGAGGAATACAAGGCAGTTCAACCCCTCCAAGGGCCCTCACCATTGTTGCATGTGTAGACATGCTGTGTTCTCCCAAAACAGTGCCATTAAGTATCCTTCCTGTTACCTGCCTTCCTGTAGGCCCTAAACCTCAGTGCTGAGAGTAGTTTCACTAGCATTTATTTTTGCTGCCTGTCTATAGGCCAGAAGCCCAGTGGCGCAAAATACTCCTGCCATTCTTGTAAAACTTGTATTTTTTGTCTCTGTACTTACCTGCTATTCTTGCTAAAGTCAGAATGACTTCAGACCCGTCTCAACCCCATGAGTCCATTTATTCTCATATCTAGAGATTTTGCCAGAGGAAAATGTGGCAGAATTAATTAATTGAAAAATTAAACAGTGATTATGGTGATCTCTCGCTCTCGTTTCCTTTGCCAACAGGTGCACCAACCCACCCATTCAAGCCTGGTGACAGAATCCTGGTGAAGGCCCCTCCATAAGCTGACGTCGCTAGACTGACCCTACGGACCTCCTGCAATGGTTCAAGCAGTGACCAGAACAGCGGTACTGACAGACGACTCCCCGGTTTGGATCCACGCATCGCGACAGACGGAAGCCCCACCCCTGGACCCCACGACAACTTACCGGAGATTGTGACGAGCACCAGCCGAATCATTGGAGATTGTGACGACGCGCACCAGATGAATTCCAGTTGGATCCAGACAGACGCATTGGTACAATACCAACGGACACCCCTACTCCTGTAAAACTTCCCATTTTTGCAGCAGTGGTACTGTTTACAGCAAGCTCAACACTAGTAGCCACTGTCTGGTTACTGGCAACATGTGCTCACCACCCGGAGAACCTCTCCTCATTTTGCCCTTCCTCACCCCAGGAAAAGAGAGAGACACGAGACATTCATGTCTCCATTTTACAGTTAAAATCAAGCTTATTGGACACAAAGGACAACATATGGATGTTTATTGCTGCCAACATACTGAACTCTTCTGACTTTTGCCTTTCTGATCACTACAATTCTAATGATTTGTTCTCTACCTGCCTGCTAGCTGTTCCTACCCCAGTTAATGTTTTAAAAGTCTATTATAGTGGGGTGTGGGCTGACTCAAGTATAGAAGACACTGATGTATACACTCATCCAAATCTATATGCTTATCGTAGTGACAGATCCTCATATTAACTCACAGAGACAATGGTAGAGGTAGATACAGGGTATGTAACCTCCGCTGAGGTATGTTACAACATGACCTGCAATAGAAGCTATATCCCTATGTGCACACAACCAAGTCACCAGCCTACATACACCTTGGAATATAATGTCACCTGTTTTGTGCTATTCAAGACTCTAAGTGATCCCACCATTATGAATAAGCTGGGATCAAAGGTTGGGTTGAAAGATTGTATTAACATGCCATATCACATTCCATATATATTTCAGTTTATGCCCATCCTGTGATGAAATGTGGGCCCTTGCATTTACATATTAACGAGCTAAGACTGACAACCATTCATCCACCCTGGACAGCAAACAGCTATATTTTGCATTTAGACGACATGTTAAACCACCTCTCCATTCATTCATTTGAACACTTGACAGTTGGACATTTTGCATAAGAGATTGCTGATGCCACCCATAAACAATTGACAATTGCTTACATTAACACATGACAAGCTGAACACAGACAGACCGATACTATAACAAGACACCCCATATTGACACAGATGTATAGGACACAAAATCCTTTTCATGTAACTGTTTCTATGAGTGATGTTGTACTGTTCAATTGACTTACGAATTGTAAACCAGTTTCAAGCAGTTTCTGCCTCCGAAATATCCTTTAAATGGGAGCACGAAACTTGAAATAAACAGTTGTGACTGCACTAAGTTTGAGTGCTGTGTGTCGTCATAACTCCCAGCTGGATGGAGGGTGAATTCATTATCTATTGGGAGGTTAGCAACTGAAAGGCTGTAATATCATCGTGATTGCCTCCTGACGAGAATTGAGCTAACAAGGAGCAAAGAAAAAAATAGAAGTTAAAAAAGATCTCCCTGAAAGAGAAACTGGTGCAGGGCTCGGCAGTCTGTATTATGTCTTCTGTCCAGCATAAAAATAGAGCAGTGAAAACAGTTTTGCTGTTCTTCTCCTTAAAGATGACCATGAAAATGCTGTTTGGGCATTCAGAGTGTATCCTTTCATGTTGTATCCTTTTTAATATATGTAATTCCCAGCTAGATTAAAGAAGTAAGCTTCCTTATGATTTTATTTACTTCTAATCATATTTCTGTTACATTTTAATGCTTCATAGTGATGTTTCTATACTTGAGTCTCATTCACAAAATTTTCCCCTTATACATTAAACTGTAAACATTATATAAAAAGCAGGCATTACTGGAAGGCTTTTTCTTGCACAATTATAGCATAACGTTCTGCTAGATTTATATTGCCACACTGAAGAGCCTTTCCAAACCGCTTGCTTGAAAGACACCGGATTCCACACTTCAAATCACCAGGTGGTATCATAAAAGCCTTTGGGTCCCCGTTACCGGCAGTCCTCTTGTATTGCACAGGTCAGCTGCCACTGTTCCAGATTTTATCTATAGCAGGACTTAAAATATTATTGTATATCAATTCAAATATAAAATTATTCTCAACATTTGGGTGGACAGACTTGTGTAAACGCCAAGTGGCTGCTTCTTACTTGGGGCACCATGAAAAAAAAAAAAACTATATATTGGTTGGTTTTCATTTCTGAGCACCCCCCACCCTAGCATATTCATGATACAATTCTTGTATATTTTAGAGGGGATTTAAAATAGAAATACTTATTCCATGGTCATGCAACCTCATTTTATTCTTTACTCCACGTTCCAGGGTGGATGAGGATGAGGCCTTAATATCACATACAATTTAGGACCAGGACTCTACAGGCCCTGCTTTGCATGTGACAATATCAGCAAAAAGCCTCTGTGACCATGGAGTAAGGTCACCATTTTTTATTAGATCCCCCTAGACTAAACAGGCATTGAATCCTCAATTTTCTGGAGGCAACCAGATGTAATATTTTGGGCCAGCCTGGAGTTGGGTTTTAAACGGTAGGTGTACTTTTATCCTGTAATCTGTATCCCACCCATATTCGCCCTTCTGATCAAATTTGGAACTTTAACATCCAGCAAGGCGATGCTTAGAAGTAAAGCAGTTTTGATGCTGTTTGAAATGGTGCATCAGATGCAGCTATACAGGGTTGGACTAGTTCTGTGCTAATCTCTGCAAATAAACCCTGGACATGCTTTTTCTTAGACCAACTTGGTATATACATGTTATTATTTCAGAATGCACATGCAGAGAGTAGCCTTGGACAACATAAGCACTATGGAGGTCTAGGCAGCAGATGGAGTTTTGTAAGTTGGTAACAACTTCTGTTTTCAAATGTGATCAGTTAGGTGCAGGGGTGGTGAAATACAATAAAAGTGTGCTTATTCTATTAAGTTAAATCCCTTGGAGTTAAATTATGTGTTGTGTGTCTCAACTCCTAAACTACAGCACTTGCTATAAATACAGTTAGCTGGTTTTTGTAACTGAATAAATAGGAATGTTGTAATTGTGTTTAAAATGTAAACAAGTTTAATAAAAAATGAATGTAAGAAACTCCTCTTGGGTAAGATGATTGTGGTGTTTTGGCAATGTAAGTATATGGGACTAAGAACCCGTACCATCCATTTCCAGATGCACTTTATTTCTCTACAGCAGCATTTGATCAATTTAGAACACATAGATTTTTGGATAGGAGTACAGTAAATTTCCATCATCTTCACATTGCTTACCTTTACATAATGCAGACTTGTTTGTTTGATACTTCCCAGCAAACACAGCTAAACTGCATGTCAAAGGCGTAACTATAGGGGCTTGCGATTGCAACCTGGCCCCAAGCTTTAGAGGGCTCATGTGTCTTCCCTGTCATATTTGGTTCTTCTGTTGGATAGGAGGGCTGGAATATATTGGACCCGATGCCCTCTATTCTCTTCCAGCAGCTATAAGCCAGCTTCTCCTCTCCCTTCAGCCTGCATTCAACAACTGCAGGATGAAAATAGTGGTCATGAGTTCCTCTATATGCTGCCCCTTCCGTCCAGGTTTGTTTCCTGCTGCCCCCAAGCCCCCCCAAGTACTCCGGCTGCCGGCTTCCCGTCTCCCCGTCTCCCCCTAGCTTCTGTGGAGGATGCTTTCAGAAACAAGATATGCAAATTTACCAGCCCCTTCCTTTTCTAAATGAACACGGTGAGTGATCTGTACCAGCCACTCCAGTGTCCATTCATACTAGAGTTTGTGAATGAATGGGAAGCTCTGTACAGAGCTATTCCTGTCCATTCATTCTGTGCTGCTGAGGCTGCAGAGATGGAGATTGAGGGCTG